>NC_041383.1:779508402-779542814 GCF_002162155.2 Triticum dicoccoides
GGCGGAGTCCGGCGGCGTCGCGGGCGGGCGGCAGCGGCGTGCCGCGGCGGAGGTGGCGGCCGACACGATGGACAGCGGCGCGGGAGGGCCGGAGGCACGGGGGCGCGCGCGGGCCCGGGCGGGCCTGCCCTGGGCCCCGCGGGCTGGACGGCGGCGCGGCCGGCGGGTGCCACGTGGCAGCCTCCGGTTCGCTAAGGGCGGCGGCGCGGACGGAGCGGACATGTCCGGCCCGATCCGGACGTGTCCGGCGGCGGAGAGGAGCGGGGCTAGGGTTAGGGGGATTTTCATCCGCGAATTTGGATGGGGAGGGCATATTTATAGATAGAGGGAGCTAGGAGAGTCCAAATGAGGAGCGGTTTTCGCCCACACGATCGTGATCGAACGACCGAGATCATGGAGGGGATTTAGATGGGTTTTGGGCCACTTTAGAAGGGGTGTTGAGCTGCAAAGAGAGAGGGGCTTTACGTTTACCCGGTTAACCGTTGGAGTATCAAACGACCTCCCAATGGCTCGAAACTTGACAGGCGGTCTACCGGTGTTATACCAAGGCCGCTTGGCAAGCCTCGGGCCATTCCGAGAAAGTTTAGCACCCGCACACAACGAGAGACGAAAAGGGGAACGCCGGAGAGCATAGGAGTGCTGGATCGCGAAACGGACAACGGGGAAAAGGCTCAGATGCATAACACGAACATGTATGCAAAATGAAATGCACATGATGACATGATAAAATGCAACACGCAAGAAAATGACATGGCAACGACGGCGAATAACTGGCAGACACCTGGCGCATCGGATCCGGGGCGTTACAACACTCCACCACTACGAGAGGATCTCGACCCGAGATCTAGGATGGCACCAGAGGGAAAACGGAGGAGGAAGAGAAGAGGTAAACTAAGTTGCTTCTTTGACGAATGAGTGAAACCACGAACCTTGAGAGGTTGAGCAATTAGAGATGAACGAGATGCAAACAATCCGTTAGAAAAGAGAAACGAGGAACATTATGCGTACCTTGAAGGTTGCAAAGACATGAATCAAAAGTTTAATGGACAAGATAGAATTGAAACCACTCTGGTTGAAACGAGATAAATAAGGAACAAGGAATATCAAATTCGGACAACACTCCGGTTGAACATGGAAGGAATAGGACATGAACTTGAGAAGAAGGGATGATACTTGATGAAGACATGACACAAAACCTCCGGAAAGAATTGAAAGAGTATTCAATGAAAAGAATTTAGAAGGATTGAAAGGAGTTGTTGAGAAAATCAACAACGAAAGAATAAGCTTGTTGTGGACTTATGGAAAACATCTCAAAATTATGAGCTGAGAACCGACCACAGACGGAAATGATAGTATAGCTTAGAAGAACGAAAGGAATGCAAAACTCCACTTCAAAAGAAAATGAAGAATTAATTGCACTTCAAAAGGCAAAAAGGAAAGATACTTGAACTCCACCGACAAGAATCTTGATGAACTCTTGAAGAATGAATTAAATCATGAAGAACCACCATGAAGTACTTCGGTGACAAAAGATGATGGGATAGAAAGAAAGATGAAAAGAATAAGATTAAAGCCTTGCGATGATTTAGATGGAGGTTCCGACAAAATGGCTAAGGAAATTGAACTCCGGAAAAGAAAAGATGGAGAACACTTGGAACTAGAATTTATTCACCAAGAACAAACTCCGAAGAAAAGGATTAATCACTTCGATAAAATAAGAATAATATTTATGTTATGCTTATCCTCATCAAATTAAATTGATGACTAGCAATGGATTTCGCATACTACTTATTCTTCTTGAAAAGGATTGAGAAGTGACATATCACAACTTTAGAAGGTCTTGATGAACCACCGGTAGGATTGGAAAGAACGAAAGAATAAAGATGATAATCAAGGAAAAGAATCTTGGACGAACCACCATTAGAAATGAAAAGGAACGAACAAAAGAGAAAGAATCGCCGGGAAGAATTGGAAAATGAATGAAGATACTTGAAGGGATTTAGATACAAGTAAACGAAGAGATCATGAGCTTATTAGAGAATACTTGCATGATGCACCGGTTAGATTTGGAGAACAAGAGCTGAAGGCTGAGAAAGAAGAATTATGACATGATGGCCTTCGGAGGAAAGAAATGGGAACAACTCATGAAATGCTCCGGATGGGTGAAAAAAATTTAAGAGAGCCATGAATATTTGAGAGAAGGGACAAGATTTAGAGGAAACACTTCTTCAGTCTTCAACTGACAACGAGAAACACCACCAAAATTACTGAGATACTCCGGTAGAATGAAAAGCAGAGAGGTTGAGCCAACAATGAAAAGCATTTGAAGGGGATCTTGGAAAGGCATCTGACTGATGAAATTCATTCTTACGTCAGACTTTGAAAAGAATTTGAAAATAACTCTGGGGAAATTTGAAGAGTCAGGTAAGATCCTGGGAAAAGACCTGTGGGTTTGGGCCCACTCAAAAGGAAACACCGTTGAACGATTTTGAAGAGAGATTGCACCGGTTGAATTAAATGGCTTGAATGAGATAACAACCTCGAAATGTCTTGAACAGATTGAGAATGGAAACACAAGTCTTCTGAGATATCTTGAGCACTCCAGAACAAATGAATAGCAAGAGGTGAGTGATTGAGAGGTGCACCGGCATGGGATAGCATTTGAAATGAGGAAAGTGATATGATCAACACTGAAAGCTTGAAATTACTTCACCGGAGAAGAATACGAGAATGAAGAATGATGAACTTGAAACTATTGAGCATCTTCCCGAGGGATCACCGGATCAAAACATTGATTGAAAAGAGTGAAGAGACTTCACATGAATAAATGGATACTTGATTAAGAAATCTGGGTCCTTGAAGAAAAAAAGGGGGTGGGAGGGCGGGAAAGCAAAGACAACTTGGGACGGATGAAACAAACACCGTTGAGAAAATTGATCTTGCAAATATTGAAATGATTGGATCCACTTGAAGAGAAGCACGCCGGTTGGAAAAGAATTAACATGACGACCTCGATGATCAAGAAGGATTAGTATGCACATAGCAATATGAGAACACTGTTTATGAAAGGTATGGATTCAACATTTGGCAATGAAGCAACTCGAATACCACAACTCAAAACAAAGCAAAGGATTTGGCTTACAGAATGAGCCGGAACAAATACATATGATAGAGATTTACCCAATCCCATATCATGCATCTATCGGAAAGATATTCTAGGAGCTACTTGAATTCCCACCTATAAAACTCCCGAAACTTTCTGGTTATGCAATATGGTGTTGGGGATATAGGGGAAGCAATATATCTCACCCAAACTAACAATACCTACATCCAAGCTGTATCCATCCGTCAACACATAACCAAGAAACCTTCGGAAATCGTGTACCTCAACCTTCGAAAAGCATCCGTTATACGAGTTATGGCAATACTCCCGAACTCCCCAGTACTGGGTGAAGTCGAGGTTATCTCACCAACAACTGCATAAAAGAGATTTTTGATGTCGGCCAAACTCAGGTATTCCAGAACTGCAACGATAAAATTGTGACGGCAACACCTCAGAGCTCGACTCCCCGGGTCAAAGCCACATAAATAGACAGGAGGCACCAAGAACAATGTTCTCGTCACAAAACCATCGGAACAATTCCAAGATACCCGCGTGATCCTAAAAAAATTTAGTGAAATTTGAGGAGAGGAAAGTCAAAACATCTACGTCAGGAGACCTCACCAGAGCGATGAAGGGGACTGAGGAGTAAAAAGAATCCTACTCTCCGATATATATAATCCTAAGACTCAAAATAGTTTTTTCTAGACTCAACAATGGCCAACAATCAAGGGGGCTCCTAGGGTCGGTCGAGGCTCTGATACCAACTTGTCACGCCCAATATGCGACCCTATCCAAAAGGAACTCGAAGGTCCCACCAAGGATAGACCCGCATATTGAAACGCTTTTGCAAGGTGGATATCATTACATCAACATTACATAATAAATGGGGATACATACATAAGGCATACAATGCCACATGAATACAACATCACAATACATAAGAGCATCATCCGACTACGGATGAATCACAAACAGAAACTCAAACGACATCCACCCTGCTAGCCCAGGCTGCCGACCTGGAACCTATCCCCTGATCGAAGAAGAACTCAATGCAATCAAGCATCGCTCTCATGTCATGACCATCGCGTAACCTGTACCTGCAACTGTTGTTGTAGTAATCTGTGAGCCACGAGGACTCAGCAATCCCATTACCATGGGTATCAAGACTAGCAAATCTTAATAGGAAAGGAAGGGGTAAAGTGGTGAGGCTGCAGCAGCGACTAAGCAAGTATGGTGGCTAACATACGCAAATAAGAGCGAGAAGAGAGCAAGCAGAACGGTCGTCAACTAGTAATGATCAAGAAGTGATCCTGAACTCCTACTTACGTCAAACATAACCCAGAAACCGTGTTCACTTCCCGGACTCCGCTGAGAAGAGACCAACATGGCTACACACGCGGTTGATGCGTTTTAAATCGGATCTGGTGTCAAGTTATCTACAACCGGACATTAACAAATTCCCATCTGCCTATAACCGCAGGCACGGCTTTCGAAACATTATACCCTGCTGGGGTGTCCCAACTTAGCCCATGACAAGCTCTCGCGATCAACGAAGGAATAGACCTTCTCCCAGGAAGACCCGATCAGACTCGGAATCCCGGTTTACAAGACATTTCGACAATGGTAAAACAAGACCAGCAAGACCGCCCGATGCGCCGACATCCCAATAGGAGCTGCACATATCTCGTTCTCAGGGCAACACCGGATAAGCGAAGCGTACAGGAACCGACGAACCAAGTTGCTAAGGAATGGTCCCGCACGGTGCTCTAGTTTGGACCAACACTTAGACAAGCATTGGCCCGGGGGGGCTGTAATAAAGATGACCCTCGAGAGAGCGACTCCCAAGGGAAAAGTAGGTGGTGGTGAGGCAAATGGTAAAACCAAGGTTGGGCCTTGCTGGAGGAGTTTTATTCAAAGCGAACTGTCAAGGGGGTCCCATAAATCACCCGACCGCATAAGGAACGCAAAATCCGGGAACATAACACCGATATGACGGAAACTAGGGCGGCAAGAGTGGAACAAAACACTAGGCAAAAGGCCGAGTCTTCCACCCTTTACGAAGTATATAGATGCATTAATAAAATAAGAGATATTGTGATATCCCAACCAAAACTTGTTCACCATGGAGCAATCTTCAACTCCACCTGCAACTAGCAACGCTATAAGAGGGGCTGAGCAAAAGCAGTAACATAGCCAAGCAACGGTTTGCATAGGTAAGGTGTCAAAGGTTAGAGGTTCATGGCAATATGGGATGGCTCGATAAACAGATGATAGGTAGCGCAGCAAAGCGATAGAACGAAGCAACTAGCATAGCAATGATAGTGGTGAGATCCAGGGTAGCGGTCATCTTGCCTGAAATCCCTCAAGGAATAAGAACGAGTCCATGAAGAAGACGAACGGATGAAGCCGAACCAAGAGTAGACGAACGAATCCTCACGATCGCAACGAAACAGGAACTATCGAAAAGAAGCACACAACATAGTAAATACACCTCACATGAACGAGGCATGATGCACAACAAGCATGATGCATGACAAGCCTACATGAAGCTACTCATGGCAAGAGATGATGCAAACAAGAGCAACACATCAAGGCAAGTTTAAATGAGGTCGGGAACAACATATAACAATTCCGGTAAGTCCTCATATGCATATTTCGAAGTTGGTCCAGATCTGAATAAACATTATGTTCAAGTAGTTAAACATCAAGTTAAGATGCACAAAGATGATCTACACGAGATTCTAGTCAAGTTACATATAAAGTTCATTTAGTTCGGAGCTACGGCCTAGAAGATATGAGCAAAACAAGTTAAACATGGCATTGATGCGAAATGCACCCAAACATCAAGCAAACACCTCAAAACATGGATGCAACATGATAATATGAAGCTAAATGCAATTCTAAGCAAGTTTCATATAGAGCACACTCAAAACGGAGCAACGGTTCAACACACACACATGGAACAAGTTTTAAAAGACAAACTGTCCAAAACAGCGACTAGGCATATTGCAAGCATCAAAACAACATGCTACAGCACCCAAACATGATAACAAAAGGCATGGGCATGATTTACAGGTAAAGCACAACAAAACATGAACACTGAGCTATCTCTAGAAATCCCTAGAACATGCTCAAACACACATGGTAAGATTGCAAGTTATAACAATTTCAGACTTTGCAGAAAATAACATCATGATGCAATGTTTGGAGCTATCAAACAACATGTTACAGGAACTTATCATGGCAAACAAAGGCATGGCATGAATCTACTAATTGCATAGATAAAAAGACCCTTACTGACCATAAGCCAAAAAGGATCATAGAATATGATGGCACCCACGTAAACATAGCAAGTTTTTATACAAATTCAAGCATGGCAGGAACTTAATTATGAAGGCATGTAGATGAGCTTGTGCAACTCACTACAGAGCAAATCATGGCATGGCAAGGCAACCAACAGTAAGAAGGCATGTTTGTGAAGCTAAGCAAGTCAAGAAAAAGTCCATAGCATGCACGGATCAACTATAGCAACCTTGGCCAAATTGAATAACATGTAAACAATCTGCCAGGAAATAGTTTGAAGCAAAAGTAAAGCACGAAAATGACATGCTAGACTACTCCATAATTGCAACCAGGACCATGGATGGATAGAGCATAACCATGTTTTCAAAACACCCTTACCGAAGTATCTCTAAATATGCATGGATCTCTCTGTAGCAACAAGTTTACATGGCATCAAAATTACAGCAGAACAGGAACTAAAATCAGCATTAACACGAAGCCTAGTTTGCATGCTTGTGCTAGTCACCACTTTGATCACAAAAATACATGGTAAGCACCTCTGTAAAAAAGACATAGCATAGTTCAAAACACATGTAGACATCAACCTCATAGGATGCACACATCAATCATGGCAAAAATGACAAAAGAGCTCGTTCTAATAACAGACAGCAGAAAACATCACAAAGCACTATTACAACAACGATTCAGGCATCAATATGACCTCAAATGAATATGATGCAATGGAATAAAATGATGTACTCGTCACGACGAACAATTTGACATATTACACGCCCAAAACGGAGCTACGGATGCGGAGATACGATGGCATGAACATGGCATGAAAATTACTGGAATCTGGGGACTTGGCAGTTTTCAGAAAAAAAAAACAGACGAGCGCACGGTAACTATTCAGCGCACGGGCGGGGTTTAAGCGGGCTCACCTAACGGGCTTCGGCCCAGGACGCGGGAAGGAGGTTGGCCAGGCTGGGCGGGGCTGGGCCGGCAGCAGGCCGGTTCGAGGCCCACGCGGGGGTGGCGACCATGACGACGACGACGGCGGATCCCGGTGCGGCTGGAGGAGGCTATGGCCGGAGCTGCGCGCCAGCGAGCTCGGCGACGGCGGGAGGCAGGGGGAGTCAGGGCCTGCCGGGAGGAGCGGAGAGACGGCGAGGCCGGAGGGCGCTGGCGGCGGCTTGATCCCGCCCGGATCTCGCCGGATCCGGGCGCGGCGGCGGCGGGGATCTCCGGGACGGCGGCCAGCGAAGGGCGTCGGGGCAGCGGAGTCCGGCGGCGTCGCGAGCGGGCGGCGGCGGCGTGCCACGGCGGAGGCGGCGGCCGACGCGATGGACGGCGGCGCGGGAGGGCCGGAGGCGCGGGGGCGCGCGCAGGCCCGGGCGGGCCTGCCCTGGGCCCCGCGGGCTGGACGGCGGCGCGGCCGGCGGGTGCCATGTGGCAGCCTCCGGTTCACTGAGGGCGGCGGCACGGACGGGGCGGACATGTCCGTCCCGATCCGGACGTGTCCGGCGGCGGAGAGGAGCGGGGCTAGGGTTAGGGGGGATTTTCATCCGCGAATTTGGATGGGGAGGGCATATTTATAGATAGAGGGAGCTAGGAGAGTCCAAATGAGGAGCGGTTTTCGCCCACGCGATCGTGATCAAACGACCGAGAGCATGGAGGGGAGTTAGATGGGTTTTGGGCCACTTTGGAAGGGGTGTTAGGCTGCAAAGAGAGAGGGGCTTTACGGTTACCCGGTTAATCGTTGGAGTATCAAACGACCTCCAAATGGCTCAAAACTTGACAGGCGGTCTACCGGTGTTATACCAAGGACGCTTGGCAAGCCTCGGGCCATTCCGAGAAAGTTTAGCACCCGCACACAACGAGAGACAAAAAGGGGAACGCCGGAGAGCATAGGAGTGCCGGATCGCGAAACGGACAACGGGGAAAAGGCTCGGATGCATAAGACAAACATGTATGCAAAATGAAATGCACATGATGACATGATAAAATGCAACACGCAAGCAAATGACATGGCAACGACGGCGAATAACTGGCAGACACCTGGCGCATCGGATCCAGGGCGTTACACCATGAGATCGTGTAACTCCCGGATACCGTAGGAGTGCTTTGGGTGTACCAAACGTCACAACGTAACTGGGTGGCTATAAAGGTATACTACAGGTATCCCCGTAAGTGTCTGTTGGGTTGACACGGATCGAGACTGGGATTTGTCACTCCGTATGACGGAGAGGTATCTCTGGGCCCACTCAATAATGCATCATCATAATGAGCTCAATGTGACCAAGTGTTTGGTCACGGGATCATGCATTACGGTACGAGTAAAGTGACTTGCCGGTAACAAGATTGAATGAGGTATTGGGATACCAACAATCGAATCTCGGGCAAGTAACGTACCGATTGACAAAGGGAATTGTATACGGGATTACCTGAATCCTCGACATCGTGGTTCATTCGATGAGATCATCGTGGAACATGTGGGAGCCAACATGGGTATCCAGATCCTGCTATTGGTTATTGGCCGGAGAGCTGTCTCAGTCATGTCTGCATGATTCTCGAACCCGTAGGGTCTACACACTTAAGGTTCGGTGACACTAGGGTTGTAGAGATATTAGTATGCGGTAATCCGAAATTGTTCGAAGTCCCGGATGAGATCCCGGACGTCACGAGGAGTTTCGTAATGGTTCGGAGGTGAAGAATTATATATAGGAAGTCCAGTTTCGGCCATCAGGAAAGTTTCGGGGGTCACTGGTATTGTACTGGGACCACCGGAAGGGTCCTGGGGGTCCACCGGGTGGGGCCACCTATCCCGGAGGGCCACGTGGGCTGAAGAGGGAAGGGAACCAGCCCCTGGTAGGATGGTGCGCCCCCCCTTGGGCCTCCCCCTGTGCCTAGGGTTGGAAACCCTAGGGGTGGGGGCGCCCCACTTGGCTTGGGGGGCAAGTTCCCCCCCCCTTGGCCGCCGCCCCCCTTGAGATGGGATCTCTAGGGGGCCGGTGCACCCCCTAGGGCCCCTATATAAAGAGAGGGGGAGGGAGGGCAGCCGCACCCTAGTCCCTGGCACCTCCCTCTCCCCCCATACCACCTCTCTGTCTCGCTGAGATTGGCGAAGCCCTGCCGAGATCACCGCTGCTTCCACCACCACGCCGTTGTGCTGCTGGATCTCCATCAACCTCTCCTTCCCCCTTGCTAGATCAAGAAGGAGGAGACGTTTTCCCCAACCATATGTGTGTTGAACACGGAGGTGCTGTCCGTTCAGCACTAGGATCATCGGTGATTTTGATCATGACGAGTACGACTCCCTCAACCCCGTTCTCTTGAACGATTCCGCTTGCGATCTACAAGGGTATGTAGATGCACTCCTCTCTCTTGTTGCTAGATGAACTCCATATATTGATCTTGGTGAAACATAGAATTTTTTTATTTTCTGCAACGTTCCCCAACAGTGGCATCATGAGCTAGGTCTATGCGTAGTTTCTTTGCACGAGTAGAACACAAATTTGTTGTGGGCGTAGATGTTGTCAATCTTCTTGCCACTACTAGTCTTATTTTGCTTCGGCGTCATCGTGGGATGAAGCGGCCCGGACCGACCTTACATGTACGCTTACGTGAGACAGGTTCCACCGACTAACATGCACTAGTTGCATAAGGTGGCTAGCGGGTGTCTGTCTCTCCCACTTTAGTCGGAGCGGATTTGATGAAAAGGGTCCTTATGAAGGGTAAATAGAAATTGGCATATCACATTGCGGCTTTTACGTAGGTAAGAAACGTTCTTGCTAGAACCCTATTGCAGACACGTAAAACATGCAACAACAATTAGAGGATGTCTAACTTGTTTTTGCAACATATGCCTTGTGATGTGATATGGCCAAAAGTTGTGATGAATGATATATATGTGATGTATGAGATCATGTTCTTGTAATAGGAATCACGACTTGCATGTCGATGAGTATGACAACCGGCAGGAGCCATAGGAGTTGTCTTAATTATTGTATGACATGCGTGTCAATGATTAAACACCATGTAATTACTTTACTTTATTGCTATACCGTTAGCCATAGTAGTAGAAGTAATAGTTGGCGAGCAACTTCATGGGGACACGATGATGGAGATCATGATGATGGAGATCATGGTGTCATGCCGGTGACGAAGATGATCATGGCGCCCCGGAGATGGAGATCAAAGGAGCTATATGATATTGGCCATATCATGTCACTATTTTGATTGCATGTGATGTTTATCATGTTTTTGCATCTTATTTTCTTAGAACGATGGTAGTAAATAAGATGATTCCTCATAATAATTTCAAGAAAGTGTTCCCCCTAACTGTGCGCCGTTGCGAAAGTTCGTTGTTTCGAAGCACCACGTGATGATCGGTTGTGATAGATTCCAACGTCCACATAAAATGGGTGTAAGACAGATTTACACATGCAAAACACTTAGGTTAACTTGACGAGCCTAGCATGTACAGACATGGCCTCGGAACACAAGAGACTGAAAGGTCGAACATGAGTCGTATTGAAGATACGATCAACATGGAGATGTTCACCGATGATGACTAGTCCGTCTCACGTCATGATCGGACACGGCCTAGTTGACTCGGATCATGTATCACTTAGATGACTAGAGGGATGTCTAACCTGAGTGGGAGTTCATTAAATAATTTGATTAGATGAACTTAATTATCATGAACTTAGTCTAAAAACCTTTGCAAAATGTCTTGTAGATCAAATGGCCAACACTCATGTCAACCTCAACTTCAACGTGTTCCTAGAGAAAACCAAGCTAAAAGATGATGGCAGCAACTATTCGGACTGGGTCCGGAACCTGAGGATCATCCTCATAGCTGCCAAGAAAGCATATGTCTTAGAAGGACCGCTAGGTGAATCACCCATCCCAGAGAACCAAGATGTTATGAACGCTTGGCAGTCACGTGCTGATGATTACTCCCTCGTTCAGTGTGGCATGCTTTACAGCTTAGAACCGGGGCTCCAAAAGTGTTTTGAGCAACACGGAGCATATGAGATGTTCGAGGAGCTGAAAATGGTTTTCCAAGCTCATGCCCGGGTCGAGAGATATGAAGTCTCCGACAAGTTCTACAGTTGTAAGATGGAGGAAAATAGTTCTGTCAGTGAGCACATACTCAAAATGTCTAGGTTGCACAACTGCTTGTCCCAGCTGGACATTAACCTCCCGGACGAGGCGGTCATTGACAGAATCCTTCAGTCGCTCCCACCTAGCTACAAGAGCTTTGTGATGAACTACAATATGCAGGGGATGGTGAAAACTATTCCTGAAGTATTTTCAATGCTGAAATCAGCGGAGGTAGAAATCAGAAAGGAGCATCAAGTATTGATGGTCAATAAAACCACTAGTTTCAAGGAAGGCAAGGGTAAGAAGAACTTCAAGAAGGACGGCAAGGGAGTTGCCACGCCCGGTAAACTAGTTGCCGGGAAGAAGCCAAAGAATGGACCCAATCCTGAGACTGAGTGCTTTTATTGCAAAGGGAAGGGTCACTGGAATTGGAACTGCCCCAAATACTTAGCGGACAAGAAGGTCGGCAACACTAAAGGTATATGTGATATACATGTAATTGATGTGTACCTTACCAGTACTCGTAGTAGCTCCTGGGTATTTGATACCGGTGCGGTTGCTCGTATTTGTAACTCAAAGCAGGAGCTGCGGAATAAGCGGAGACTGGCGAAGGACAAGGTGACGATGCGCGTCGGGAATGGTTCCAAGGTCGATGTGATCGCCGTCAGCACGCTACCTCTACATTTACCTACGGGATTAGTTTTAAACCTCAATAATTGTTATTTAGTGCCAGCTTTGAGCATGAACATTGTATCTGGATCTCGTTTAATACGAGATGGCTACTCATTTAAATCCGAGAATAATGGTTGTTCTATTTATATGAGAGATATGTTTAATGGTCATGCCCCGCTGGTCAATGGTTTATTCTTGATGAATCTCGAACGTGATGTTACACATATTCATAGTGTGAATACCAAAAGATGTAAGGTTGATAACGATAGTCCCACATACTTGTGGCACTGCCGCCTTGGTCACATTGGTGTCAAGCGCATGAAGAAGCTCCATGCTGATGGACTTATAGAGTCTCTCGATTATGAATCATTTGACACATGCGAACCATGCCTCATGGGCAAAATGACCAAGACTCCGTTCTCCGGAACAATGGAGCGAGCAACCAACTTATTGGAAATCATACTTACTGATGTGTGCGGTCCAATGAGCGTTGAGGCTCGCGGAGGCTATCGTTATGTTCTCACTCTCACTGATGACTTAAGTAGATATGGGTATGTTTACTTGATGAAAAACAAGTCTGAGACCTTTGAAAAGTTCAAGGAATTTCAGAATGAGGTAGAGAATCAACGTGACCGAAAAATAAAGTTCTTACGATCATATCGTGGAGGAGAATATTTAAGTCACGAATTTGGTACGCACTTAAGGAAATGTGGAATTGTTTCACAACTCAGGCCGCCTGGAACACCTCAGCGTAACGGTGTGTCCGAACGTCGTAATCGCACTGTATTGGATATGGTGCGATCTATGATGTCACTCACCGATTTACCGCTATCATTTTGGTGATACACTCTAGAGACAGCTACATTCACTTTAAATAGGGCACTGTCTAAATCCGTTGAGATGACACCGTATGAATTATGGTTTGGGAAGAAACCTAAGCTGTCGTTTCTAAAAGTTTGGGGATGCGATGCTTATGTCAAGAAACTTCAACCTGAAAAGCTCGAACCCAAGTCGGAAAAATGCGTCTTCATAGGATACCCTAAGGAAACCATTGGGTATACCTTCTACCTTAGATCCGAAGGCAAGATCTTTGTTGCCAAGAACGGGTCCTTTCTGGAGAAAGAGTTTCTCTCGAAAGAAGTAAGTGGGAGGAAAGTAGAACTTGATGAAGTACTACCTCTTGAACCGGAAAGTAGTGCAGCTCAGGAAAATGTTCCTATGGTGCCTACACCGACTATAGAGGAAATTAATGATGATGATCAAGGTACTTCGGATCAAGTTGCTACTGAACTTCGTAGGTCCACAAGGACACGTTCCACACCAGAGTGGTATGGCAACCCTGTCCTGGAAATCATGTTGTTAGACAACGGTGAACCTTTGAACTATGAAGAAGCGATGGCGGGCCCAGATTCCAACCAATGGCTTGAGGCCATGCAATCCGAGATAGGATCCATGTATGAAAACAAAGTATGGACTTTGACAGACTTGCCCGATGATCGGCGAGCGATAGAAAATAAATGGATCTTTAAGAAGAAGACGGACGCGGATGGTAATGTTACCATCTATAAAGCTTGACTTGTTGCTAAGGGTTATCGGCAAATTCAAGGGGTTGACTATGATGAGACTTTCTCCCCCGTAGCGAAGCTAATGTCGGTCTAAATCATGTTAGCAATTGCCGCATACTATGATTATGAGATATGGCAAATGGACGTCAAAACGGCATTCCTTAACGGCTATCTTAAGGAAGAATTGTATATGATGCAGCCGGAAGGTTTTGTCAATCCTGAGAATGCTAACAAGGTATGCAAGCTCCAGCGATCCATTTATGGGCTGGTGCAAGCATCTCGGAGTTGGAACATTCGCTTTGATGAGATGATCAAAGCATTTGGGTTTATGCAGACTTATGGAGAAGTCTGTGTTTACAAGAAAGTGAGTGGGAGCTCTAGCATTTCTCATATTATATGTGGATGACATACTTTTGATGGGAAATGATATAGAACTTTTGGACAGCATTAAGGCCTACTTGAATAAGTGTTTTTCAATGAAGGACCTTGGAGAAGCTGCTTACATATTAGGCATCAAGATCTATAGGGATAGATCGAGACGCCTCATAGGTCTTTCACAAAGCACATATCTTGATAAGATATTGAAGAAGTTCAATATGGATCAGTCCAAGAAAGGGTTCTTGCCTGTATTGCAAGGTGTGAGATTGAGCTCGGCTCAATGCCCGACCACGGCAGAAGATAGAGAAAAGATGAGTGTCATCCCCTATGCCTCGGCTATAGGGTCTATTATGTATGCCATGTTGTGTACCAGACCTGATGTAAACCTTGCCGTAAGTTTGGTAGGAATTTACCAAAGTAATCCTGGCATGGAACATTGGACAGTGGTCAAGAATATCCTGAAGTACCTGAAAAGGACTAAGGATATGTTTCTCGTTTATGGAGGTGACGAAGAGCTCGTCGTAAAGGGTTACATCGATGCTAGCTTCGACACAGATCTAGATGACTCTAAGTCACAAACCAGATACATGTATATTTTGAATGGTGGGGCAGTAAGCTGGTGCAGTTGCAAGCAAAGCATCGTAGCGGGATCTACATGTGAAGCGGAGTACATCGCAGCCTCGGAGGCAACGCATGAAGCAATATGGATGAAGGAGTTCATCACCGACCTAGGAGTCATACCCAATGCGTCGGGGCCGATCACTCTCTTTTGTGACAACACTGGAGCTATTGCCCTTACCAAGGAGCCCAGGTTTCACAAGAAGACCAGGCACATCAAGCGTCGCTTCAACTCCATTCGTGAAAATGTTCAAGATGGAGACATAGATATTTGCAAAGTGCATACGGATCTGAATGTCGCAGATCTGTTGACTAAACCTCTTCCGCGAGCAAAACATGATCAACACTAGAACTCTATGGGTGTTCGATTCATCACAATGTAACTAGATTACTGACTCTAGTGCAAGTGGGAGACTGTTGGAAATATGCCCTAGAGGCAATAATAAAATGATTATTATTATATTTCCTTGTTCATGATAATTGTCTATTATTCATGCTATAATTGTGTTATCCGGAAATCGTAATACATGTGTGAATACATAGACCACAACATGTCCCTAGTAAGCCTCTAGTTGACTAGCTCGTTGATCAACAGATAGTCATGGTTTCCTGACTATGGACATTGGATGTCATTGATAACGGGATCACATCATTAGGAGAATGATGTGATGGACAAGACCCAATCCTAAGCATAGCACAAGATCGTGTAGTTCGTTTGCTAGAGCTTTTCTAATGTCAAGTATCATTTCCTTAGACCATGAGATCGTGTAACTCCCGGATACCGTAGGAGTGCTTTGGGTGTACCAAACGTCACAACATAACTGGGTGGCTATAAAGGTATACTACAGGTATCTCCGAAAGTGTCTGTTGGGTTGACACGGATCGAGACTGGGATTTGTCACTCCGTATGACGAAGAGGTATCTCTGGGCCCACTCAGTAATGCATCATCATAATGAGCTCAATGTGACCAAGTGTTTGGTCACGGGATCATGCATTACGGTACGAGTAAAGTGACTTGCCGGTAACGAGATTGAACGAGGTATTGGGATACCGATGATCGAATCTCGGGCAAGTAACGTACCGATTGACAAAGGGAATTGTATACGGGATTACCTGAATCCTCGACATCGTGGTTCATTCGATGAGATCATCGTGGAACATGTGGGAGCCAACATGGGTATCCAGATCCCGCTGTTGGTTCTTGGCCGGAGAGCTGTCTCAGTCATGTCTGCATGATTCCCGAACCCGTAGGGTCTACACACTTAAGGTTCGGTGACGCTCGGGTTGTAGAGATATTAGTATGCGGTAACCTGAAAGTTGTTTGGAGTCCCGGATGAGAACCTGGACGTTACGAGGAATTCCGGAATGGTCCGGAGGTGAAGAATTATATATAGGAAGTCCAGTTTCGGCCACCGGGAAAGTTTCGGGGGTCACCGGTATTGTACCGGGACCACCGGAAGGGTCCCGGGGGTCCACCGGGTGGGGCCACCTATCCCGGAGGGCCACGTGGGCTGAAGAGGGAAGGAACCAGCCCCTGGTGGGCTGGTGCGCCCCCCTTGGGCCTCCCCCTATGCGTAGGGTTGGAAACCCTAGTGGTGGGGGGCGCCCCACTTGGCTTGGGGGGCAAGTTCCCCCCTTGGCCGCCGTCCCCCCTTGAGATGGGATCTCTAGGGGGCCGGCGCACCCCCTAGGGCCCCTATATAAAGAGGGCGGAGGGAGGGCAACCGCACCCTAGTCCTTGGCGCCTTCCTCTCCCCCCGTACCACCTCTCCGTCTCGCTGAGATTGGCGAAGCCCTGTCGAGATCACCGCTGCTTCCACCACCACGCCATTGTGCTGCTGGATCTCCATCAACCTCTCCTTCCCCCTTGCTGGATCAAGAAGGAGGAGACGTCTTCCCCAACCGTACGTGTGTTGAACACGGAGGTGTTGTCTGTTCAGCACTAGGATCATAGGTGATTTGGATCACGACGAGTACGACTCCCTCAACCCCGTTCTCTTGAACGCTTCCGCTCGCGATCTACAAGGGTATGTAGATGCACTCCTCTCTCTCGTTGCTAGATGAACTCCATAGATTGATCTTGGTGAAACATAGAAATTTTTTATTTTCTGCAACCTTCCCCAACATCGTCAACAGGCTGAAAGTGACACCGGGCCAGAAAATTGGCCCAACACTTAAATGGGCCACTAAAAGGCCGAAACTCAGGTCCGACAACAAATGGCCCATCAGATTTATGGGTCGACAACAGGCTGAAAGACACACCGGGCCGGAAACTAGCCCAACATTTAAATGGGTCGCTAAAAGGCCGAAAGATGTACATCCTGAAAATTGGCCCATCCATTAAACGGGTCGTTAACAGGCTGAAATCTCATCGGGCCGATATTGAGCCCAGATATATAGCGGGATATTAACAGGCTCGAACTGACGATGGGCTGGAATGGTGTCAAATCTTTAACGGGCCGTTGACGGGCCGAATTAGCTCATCTTGTATGGGACGTGGGCTTGAATGGATCTGACACAAGTAGGCCTTATATGGGCTGGCCTGCTAATTTTTGCTGGGCCGGCCTTTTCACAGGAATGGGCCTCTGTTGGGTCGTGCCACGTGTCGACGTACCATAGGTGTCTTCCGTCCAATGAGTGGATGACACCTGTCCCAACGGTGAGCCGACACGTGTTTCCTCCAGCCAATGATGATTTTACACGTGGAAAATCCCCATTGGTCGGGGCTGTTAATGGGTTATCGGATCCAAAACCCGACCCGGTAGCTTAACGGCGTTCCGTTACGGTGGATGCCACGTGTCGGTCACCCTTGACGAAAGCACTTCTGTGACGCGCGATTCATCATCATGGAAGTGGACACTTCCGTGATGATAATTTTGGTAATGTCATGGAACACTTCTACGACAACACAGGTATGACTATCTTGATTCTGTTATAAATTTGTCATGGATGTACATGCATGACAAAAAACGCGACCTACTATGACAAACACGTATCATCACGGAAGTGTATTTTTTTGTAGTGATGTCAGCACAAAATTACATTGGAGGACGATGCCAAACCAGTTAGAGATCCTCAAAGACGGTTAAATCCCAAGATGAAGGAAGTGGTAAGAAAGGATATACTAAAGCTCCTTGAGGCAGGTATTATTTATCTCGTTGCTGGTAGCGAATGGGTAAGCCCTATCCATTGTGTCCCTAAAAAGGGAGGTATTACCGTCGTTCCTAATGATAAAGATGAATTGATCCCGCAAAGAATTATTATAGGTTATAGGATGGTAATTGATTTCCGTAAGTTAAATAAAGCTACTAAGAAAGATCATTACCCTTTACCTTTTATTGATCAAATGCTAGAAAGGCTATCCATACACACACATTTTTGCTTTCTACATGGTTATTCTGGTTTCTCTCAGATACCTGTGTCAGCAAAGGATCAATCTAAAACTACTTTTACTTGCCCTTTTGGTACTTTTGCTTATAGGCGTATGCCTTTTGGTTTATCTAATGCACCTGCTACCTTTCAAAGATGCATCATGGCTATATTCTCTGATTTTTGTGAAAAGATTTGTGAGGTATTCATGGATGATTTCTCTGTCTATGGATCCTCTTTTGATGATTGTTTGAGCAACCTTGATCGAGTTTTGTAGAGATGCGAAGACACTAGTCTCGTCCTGAATTGGGAAAAGTGTCACTTTATGGTTAATGAAGGCATTGTCTTGGGGCACAAGATCTCCGAGAGAGGTATTGACATTGATAAAGCCAAAGTTGATGCTATTGAAAAGATGCCATGTCCCAAGAACATAAAAGATATAAGAAGTTTCCTTGGTCATGCCGGTTTTTATAGGAGGTTCATTAAGGACTTTTCTAAAATCTCTAGGCCTCTGACTAATTTATTGGAAAAGGATATTCCTTTTGTCTTTGATGATGATTGTGTAGAAGCGTTTGAAGTGCTTAAGAAAGCTTTGATCACTGCACCTATTGTTCAACCACCTGATTGGAATTTACCTTTTGAAATTATGTGCGATGCTAGTGATTATGTTGTAGGTGTTGTTTTAGGGCAAAGAGTTGATAAGAAATTGAATGTTATCCAGTATGCTAGTAAGACTCTTGATACTGCCTAGAGAAATTATGCTACTACTGAAAAAGAGTTCTTAGCAGTTGTGTTTGCTTGTGATAAGTTTAGACCTTATATTGTTGATTCCAAAGTTACTATTCACACTGATCATGCTGCTATTAGATATCTTATGGAAAAGAAAGATGCTAAGCCTAGACTCATTAGATGGGTTCTCTTGCTCCAAGGGTTTGATTTGCACATTATTGATAGAAAGGGAGCTGAGAACCCTGTTGTAGATAACTTGTCTAGGTTAGAGAATATTCTTGATGACCCACTGCCTATTAATGATAGCTTTCGTGATGAACAATTAGCGGTCGTCAATGCTTCTCGTACTGCTCCTTGGTATGTTGATTATGCTAATTACATTGTTGCTAAATATTTACCGCCTAGTTTCACATACCAGCAAAAGAAAAAGTTCTTTTATGATTTAAGACATTACTTCTGGGATGATCCACACCTTTATAAAGAATGAGTAGGTGGTGTTATTAGATGTTGTGTGCATGAGCATGAACAGGAACAAATTCTACGTAAGTGTCACTCTGAAGCTTATGGAGGACACCACGCTGGAGATAGAACTGCACACAAGGTACTACAATCTGGTTTTTATTGGCCTACTCTCTTCAAAGATGCTCGTAAGTTTGTCTTATCTTGTGATGAGTGTCAAAGAATAGGTAACATTAGTAGACGTCAAGAAATGCCTATGAATTATTCTCTTGTTATTGAACCATTTGATGTTTGGGGCTTTGATTATATGGGACCTTTTCCTGCCTCTAATGGTTATACACATATTTTAGTTGCTATTGATTACGTTACTAAGTGGGTAGAAGCTATTCCAACTAGTAGTGTTGATCATAACACTTCTATTAAAATGCTTAAAGAAGTTATTTTTCCGAGGTTTGGAGTCCCTAGATATCTTATGACTGATGGTGGTTCACATTTCATTCATGGTGCTTTCCGTAAAATGCTCACTAAGTATGATGTCAATCATAGAATAGCATCTCCTTATCATCCGCAGTCTAGTGGTCAAGTAGAGTTGAGCAATAGAGAGCTCAAATTAATTTTGCAAAAGACTGTGAATAGATCTAGAAAGAATTGGTCCAAAAAACTTGATGATGCATTATGGGCCTATAGAACTGCATACAAAAATCCTATGGGTATGTCTCCGTATAAAATGGTTTATGGAAAAGCATGCCATTTACCTCTTGAACTTGAACATAAAGCATATTGGGCTATTAAAGAGCTCAATTATGACTTCAAGCTTGCCGGCGAGAAGAGGTTATTTGATATTAGCTCACTTGATGAATGGATAACCCAAGCCTACGAGAATGCCAAGCTTTTCAAAGAAAAAGTCAAACGCTAGCAAGATAAGAGGATACAAAAGCGTGAGTTTAACGTAGGGGATTATGTGCTATTATTCAACTCTCGTTTAAGATTTTTTGCACGAATACTTCTCTCAAAATGGGAAGGTACCTACGTTATCGAGGAGGTCTATCGTTCTGGTGCCATAAAAATCAACAACTTCGAAGGCACAAATCCGAGGGTGGTAAACGGTCAAAGAATTAAACACTATATTTCAGGTAATCCTATCAATGTTGAAACTAATATTATTGAAACTGTAACCCCTGAGGAATACATAAGGGACACTTTCCAGAATGTTCCAGACTCCAAAAAGGCATAGGTATGTGGTACGGTAACTAAACCGACTCCAAAACAACTCCAGTGGCAATTTTTATCAGTTTTGGAATATTTAAGAATTTTAGGAAGAAAGAAGTAGTCCGAAAGGGACACGAGGCTCCCACGAGAGTGGAGGACGCCCCCCGTATAGGGCGCGCCCCCTTGTCTCGTGGGCACCTCGTGTGCCTCCCGGACTTCATTTTCTTGCATGTTACGTATTTTGGTCGGTAAAAATTCATTATATATACTCTTGAAGGTTTTGACCACCGTATCACGCAAATTTCCTCTGTTTCGTTTCGAGCTGTTTTCTGTTTCAGATTTAAGAGCATCATGTCATCTCCAAGCGCTCCCAAGGACAAGTTTTTCGAGAGGGTTATCAACTCCTATCTCACGGAGGTGCTGCAACACCCTCAAACCATTGAGATGCGCGAGGAGGTGCTGCACATCCACGATGTGGAGGGACCAAGGTGTAACGGAAGCGTGGAGACAAAGCTCGAAGCCGTGGAGCAGCAAGTTTTCAAGTGCCAAGGGATGGTGGAGCGTGGACTCCATGCTAACCAGATGATGATCATGGAGTTCACCAATAACCACAAGCTGGATGCCAAAGTCATCGGGGATACCATCTTCAAGCTTCAAGAGAAAATCGAGCACCTCCAAGCCCAGATCTATGACCCGCAGAACCAGAACTGTGAGTATGAATATAGATTCAAGAGGATGAGTTTGGTTGCAGATTTAAGGATCCCGGAGACTCGATCATCCTTCTATGATGGAGAGCCTATGCCTTGGAAGACGGACGACAAGCCTACATCATCAACAACTCCTACTTCACCACCCCCGAGGACATAATCACATGGGTATGGGCACTCCCCTTCAGAATTGCCAAGCTTGGGGGAGGTGCCCCGGTATCATATCACCATCACACTCCTATCTTTATCGCTTTATTTAGTTCGGTCCTTTTAGCAGTATCTTGATCTAGTAGATTGAAGTTTTGATATCAAGTAGTTTGAGTTTTGCTTTGTGATCTCTTTTTGTATTCGAGTCCGCGAGCTATCTATAATAAAGATTAGTGTTGAGTCAAGGGCTTTGCTATGTGCTATGATCTTGAGAAAGTAGAAAGAATAAAAGAGTTCATATTGATCTTATGGATAGTGATAACTTCACACATGAAAGTATGAGGCATAAAAATTGTTGGGAGTTGATGAACGTAGCCTTGGTCATCATTGCAATCAATAGGAAGTAATAAGGGAAGAGAGGTTCGCATATAAATACACTATCTTGGACATTTTTTATTATTGTGAGCACTCATTAAGTATGGCATGCTAAAAGAGTTGACGGTGGACAAGGAAGACAACGTAATGGTTTATGTTTTCTCACATCTCAGTTAAAGTATGTTGTCATTGACCTTCCGAACATGTTGAGCTTGCCTTTCCTCCTCATGCTAGCCAAATTCCTAGCACCAAGTAGAAATACTACTTGTGCTTCCAAATACCCTTAAACCTAGTCTTGCCATGAGAGTCCACCATATCTACCTATGGATTGAGTAAGATCCTTCAAGTAAGTTGTCATCGGTGCAAGCAATAAAAATTGCTCTCTAATTATGTATGACTTATTAGTGCGGAGAAAATAAGCTTTGTACGAACTTGTTGTGGAAGTAATATAAAGTGGCGTTCTCTTGCATTAAGATTTTATGCATCAACCCTAAAAGCGCATGACAACCTCTGCTTCCCTCTGCGAAGGGCCTATCTTTTACTTCATGTTCGTACTTTATGCTTTTATTTTGCGCTTGAGTCAAGGTGATCTCCACCTTTCCCTTTTTAATTTTATCCTTTGGCAAGCTCTTCGTGTTTGAAAGATCATGATATACATATCCAATTGGATGTTCGTTAGCATGGGCTATTATTGTTGACATCACCTAAAGGTGAATACGTTGGGAGGCAACACAATAAGCCCCTATCTTTCTCAGTGTCCGGCTGAAACTCCATAACCACAAAGTACTGCATGAGTGTTAGCAATTGTAGAGGACTACGAGATAGTTGAGTATGTGAGCTTGCTAAAAAGCTCTTTTATTGACTCTTTCTGATGTTACGATAAATCGCAATTTCTTCAATGACTGAGATTATAGTTTGTTAGTTCCCAATGAAGTTTTTGAACCATACTTGACATTGTGAATTGCTTGTTACTTGAGCATAGGAAATCATATGACAATATATACATATATGTTGCTGTTATTAGAATGATCATGATTCCCTCATGTCCGTATTTTATTTTTATCGACACCTCTATCTCTAAACATGTGGACATATTTTTCGATTTCGGCTTCCGCTTGAGGACAAGCGAGGTCTAAGCTTGGGGAGTTGATACTGCCATTTTGCATCATGCTTTTATATCAATATTTATTGCATTATGGGCTGTTATTACACATTATATCTCATTACTTATGGCTATTCTCTCTTATTTTTCAAGGTTTACCATGAAGAGGGGGAATGTCGGCAGCTGGAATTCTGGCTGGAAAAGGAGCAAACATTGGAAACCTATTCTGCACAACTCCAAAAGTCCTGAAACTCCACGAAACAACCTTTTGGAATTTATAAGAATTTCTGAGCAAAAGAAATAGGCCAGGGGGCCCACACCCTGTCTAGGAGACAGGGGCACCCCCCTATAGGGCGCGCCCCCTATCTGTTGGGCCCCTGGTGGGCCTCCGGCATCCATCTTCTGCTATATCATCACTTTTACCCTGGAAAAAATCATGGGAAAGCTTACGGGACGAAACTCCGCCGCCATGAGGCGAAACCTTGGCGGAACCAATCTAGGGCTCTGGCAGAG
Source organism: Triticum dicoccoides (assembly GCF_002162155.2). NCBI lineage: Eukaryota > Viridiplantae > Streptophyta > Magnoliopsida > Poales > Poaceae > Triticum > Triticum dicoccoides. The sequence goes on from NC_041383.1 coordinate 779,531,741, forward strand.
CTATTCTGCCGGGGACACTTCCCTCCGGGAGGGGGAAATCATCACCAATGTCATCACCAATAATCCTCTCATCGGGAGGGGGTCAATCTCCATCAACATCTTCATCAGCACCATCTCGTCTCAAACCCTAGTTCATCTCTTGTATCCAATCTTGTCTCCAAAACCACAAATTGGTACCTGTGGGTTGCTAGTAGTGTTGATTACTCCTTGTAGTTGATACTTATTGGTTTACTTGGTGGAAGATCATATGTTCATATCCTTAATGCATATTATTACACCTATGATTATGAACATGAATATGCTTTGTGAGTAGTTATGCTTGTTCCTGACGACATAGGTGAAGTCTTGCTATTAGTAGTCATGTGAATTTGGTATTCGTTCGATATTTTGATGAGATGTATGTTGTCTTCTCCTCTAGTGGTGTCATGTGAACGTCGACTACATGAAACTTCACCATTATTGGGCCTAGAGGAGGGCATAGGGAAGTAATAAGTAGATGATGGGTTGCTAGAGTGATAGAAGCTTAAACCCTAGTTTATGCGTTGCTTCGTTAGGGGCTGATTTGGATCCACATGTTTCATGCTATGGTTAGGTTTACCTTAATACTTTTGTTGTACTTGCAGATGCTTGCAATAGGGGTTAATCATAAGTGGGATGCTTGTCCAAGTAAGGGCAGTACCCAAGCACCGGTCCACCCACATATCAAATTATCAAAGTATCGAACGCGAATCATATGAGCGTGATGAAAATGAGCGTGATGAAAACTAGCTTGACGATAATTCCCATGTGTCCTCGGGAGCTCCTTTCTCATTATTAGAAATTGTACAGGCTTATCCTTTGCTAAATAAAGGATCGGGCCATCTTGCTGCACCTTATTTACTTTATTTACTTGTTACTCGTTACTATTTATCTTATCATAAAACTATCTATCATCTACAATTTCAGTGCTTGCAGAAAAACTTACTGAAAACCGCTTATCATTTCCTTCTGCTCCTCGTTGGGTTCGACATTCTTACTTTTCGAAAGGACTACAATAGACCCCCTACACTTGTGGGTCATCAATGACCATATTGAACTCGGTGATATCTTTCCTTGTGGTACAAGTGAATGTTTCTTCTTTAAGCTAGTATTGGTGGTAATGACGACTATGCTAATTTTTAGCTAGCTAGTATACTGTTGTTGGTGATGATATGATGCAATAGTTTTTATATTAATATGATGGTGATGAGTTATTATATCATTTATGAAAGAAACTGCAGATTAGTTTCAACTGGATGGATCCTAACTAGCTAAGTGATCAAGTATATGACATATCCATATTACTTGCTCACCTAATTAATATAAGTGATCAAGTAATATGGATATGGCATATACTTTGATTCACTTAGCTAGCTAGGATCCATGCATCTAGTTGAAACTAATCTGCGGTACTTTCACCTAATGATTTAACAACTTATTATAATGTAAAAACAATCTCTAAATTAAATTGAAAACACAAAATTAAAGGAAAAATAAAAAATAACCCCCCCCCCCAAACATTTAGTACCGGTTGGTGTTACCAACCGGTACTAAAGGTCTCCCCACACCCGGCCCTGACTCATGCCACGTGGTGGCACTTTAGTGGCGGTTCGTGCCAAACCGGTACTAAAGGGGGGGGGACCTTTAGTCCCCACCCTTTAGTGCCGGTTACAGAACCGGCACTAAAGGCCCTTACGAACCGATGCTAAATCCCGGTTCTGCACTAGTGGATATATGTGAGGTCGAGGTGGGCTGGACCCGACGTGGCGGATGCGCTCGGGCCGCTCCATATCCAGCCGATGTTAGGGCTGGATATATGGGATGCCGGTCAGTCTGAGCGTTTGAGGCCGGTTTGAGGCACCCGACGGTGCTGTTTTTCTAACCGGCCACCCCAGACGTGTGAGGGGGTTTGAGGCGCCTGTAGATGCTCTTAGCAAAGTAAGCGAGTGTGTTGCTTGCCCGCCCAGCCCCTTATGTGTGTTGGTTGTCTGTTCTGTTAAAAAATGTCGTCAAGGGCTGATCATGGTTTGTCTAATTCTTTTGACTACAATTTGTTCATGTTGCAACAACAATATAATATGGCTAGAATAAAAATTCTTCGGTCAGAATGTTGTTTGGCTTTCTTCGTCTGGAAATGGCACTCATGTCATGTATTTGATTGTGGATGGCAGTTCATATGTAAAATTCAGTGTAAAGCTAGGTACATTGGAACCTAGGTGTATGCCTACCTTTGTCGATGAGTATCTAATATAAGTTAAAGGATTTTCTAGATGTTTTTTTTGACACATACAATTTTTTTTTGAAGGAGAATCTGTAGTGGGAACACCGCAAGGAAGAAGAATGTAGACGAGCGGTGGCATGATACAAGGTTACACAACATGGATAAGAAAGTGCCTTACCACATGGTAGAGCACCTGCTCGGAGTCTAGATATTGCCCCTCGAGTTGGCGCCATCAGAAATATCGACATCATCAAATTAAGGACGTCCATGAGGTGGAAGAGAAGGACACATCGGTAATAAGTAAGGGATGGCGCCGACGTTGAGAGAGAAACAACGGAGGCTGCAAGACCGCGATCAAAAGAGAAAGAGGGAAGCATGTAGACTAGATGCAAGCGTTCACTCAATGAGGCTAAGGGGCGAACGCTCACTCTTAGTCCCGTTCAAAGAAAAAGAAGAAACAGAGAACAATATAAAATGGATGGGGGGAAATTTGCGGTGTGGAGGGAAGGGGAGAAACCGCCCTCGTGGAGCAAAATCCGACCGGTGAGCGAACCCCATTTGAACCAGCGGAGGCCACCGCATTCCTGCGGCGCAACGAGGCCACCTCGACCACCACACGCAAAGCCAGCCAGCGTCGCGCGCGAGGGGGACGGAGAGGGATCGATCGACCGACCGACCGACCCGACCGGCGTCGATGGCGAGCTCGCTGGCCCGCCTGGGGGCGGCGCTGCCCCGCGCGCGCCCGCTCGCCGCCGCGGCGGCGATGGGGGCGGCGCGCATCCCGCCGCGGGGAGCGCGGTGGGACCCCGTCGCCCCCCGCCCCGCCTCGCTGTACGGTGAGCGAGGCTGCCCCCCGCTCCCCCCGCTTCGCTTTTGTGTGTGCTGCGTGCGTCTGAACCTTGAATTGAACCTGCAGCTCGCAGATGCCAGGCTCACTCGGACGTGAAGGCGTCCCCTGCGTCGGAGTCCAAGGATGCGGGGAGCTCGTTCCAGAGCTGGAGGATCAAGATGCTCTACGATGGTGAATGCCCGCTCTGTATGCGTGAGGTGCGTCGCATCATCCACCCGTGGTTCCTGGGACTGACTTGTTATATTCAGCAATTGCATGTTCAGAGTGCGCTCGATCCTATGGAGCAGCTTAATAAGGACACATATTTGTACTACATGTTTAACCAGTGCCATGACTGAATGATGGAATTGATGATTGTATGGTAGGCCATATGAGTGCATGAGAATGGATTAATGTTAGGCGATGCTGGTAAATGGCGCTGAGCCTGCAAGCTGGTTTTGCCTTGGCTCAGTTACAGAAACAGAATATCCTGTATCTATAATTCATATCCTAGAGCACTTCTCTACTGCCTATTTTTCTTTTTAAAGTCTGTAGTGATATGCTGTTTCTATCGTTCTTTTTCCATACCATTGTATTGTATCCCTTTTCCAGTTTAGATTATTTGATGCTCAATCAACTGCGAAGAATGTTCCATGATGATAAATGAGATCTCGTTGTTTCCAGGATTCTGAACCATCTGATCATGTCGATGAACATTGTTCATTTGAATTAGTCCCAACAACATGGGTGTTTCCTATGAATTCTTGACTGTCATCATCATATACTACTCATGTCATGCTTAGTTTGTTTCCTTGCAATTTCTCATCAGCATAAAAATGTCTTTAGGAGACACTTGGCTTTTGTTCCCCACCATGAACTTAAGTCTGTAATACTTTAGGACCCTGCCACATGGGTTCGACATGCTATGAACTCTATGCGCATCACCATCTTATGAATAATGAAGTCTCTGAATCGCAATCATTTAATTCTGAATTTATTTTCTTCACTTGTTGGTGAATAAAACAGTACAGGCTTACTGGTGATCCTGCAAGCTGCAGCAGCTAAGTTTGCTCTTACCAACTCTCATGTTTTGACAGGTAAACATGTTGAGGGAAAGGAACAAATCCTATGGAGCTATAAATTTTGTCGACATCAGCTCGAAAGATTACTCTCCGAAGGACAATCAGGATCTTGATTATGAAACTGTGCGTATTACCTTTCAGTATAGATTCTCATTTTGGTTTATTAGTTTCATACTCGGTTATCTGGAAAGAATGAAGTTGGTCATGTATATGATCTATTGCCTCAGTGTCGAAATTTCAGTCTGTTGGATTTTTTAAGGCTACTGATACAAGAGCATAAAAGATACCACTTCGTAGTTGTAGTGATACACACCCAGAAACTGAATATCTACCCCCCCCCCCCCTGTAAACTTGTTTCTGGATATTCCAATGGCAGCCATTTTTATATTCACAGTTTTTAGTAATTCCCAACTACTTATGTTTATAGTTAAAAATTAATGGCGGTGTTTTAGAACAGTATGCAATCATTTTACCTTTTAGACTGAAGGCCTACCTTTTTTCTCTCTAAATAAACTTATTTTCTGTTTCCAGGCCATGGGGAGGATACATGCCATTCTCTCAGATGGGACTATCGTCACAGATGTTGAGGTATGACCGTGTGAAATTCAGGGATTTGCATTCTCCCCTACTGAATCTTTTCTTAAAAAAAAACAGAAGTTAGTAGTAAGTTATTATAGGTAAGTGTAATAGTTTGAACATATTTGGAAGCAAATGAAAGGCATGAGTTAGATATGGAAGTGATGGAAGTAGTGACTGATATATAATGTCTCCCTATTATAAGAGCATCCACATCCCTTGGTAACAAGGATAAGCTAAAACCCTCGAAGGGATGGTTAGTCCAAGACTCGGAACAGAGATATTAGCACTGCAATGCAAGAGTAGTATTACACGCAGAACTTATTATCATCACATTATTATAGTAGTTGTTTCGACCATGTGGTATATCATATAGTATTAAAGAAGCGTCTACCAGTCTGTGAAGTTAGTTTGAGCCTACAGTATAACCACTCCATACTAGTGCCAACTGCCAAGCTGACAAAGGTTGTAATACCAAGAGAAATAGGATGACCTTAGCAACATATGCAGAATTCATATACATTTTGTGTATGCAACGGTTATTTACTTATTTATATGTTTTTGAGTAGTTACTAAAGTTACTATTGCAGGCATTCAGAAGGCTTTATGAGGAAGTTGGACTCGGATGGGTTTATGCAGTTACTAAGTATGAGCCTGTAAGTGCACATTTCCAGAGTAAATCCAAGTATCAGCTTGTTTCGTTCATTTCAGAGAGCTGTCGATCAGCTGCACGCTTTCTACTTAATGGAACATTGCTATATTAAACTTTTTTAGATGGAATGCTAAATCAAATTGAAGAGCTGAGGAATTCAAAATTTTGCTCTGATGTGATCAACTTCAATTTTAAATTATCATGTTACTTGTAATCCCGATCTTAATCTTACTCTGATGCCTTGCAGGTGGCTACCATAGCAAATGCAGTATATGGTGTATGGGCCAAATACCGTATGGAAGTTACAGGTTTGGCCACTAATAGTTCGCCATATCGATAACTCCACACTATGTTGTTGCTCCATTTGTTTTTATAGTCGTATTGAAACCATTTTAACGATATGCACCTTTAATGAAGTATACTGGATAGTTTGAATGATGTGCCCATTTTTGTCGCTATGACAGGTCGACCTCCCCTGGAGGAAATTTTTGCAGCACGAAGACAGGCGGTTAGTTGGCTTCATCTCCTCTTCTTGGAACTTCATATATGACTGTGAATAACTTGAGCTTGCGGGCCGTCTTTTCCTTTGGCAGGGTGAATGTAAAGATGATAAAGCATGCAAGATGTGAGCAGTGCTCGGCATGTCTTCACTTCTACAAACTGTTAGATAGGCACACATACGTATACAGTTAGTCTGATATTTGAAGGGTTGCGAGATTGACGACAGAGACGATAATGTTTTCTGTGTTGGGTGGTGAATAATTCCATAATCTTGCACGGATTCTTCTGGCAAGATAAGCAAGTTAATTCCGGGATGCTGTTTTCAGTTCTGCAGTGAGCTCGCCTGTTGCGTCATATCCTTCAGTGTTCACCTTCTCTGTTTCACTGTGTAGGACCAGACTTGGTCTCTTGTGCAGCAAAATATTACAATACCATGTATTGGAAAGCGGAGTGAGTCACTTTCATACATATGTTTAGATAGGCACGCTTATATACATGCATTAACTAGTCCAACGTTCAAATTATTTCGAGATTGATGATACAATGCTGTTCTGTGTTGATAGTAAATAATTCCATGATCTGTTGATTCTATGGGGAGGACAAGCAACTTTGGTAAGTTGATTACGGAATGATGTCTTCGGGTCTGCAGTGAGCTCGTCGGCTGCTTCATATCTTGGTTTCCCATGTGCAGTTAGGTATTGCAATGCTATATGTTGGAGAGTAGAGTCGCATTTGCTGTGCAACTGTAGCATTTGTGGACGATAATGCATTTGTAGTCATTAGTTAAATTAATAAGTTCTACAATACACATCTGGTGCTTAATTTGCACTGCCAATATAAGCAGAGTGATTATCTTTTCTTTACCTACTAATAAAGCAAATAGTGCTTCTGCCCGTCCGTCATTAAAAATGCCCTTGAAGTTGGCAATAATTACCCACCAATGCCACCTGTAAGTGGCAAAAACGATTCGTTTTTAATTTCTAATATCGCTCCAGGGTTCTGTTATTAAAGGTGGATACGATATAATAGCACCAATGCATGAGCAGCGCGATGGCTGAGGCAACGATGCTCCACACAGGAGACCAGGGTTGGATCCCTGGTTCTCACGCTTTTTCTCTTTCTTTTTACCAAGCGCAGTAATGGGCCAGCCCATGTGCGGGTCGTGGCGCCCCCTGTTTTCTATATCTTTTTTTTATTTCTATTTTGTTTTTTCCCTAAAAATAAATTTCGGATTGATGGCGCCCCCTATTTTTTATTTCTTTTTACTTTTTTTATTTCTGTTTTGGTTTTTTATCTCAAAATTAATTTTGGATTTCCAAAATATCAAACAATTGCGAGTTCTGAAAAAAAGTAGGAAAATGGTAAACTGTTTGTGAATTTAAAAAATATTCTAAAAATCAAAAAATGTTCATGACTTAAAAAATTGCTCACAAATTATAAACAAATCACGATTTCTAATGATTTCATGAAATAAAAAATGTTCATGATTTTTTTAAATGAGCCAATATTCAAAGCATATTCAGGAATTTAAAAATCATGTCCATCAGCTTTTAGAAAATGTTCACAAAAATTAAAACACATCCGTAAATAATGAACAAAACTAATTGTAGGTTCCATAAGGTTTTATTAGGAGATCTATATAGCTCGTTTTATGATTTTATTTAGTCCTTCGCGTTGGGTAAAAAAGGGTTTCCGTGTTTTGTACAACGCTGAACCCAACAAAATTGATATAACTTTCTAAGGGTTTGTTTTTGTAAGCTATATTAAAATGACTAAATGTCTATTTTGCTTCCATACACAGTTATGCTTATTTTCATATCACAATAGTGGTTATGGTAAACACCGCTACGCTAAGTCCAGACGAGACACTTTATTTATCAGTATAGCTCAGGCAGGGTCCGTCAATGCAGTTTGCTCAGCCACAAAATATTTTGTTGTGACGCCTTAAAAAATCAAGTCTTGATGAGCATCATATTGTTCGTTTTTGAAATTACATTTTAAAAGTGTCTTATCGCATCATGACATGATTTGTATATACTTTGTGAATTTGATTCATACTTTTTTATATCTACCACACATGTATAACTTGATAGTTTTTTTCCGTTGCAAGGCACGGGCATTTCCAAAAATGTTCGCTAAATCAAAAAAAGTTCGTCAAATTCAATAACTATTCCACCCAATTTCTAAATATTTTCATCGATTATAGAATGTTTGCCAGTTCAGGAAAATTGCTTAAAAATGTTCACAATTTCTAAAAAATGTTTGTAAATAGCAAAAAATATTCTTAAATTGAAAAAATGTTCTTGATTGTAGAAAATGTTCAGAAATTTGTAATAGTATGTTGTTTGCGATTTCAAATATGTGCATGAGTTTAACAAATTGTTCATAATTTCAAAATGTTCATGATTTCGAGAAATTGAGAGAGATATTGTATCTCGGTGATGCAACGAAATGTGATCATGACCATTTGAAATTATGAATTTTTTTCTCCCGTTGCAACGCACGGGCCCTTTTGCTAGTTATACCAATCGTTTGATTTAAAGGTCTTTTCACACACAACCCACACCAGCCCTGTTTTCGTCCAAAAGACGAAGCCAAATCTAACGTTATCAGCACAGAACACATTTCAGTTGAGCCAGACAAGTTTTTTTTTTCTGAAAGGAAAGCCAACTATATATTCTTTGAACTATGAAATCAAATCAAAATACACCTACATATAGTAACCATTTGGTGAAGTATCTGGAAACCAGAATAAGTGAAGATACAACTTCACTTGAAATAAAATCACCATGACATATATCCATACACACACATCAATGAAACATGAACTCTTGTTTCCTTATTTGTCATGCCTCGAGCAGCTTTTCATCCTTCAAATAGTTCTCCCAACATCTTCTCGCATATGTCGGGACTGCTGCTTCCGCGGCTAACGTTTTCCGCAACCTCTGGATGCTCCTTCAGGTAGCCCGGTAACTTGTGATGACTAAGCTGGTGATAGTTCCCCGCACCAGATCTCTGAGCTGCAAATTCGATTTTGGTATGCAGGACGACACATGAGACCAGGAAGCATATATAGCTACACATGTACAGTAGTACTGAAAAGGATTAGTATGTTGGTGCATGCGTGCGTACTGGGTGTGATGACTTGTCTGTGTTCACTCGTGTGTTCGTGTGTACGCGAGCTTTGGTGGGTGTGTTGTGTGTGTTGTGTGTGTGCTCTGGTGTGTACTCCCGTCTGTGTGGGTGCTTTGCTTCTATAAAAACAGTTTGATACTGTGGCAAATAGAAAGAGTGCTAGAAAATAACTTACGTATTTGCTTATGTCAAAAACATGTAAAATTTATATTTGTACATCACTCGGTGTAAACAAAAAAAAACTCACATTTTAGACTTTCGTAATTGGCAAGAAAAAAAAATACTAGTACGCATAGGAAAACAATAAAAAAAGTTCGCCATGAAAAATCATGGGTGTTTGTGAGACAAAATGTTTTCAATTTTGAATAACATAGCATATAGAAGTTCGGGGGAAAAAATAAATACAAAAAGAAGCCGCCCTCAGGAAAAAAATATCCCACAAAATTCATTTATAAAAACACATGAAGCTCTACCTAGATAATACATTTCTTATTTTTCCCATTCTTAAATAAAAATACAGAAGTTCAAAATAGAAAAACATGAGTAATCCGACGTTCAAAAATATTGAAATAAATAAATAGAAGTATGCGTCAAAAACAATAAAAAATGGTTTGTGCACGTTTGGGATTTTAGGGACCAAAAGATTAGGAAGTTTAGAAAACACAAATGAAACTGTTCGAAAAACAAACATGTCGTAGTTCGCCATAAAAAAACCAGGCGCATCCTATCACAGATGTTTTTTTTAATAAGAAAGCAATCTAACGATATTTTGCATTCTTTTCCATTTTGCTTCTTTCAGGCAGTTTTGTTATAATTCAAATAATTTTCATCATTAAAAATACATGAAGTTCAAATTTTAAAAACAGACCAGTTCAAAATTTATAAAATAAATGAATTTCCAAGTTTCTAGAAAACTAGAAGTTTAAATTAAAATAACAGGCGGTTCAATGACTACTAAAAAACTCAGATTTTTAACCCCTACTAAAGAATAAATCAAGAAGTCCAAAAAATGAAGCAGTGAAAAAATAATATAGAAAAGATTTTCCTTGTTTCTAAAAGAACATAGAAGTTCAAATTGAAATAACACGATATTAAAAAAGGGATTCCTTAGTTTTACAAAAACTAGAACTTCAAATTTAAAAATTGAGTGGTTGATGTTTATTAAAAAACTAGGATTTTTTTGTTACTAAAAGAAATAAACAAGGAAGTCCGAAGTAAAAAAAAGGAGTAGTTCGATGTTTATACAAAATTCGGATTTCCCTCATTATTAAAGAATGAAAACAAGAAGTCCAAAAATAAAAAAACAAAGATGTTCAAATTTTAAAAATAAAGAAGTTTAAAACTCATAAAATATGTTTTTCATTGTTTTTTAAATAAACAATCTAAAGAAGTTCAAATTTAAATATCGACAGATTCAATAATTATTACAAACTAGGTTTTTTACTAAAATAAAGGCATGAAGTCTAAATTACAAAAATAAAGTAGTTCAATATTTATAAAAAAAACATAGTTTCTCCTTCTTAGATGTATGCGAAATAAAGCCAAGAAGTTTAAATTAAAATAACAGAATAGTTGGATTTTTACGAAAAATCTAAAAAAAATTCCGTTTCTAGGAGAAATAAATGTATGAAATTAAATTTTCAAATTTTTTATAATTATTTAAAAACCATACATTTTCTTAGAATAAAACTAAGAAGTTTAAATTAAAATAATAGAGAAGTTCAAAGTTTATAAAAACCTCATATTTTATCTTGTTACTAAAAAATTAAATGAAGAAGTTCAAATTAATAAAGAAGGAACAACTAAAAAATGTTTTATATAGATTTTTCCCTTTTAAAAAAACTAGAAGTTCAAACTAAAATAACTAGGTGGTTCGATGTTTATTAAAAAAATCTAGGATTTACAGTTATTAAAAAACTCAGATATCCATTATTATTAAATAATCAACCATGAAGTTCAAATTGGAAAAACAGTAGAATTCAATCTTTATTGAAAAATCAAAAAACTATTCTTTACTAAAAAGAGTGAAGTTCAAATTAAATTAACAGAAAAATTCAGAG
>NC_041383.1:779543102-779573019 GCF_002162155.2 Triticum dicoccoides
GGTTAGACACTATGTACTAAAGTTGCAGTTTTTAATCTCTTTAGATTTAAGTGAAGTTTTAGCACAAGTTTAACAATCACAATACAAATCAAGCAAGCATGAAAAGAGTATATGAGCAGCGGAAAGTAAAGCATGCAACTTGCAAGAATGTAAAGAGATGGGATTGGAGTGTGCAAATGCAACTTTGAGACACGGAGATTTTTGAGCTGTGGTTCCGATAGGTGGTGCTATCGTACATCCACGTTGATGGAGACTTCAACCCACGAAGGGTAATGGTTGCGCGAGTCCACGGAGGGCTCCACCCACGAAGGGTCCACAAAGTAGCAACCTTGTCTATCCCACCATGGTCGTCGTTCACGAAGGACTTGCCTCACTAGGGGTAGATCTTCACGAAGTAGGCGATCTCCTTGCCCGTACAAACTCCTTGGTTCAACTCCACAATCTTGTCGGAGGCTCCCAAGTGACACCTAGCCAATCTAGGAGACACCACTCTCCAAGAAGTAACAAATGGTGTGTTGATGATGAACTCCTTGCTCTTGTGCTTCAAATGATAGTCTCCCCAACACTCAACTCTCTCTCACAGGATATGGATTTGGTGGAAAGAAGATTTGAGTGGAAAGCAACTTGGGGAAGGCTAGAGATCAAGATTCTTATGGTAGGATTGGATATCTTGACCTCAACACAAGTGTAGGTGGTTCTCTCTCAGAAAATGTAAGTTGGAAGTGTAGGCATGTTCTGATGGCTCTCTCCACGAATGAAGAGGAGGTGGAGGGGTATATATAGCCTCCACACAAAATCTAACCGTTACACACAACTTACCAATCTCGATGGGACCGAATTGAGAAACTTGGTCAGACCGATTCAGTAAATCTAGTGACCGTTAGGATTTTTGGTGGGACCAACATGCAACTCGGTAGGACCGACATGGTTACGGTTAGGGCATAACGTAATCTCGGTGAGACCGATTACACAAACTCGGTGAGAACGATTTTGGTAATAAGCTAACCAGAGAGTTGGTCAGGTAAACTCAGTGTGACCGATTCACTCATCTCGGTGGGACCGAAACGTTACAAAAAGGAAACATAGAGTTTACATTGTAATCTCGGTAGGACCGATTACACAAACTCGGTGAGACCGATTTTGGTAATAAGCTAAACAGAGAGATTACAATCCCATCTCGGTGAGACCGAGATCCCTATCGGTGAGACCGATTTGCTTAGGGTTTGTGGCAGTGGCTGTGACATCTGAAACTCGACGGCGCCGGATAGAAAGAATCGGTGGGGCCAAGTTTGACTTTTGGTTTAGGTCATATGTGGATGTGAGAAAGTAGTTGAGGGATTTTGAGCATATCACTAAGCATTTTGAGCAAGAACCTCATTAAGCAACACCTCATCCCTCCTTGATAGTATTGGCTTTTCCTATAGACTCAATGTGATCTTGGATCACTAAAATAGAAAATGCAGAATCTTGAGCTTTGAGCTTGAGCCAATCCTTTTGTCCTTAGCATTTTGAGGGATCCACTTCCTCTAGTCCATGCCACTGCATTGTTGAACTTATCTGAAACATACTAGGTAAAGGTATTAGTTCAACAAGAGATATGTTGACATAAATTACCAAAATCACCCAGGGAGCACTTGTGCTTTCAATCCCCCCCTTTTTGGTAATTGATGGCAACATACATCAAAGCTTTAGATGAAGATATAGAGAATACCAAGTAAAGCTTTGGAAAGACATGTAACAGGCATAGGCTCTGACGGTGTCCTGGACTAGGGGGTACTCACCACGTCGTCTCCCGATCAGTTGGATTGGGCCGAGGATCCCCATGGCCGTATACTCATGGGCCAGTCCGGACAGTTGCCGCATACAAGGAAGATTCCACAAGACTTGGCGATCAAGACAAGGACTCCTCCCCCACCGGCGTATTCGGCTAGGACTCTTGTTATTCTAGGCCTCTGGTGCATTATATAAATCGAGGCCAGGCTAGTCGATAGATATACAACAATCATACCATAGGCTAGCTTCTAGGGTTTAGCCTCCTTGATGTTGTGGTAGATCTACTCTTGTAATACCCACATTATCAATATCAATCAAGCAGGACATAGGGTTTTACCTCCATCAAGAGGGCCCGAACCTGGGTAAAACATCATGTCCCTTGTCTCCTGTTACCATTGATCCTAAGACGCACTGCTTGGGACCCCCTACCCGAGATCCGCCGGTTTTGACACCGACATTGGTGCTTTCATCGAGAGTTCCGCTGTGTGATCGACGAAAGGATCAATGGCTCGACTGCAGGTCAACTGCGACGTCGGCTTCGTCGTCACCAGCTCGACTGGTCACCTTGGCTTGACCGAGGACTGCGGCCTACATCCGATCGTCATGTTCGGATGAAGGCCTTCATCAACACCAACTCCGATCTCTATCAAGATCATGGAGGAGTCATCAATGGAGCTCGGGGGCTCAACGTCAACATTGCCCTCAGGCGCCCGTGCTATTTTTCTGGACAACAAACTTGTATCCGCTGCCACCACCTCCTCGAGTGTCGCTTAAACGATTACTTCGGTGGAATTATGTGGAATTAAGTCTACAACAACCCTGCAAAAATTTCGTCGAGTTCCGATGGAGGAATCTCCGGCAATCTCCGATATACCGGAGCCCTGTTGAATCTGGACGAGAATCTGGACGAGTTTAGGGTGTGGTGTCCGGCATGTAGCTCGGATGTCCTTTGGAATATCCATCCGTTTATTTGCTGCAGAATTATCATATCCACCACCTGCCAAAAATTCAGCTCGATCCGACCGTCCAAACTCCGGAAAACTTCCGATTAGTGCGTCACTTTTTGGATCTACTTTCTGCGCGAGAACGAATCCGACCCGAATTCATCTTCTTTATGAACGGGATCTCGGACATCCTTTTTGAAGGAAGTTTTCATATGGGGTGTTGTGTTTTATTCTCAAACACATCCCAGTAGTATTAAAAGTATTCTTGCAATACGAACTTCACCGTCGCGCCGGTGTCAAACCAGCCCGACAACATCACTCCACGACGGCCGACCTACGTTAGACACGTTGTCGCTTTGTTGAGCCGAGCTCAATTTCTTCGGATCATCATCTCGACAAGCCGAACGAGTCCGGCATCGCGAAGGATAAATCATCACCAACATCGCCGCCCCACGGATTACACGGAGCAGGCATACCGGCATCACCGCACGGTCGCTTCCTCAAGCCGGCATCGACCACGTCACGACCTGCATCGGCAGGGCCGCGCTATTGCTTCTTTAAGCTGGTGTCCATCACGCCGACCTAATTCGACATCTCGGCTGGACCGGGGGCTTCGCCATCTCTTCATCAACCTACTCCGGACACTTCGGCGTCACTAGCCGACCAGGCAATGGGTGCGCGGATCGAGTCCCAATTTTGGGAGTCACCTTCCTTCGGATGGCTACAACAAATAAACCAGGTGCTATTAATCCTAGTATTTCCTTTTGCTTGTTTGGGTAATTTTTCCCAAGGAATTATTACTCTGATTAGTCCATCATATGTACACAGGTCTATCAAATACTGGCCGCACTATCGACGGTCGCATGATAGTTCGGTCAGTTTCCGTACATAGTCCGGCGAACGCCGCATCCGGAACTCGGACCGACCTGTGAATCCAGGCTTTGCCACACCTTTATTGCATTACGCCGACGACCTGCATTGACATCGACTTCGGCGGCAGGCCATATTTCTTTTATTACTCACTTTGCATAAATTATTTATTATGCAACGATTTTTTTTACTATTATCTCTGGTTTGCACTATTTTTTGTGCACAGGAAAATGATCTAGCCGGACTATATCCTTTGACGTCACCTCGGCTGGACGGGGGGCTTCGTCAACACTTCATTACCCCATGCCAGGGACTTCGGCATCACTCTGCCGTCCTGCATTGACCATGCTATGTCACCACTTCACAGTGCCGAGCTCTTTGCTCCGCCACCTCGGGACCGGCTTGGGGGATGGAACCTTGTCCCGCATCAAGCTCGGACCGCATCGTCAATACCGAACACATTAACCAGCTAAGTTGCCTTCATGCTCAAAGTTTTAAAATTTCTAACTTGTGTTCGGTTCGACCAAGCATTATACTTTCTCGGGAAAAAGTTGCTTATCTTCCTTGTCGAAACTTTGTTCGCACACACTTGACGCGCTACCCGCGCTCATTATACCTGGGGGCTTCTTTAACAGAAGCTTATTAATTCGGGCTTTATGCCCAACACATGTGTCACACTTCCGCATGTACCTTTTATTCACCATTATATGCATCGATATGACTTAAGTTTTGGCCAAGCTGGGTTGCCTGGCTCCTGTGCTTACCCCTACGTTCCCGATTGTTCGGCTAGGTGGTAAAGGGAGCACCTCTGCGATTGTTACTGCCGGGTCAGCCGGATGTGTACCTCAGACTAGGTGAAGCCGAAAGCTAGCATTCTTAAGGTAATACTCGGTCGGTGAACTAAAAGATGATTTCTTACCTATTTATTTACCTGCCCCTAGATGTTTTTCTGCTCTTTTCGCAGTCCGGACATGCACTTTAGGGCATGCCTCCCAGGGAAAGGAACCCCTAACGGAACTATTCTCCCTGGAAGATGTTTCTTACTAACCATGTAATATAACATAACTAGTTGGGCACTTGTCTGATAAAGCACTAATGACCCCTACGCCTGGTCTCCACGCATGCCCCGGTTTTTATAACCGCGAGGGTATTCGGACACACTCCGGACTATTGGGTCCAGAGGTTGAAGCGAAAAGGTCCGCTACGACAAACGATCTACAATCCGGCTAGAAGGCATTCTACATGTCACCTTACATTATCAACTTTTACCCAAGTCACTTGGGGGCTCTTATGTTTATTTGAGCCGTTTCATACTAAGTGTTTCTCTTCCTAGCCGTTGCAAAGTTTTTATTATTATTTATCACTCCTTTTTTCGACACAAGTGTGCGGTCACTAGCCGGGGAGCCTAATTTCTCTCTCAAAGCCACTAGAGTTTAGTTTGCTAAACTGGCCTAGTAAGAAGTACTCCGTCTTCGGGATAGGAGGTTGAAGCCGTAGGCTGACCCGCTTGAAGTTTTGAGATAGGATGTGTCATGTTAAAGCACGGCAGAAGCACCTTTTTTTCTAACGTCCAATTTTCAGATTGGCACCGAACACTTGATCTAGTTCGGACATTAATCTTTTGAATAAGTTTTTTGGCTTTTCGAGCCCATGGCACTTTTAAACTATTTGTGTGTTTTCAGCACAAGTCTTGCAGTGCAACGCCGGACACCTTTTGAGATTCGGCAAAAACATTCTTGGATATTGTTATATATGCATCAGTTTCGAATTGTGTCTTCGGTCAATAGTTGGGTTGCCCGGCTCCCGCGCTTGCCTCCTTTGTTCCGCTTTGTTTGGCTAGGTGTGCAAAGGGAGAACCAATGCGATTGTGCTTCCAGCTCGCATGGTCAAGCACCTCAGTGGAGAAAGCCGAAAACTGACTGTCACAATAGGTGTAAACTGGGCAGCGATCCGATGACTATATTAAATGACGGGCCATTCATTGGCCGAAGTGTTTCCGGCTTGACCTCAATTGTCGCTGAACACTATCGGGGGCTATTAACTGGCCTCCCAAACTAAATCCTCGATATTTTGCTCTTACATTGGAGCAGAGGTTTCATGATCATGCTTAGCATGACAACCCAAAGAAAGGAACCGATAGCGGGACTATTTTATCTGGAAGACATTTCTTCTGTTAAACAGTAATATAACATGTCTCTCCGTGTACCTTTGTTTATAAAACCGTATGGCCAGATTGCCTTGTTTGTTGTAAATCTTTGCCCTCATAAAGGCTTTATAAAGTAGGACAAACACTCCTCGGCTATTGGATGAGGAGGTGGAAGCCGATGGTCGGTCAATAAAGTTTTGTACAATGCGGATCCGAGCATTAATGACGTAAAGTACTTGGATACATAGAGTCATTACACATAATTTGTGATTTTACTATGGATATCGATCCTTAATTCGGCCTCCCGTGCCCGCATTAAGGCTCGGGGGCTACTGGGCTTCGGGCTTATTATTTATACAAATATTAAAGGGGCACATCGATCCCCTGATCTGGTATTGCCACCCGACCAGTGTCTCGGGGGCTACTGCATTGCCTATTTTATGCAAAAAAATTTAAGTGCAATACAGTTTCCGAGGAGATTTTGATCCTCAGATTGGTCGGCCGCACCCAACCCGAGTCTCGAGGACTGAGCACGCCGCTTTTTGTGTCCCAAAGTATTCTGCCGAGCTAGGACTTGATCCTCAGACCGATTTTGCAAATCAACCTGAGTCTCAGCGGCTACGGGGATCAGCGGTCTTATGTCATACTTCATGTGCATCTCGGGTTTTAGACCGATACCCACCATGAGGGCTACTGGCTATATATCTCGTCAGAGAATAAATTGCATCAATAAAAAACGTTGACCAAAAAATCAGCCCATGACCGAGGTGCTTAACCACCTCGGAAGCAGTCCGGCATAAAGCTCGGGCGCTAGTGGCTGGCTCCATTGAGGGTGCTTCCGGCATTAAGCTCGGCTAAACTCCTTTAAACTTCTTTGAACCAAGGTGATTTACGACACCTCGAATACAGTCCGGCGTTGGAGCTCGGATACAGTCCGACGTTGGAGCTCGGATACATAGTCCGACGTTGGAGCTCGGATACCGTCCGGCGTTGGAGCTCGGATACATAGTCCGGCGTTAGAGCTGGGAAGCAGTCCGGCATTGGTGCTCGGCTGCAAAAGATACCTCGAATGCAGTCCGGCGTTGGAGCTCGGACGCAAGAGGACGTTGCCGCCCGGGAACAACCTCAAACCCGAGGCATGGCATAAAAGTAACAAGGCATTGATAAAGGCCGTAAACTTAAAGGGGCTCCTCGGATACCCAACGTGTAAACTCGTCGAATGCATTTCGGCGATCCTCAAGAGAGAAGATGAGAAGATTTGTTGAACCAGTTTTCAAGACCGGCAACCGAAGATGAAGAATAGTGCGGAAGAATCGAGGAGCGTCCCCAACTTGAAGACCGGTTCAGGGGGCTACTGACGGTGTCCTGGACTAGGGGGTACTCACCACGTCGTCTCCCAATCAGTTGGATTGGGCCGAGGATCCCCATGGTCGTATACTCATGGGCCAGTCCGGACAGTTGCCGCATACAAGGAAGATTCCACAAGACTTGGCGATCAAGACAAGGACTCCTCCCCCACCTGCGTATTCGGCTAGGACTCTTGTTATTCTAGGCCTCTGGTGCATTATATAAACCGAGGCCAGGCTAGTCGATAGATATACAACAATCATACCACAGGCTAGCTTCTAGGGTTTAGCCTCCTTGATCTCGTGGTAGATCTACTCTTGTAATACCCACATTATCAATATCAATCAAGCAGGACGTAGGGTTTTACCTCCATCAAGAGGGCCCGAACCTGGGTAAAACATCGTGTCCCTTGTCTCATGTTACCATTGATCCTAAGACGCACTGCTTGGGACCCCCTACCCGAGATCCGCCGGTTTTGACACCGACAGGCTCCCTCTACATGTATGCAATCATGTAAATATGGAATATAGGAGTATGTGAATGCATAAGCATGACAGAGAAGGCAATGTGTTACATGTATCTTGGCTATATGCATCAGAGTAAGAGATGTAAATGTGGGAAAAAGTACCTTCATGCTCATGAGTCCCTCTTGCAAATAGTATGTACATCAGCAAGAGATCTTCATACACATGATTGTGATGCATATACTTACCTTGTGGTCTTGAGTTGGCTTAGGATGGAGTGAACCTGTGAAAACAAGGTTAGATAACACAGATGCACCTACTAGCCAGGGCAAACAAACGAAACCACAAGAGTACCAAGACTGGGATGACATGTAGAGAGTAAGTACTGAGTACTCCATTGATATAGACATGTCCCCAAAGGTAAAGATGTGCAATGAATTCAAGGATTTTCTTCCCTTGGATGTCTTGCTCCCCCTGAATCTAGCATGGGATACTGGGAGAAGATAGGGAACAGAAAATCAAAGCTAAAGAACACAAGGCATAGCAGCCAAATAAATATGGACATGTCTTTTCCCCTCTTAAAGACATGTGACTTCTCTCCTCTTAAACACCAAGCATCTGGAATCCTTGAAGATTACTCTCTCTTCTTGAGTATTCCCTCCCCCTAGAGATATGATAAAGTTTTGAAGTGATCTCTCTCTCTCTCTCTGGATATGATAAAGTTTTGATGTGATCTCTCTCTCTCCCCCTTTGCCATAAATTTCCAAGAAGGGTCTTCTGGATTTGTTGTCACAAATGGGTTTGGTCCTTGAGTCACAGATCAAAGCAGTAAGAAAAATGTGACGCTGGTAGAGGACAAGAGTCATTGAGTGGAGCTGGATCAACAGAACACAGGAATAAGTGGCAAGCCATTTTTTCTGTTATGAAATCGGTGGCACCAAGTTGTATACTTCGGTAGTACCGAAAGGTTTCGGTGGGACCGAAAATAACAGGCTGGTGTGACCGAGTTCACCATAGAGAAAACACTTGTCACCTCAACTCACTTAGACAGGTAATATCTCACAAAGATTTGCAAGGAATTAACTGAAGGATTTGCAATGAATTGGATGCAAAGAAATGTAGAACAAAAGAAAGAAAGAAATCTAGATGAAGGTGTTTTTTTGAAAGAGGAAACAAATATGCATGAGACAAATGCAAAAGTACAGAAAAGAACACGAGAGAACTTCATCTAGAAATGGTCGGCGACAAAGTCACCTATGTTAGAGTATATTGACATAGGAGTCTAGTGAGATCACTTGATCATAGGTCATACTCATCGTTTAAGCTCAAAATGGGGTTACCATTTTTTGTTTAAGCACTTTGATGTATTCACATCTTGTTGAGTTGCTTTGACTCATGACTTGGAGTAAAGCTTCTCTAAGATGGAATAACATACCTTAGGTGGTGGTGTTGATCATGTAGTTGATCTTGTGTGGATTTCTTGAGGTTGATGTAGCTCATCAAGAGTTGGGAGGACCACTTGGAGTGTGAGTTCATCTCCCTACATGGGTTAGTTTTTGCAAGGAAGAGCACTTGTGTATCCAAAATGGCAATCATAAAGTTCAAACTAGAATTTATCAAAAGGATATGTTTGAATGGTTCCGTGCTTCCTTGTCTTTAACTACCATTGTGTAGAGACATGGTGATGTAGAGATTGCTCAAGATGTGAGTGTGTTGCAATCTCATAGATTTAGATTCACCCATGTACCTACAAGGGTTAGATGACATGCAAGGTGCAAATATATCCAAGACATAAGATTTTCATCATAAGAGAAATATCAAGGATTAGTCATAGGCTCAAGCCTTGCATGTGAGTTCCTACTCCAAGTTTGAAGCATCAATGATGTTCAGTTCACCTCTCAACCTGCAAAACACTTTCTCATCAAGTGGTTTAGTGAATATATCCGCTAATTGTTTATCAGTGCGAACATGCTTAAGGTCAATGTCCCCTTTGGCAACATGATCTCGAATGGGATGATGTCAAACTTCAATATGCTTAGTTCGAGAATGTTGCACAGGATTGTGAGCAATTTTGATAGCACTTTCATTGTCACAAAGTAATGGAACATGTTTCACATATACCCCATAATCCTTAAGAGTTTGGGTCATCCAAAGTAATTGGGCACAACATGAACCATCGGCAATGTATTCTGCTTCGGCGGTGGATAAGGATACCGAGTTTTGTTTCTTGGAAGACCAAGACACAAGAGATCTACCAAGAAATTGACAAGTACCCAAAGTGGACTTTCTATCAACCTTGTCACCGACATAGTCCGAGTCGGAGTAGCCAACAAGATCGAAAGAGGCCCTCTTTGGATACCAAATGCCAAAGTTTGGTGTATGAATTAAGTATCTCACTATCCTTTTCACAGCCTTAAGATGACATTCTTTAGGAGTAGCTTGATATCATGCACACATGCACACACTTACCATAATATCGGGACGTGAAGCACATAGGTATAACAATGAACCAATCATAGAGCGATAAACCTTTTGATCAACCGGTTTGCCATCTTTGGTCAAATCAAGATGTCAACTAGTGGGCATGGGTGTAGACATACCTTTGCATTCTTGCATATTGAACTTCTTGAATAAGTCCTTGGTGTACTTCGTTTGAGAGACAAAGGTTCCTTCCTTAGTTTGCTTGATTTGCAAACCAAGAAAGAATTTGAGTTCACTCATCATAGACATCTCAAACTTCTCCGACATTAGCTTTCCAAACTTTTCACTAAAATGAGGGTTAGTTGATCCAAATATAATATCGTCGACATAAATTTGGCATACAAATAATTCTCCATTAACCCTTTTAGTAAAAAGAGTAGAATCAATCTTTCCAATCTCAAACCCTTTTTCAATAAGGAACTTGGTTAAGCATTTATACGAAGCTCTAGGAGCTTGTTTAAGACCATAAAGAGCTTTGCAAAGTTTGTAAACATGATTAGGTTTCTTAGGATTGATAAAGCCGGCAGGTTGCTTAACATAAACTTCCTCCTCTATTTCACCATTTAGAAAGGCACTTTTGATGTCCATTTGGTACAAGGTGATATCATGGTGATTAGCACAGGCAAGTAAGATGCGAATGGACTCAAGTCTAGCAACGGGGGCATATGTCTCACCATAGTCCATACCTTCGACTTGAGTGTATCCTTGAGCGACGAGATGTGCTTTGTTGCGAACTACTTGTCCATCTTAATCTTGCTTGTTGCGAAACACCCATTTGGTACCGATGATGTTGTGGTTGTTGTCGGGATTTTCAACCAGTGTCCAAACTTGGTTTCTCTCAAAGTTGTGTAGCTCTTCATGCATGGCGTTTATCCAATTCAGATCTTCCAAAGCTTCTTCAACCTTCATAGGTTCAATGCTAGAGATGAATGAATAGTGTTCACAGAAGTTAGCTAAACGAGTTTTAGAGTGAGTGATTCTCCCGGTTTCGATATCATTGTAGATTTGCTCGACGGGGTGGTCTCTGGCGACTCATGCTCGAACTCGTGAAAGCCTTTGCCTGGATCTTGGTGGAACATCTTCTTCATCTTGTTCTTCTTCTTGTCCTTCTTCATTGTTGTTGACGTTGTCGTTCTCTTGTCGTGGTGGAGAAGGAGGTTGTTGATGTTCATCTTGGTGTACTTCCTCATTTTCTTCGTCTTGGTGTGTCCCACTTGTGGATGCTTCAGTATCAACTCTTGGTTCACCTTGTTGTGAGGTAGAAGCTTCCACTTGGACGGATGAGGTACTCTCCTTCACCTCCACGGACGAACCTTGCCAATAGACAAGTCTTGGATTGCTTTCGAAGGATCTTTATCTCCTACATCAATTGGCAATTGCTTTACTTGCGAGCCGTTAGATTCACCAAACTTCACATCTACCGTCTCTTCAACCTTTCGGGTGAAATTGTTGTAGACACGGTAAGTGTGAGAGTTTGAGCCATAACCAAGTAGGAATCCCTCATGAGACTTAGGAGCAAATTTAGAGCGACGATGATTATCAATAATGTAGCACTTTGAGCCGAATACTCGAAAGTATCCAACTTGGGGTTTGTTACCGGTGAGGAGCTTGTATGCCGTCTTGCCGAGTAGCTTGTGAAGATACAAGCGATTTGTTGCGTGACAAGCTGTCTCAACCGCTTCTGCCTAAAAGTGCTTTGGCGTCTTGTACTCATCAATCATCGTTCTCGCCATTTCGATGAGCGTCCGGTTCTTCCTCTCAACAACTCCATTTTGTTGAGGTGTGTACGTAGCCGAGAACTCATGTGAAATCCCTTTTTCGTCAAGAAAGGTGTCCACATTTGCGTTCTTGAACTCCATTCCGTTGTCGCTTCGAACCTTCTTGATCTTCACTTCAAACTGATTTTGGGCTTTCCTCGTGAAGTTTTTGAAGATCTTTTGGACTTGCGATTTATCATTGAGAAAGAACACCCACGTAAATCTTGAAAAATCATCAACTATAACCAGACCAAAAGAATTTCCACCGAGACTCTTGTAGGCATTGGGACCAAAAAGATCCATGTGAAGTAGCTCGAGTGTCCTCCTTGTGGTCATGATGTTCTTCACGGGATGCCTTCGTCCAACCTGTTTACCTGCTTGACAAGCGCTGCAAAGTCTATCCTTATCAAATATGACATCGTTAACGCCAAGGATATGATTACCTTTAATAAGCTTGTCAAGGTTTCGCATGCCCACATGACCTAATCGTCTATGCCATAACCAACCTTTAGAAGATTTAGCAATGAAGCAAGTTCTAGGTTGAGCCTTTTTAGTGAAATCAACAATGTATAGATCACCTCTACGGATGCCGGTAAAGACCATTTTATGATTATCTCTCTGAAACACTTGGCAATCTATTTCATTAAATAGGACATTGAAACCGAAATCAGCAAGTCTAGATACTGAATGTAAGTTGTATCCAAGAGATTCAACGAGCATAACATTTTTTATGGAGCTATCATGTGATATGGCCACCTTACCAAGGCCAACCACCTTACCCTTTGAGTTTTCACTGAAAGTGACAAACTTTTGAGGACCGTCGTTTTCAGCAAGCTCACGAAACATGTCTTTATCTCCGGTCAGGTGATCGGTACATCCACTATCAAGAACCCATTCCTTTCCACCTGCCATATATCCCCGAAGATTTGCCATAAGACCAAAGTGTCTCATTGCATCATCAAGATCAAAGTCATCAACATCATCATCCTCATCGTAGTATCCATGTTCAACATCGTCATGTGGTGGATCAGTTCCTGGAGAGGGTGATTCATTAGAATGAGTTTGACAATGATTTCCTTTATGAATTCTAGTAGCTTCAGAGATAATATCGCTAATGATTCCAAAATCTCCTTTGGCATGCATAAGGTTTGTAAGTTCAAATAGACAATTACCAAACATAGGATCATTGGAATTCATCTTACTCAAGGCAATAGACTTATGAAGAATTTCATCTAGATTTTTCAAGGAATAATTCGGAAATCATTCCTCAAAAAATTTCCATATAGTGTAGGCACACTCAAGAGTAGGCAAATTTCCAATCAAGTTTCTAGGCAAGCCTCTAGTGATAAGGTTAATAGTTCTAAGATTGTGAATCATGTCAATTGACTCATCAAGGGTAGGATGCATAGGATCAGCATGAGGTGCACAAGGGCTAGCAATGTACTAGTTCAAATGATATTGATTGAAGATCACAAGCATCTCATTTTTCCACTCATGAAAATACTCTCCATCAAGTATAGGCACTCTATGTCTAAGACTCCCCATAGTAGACTCATCCATCTTCCTCCAATGGTGATTAAACCAAAGCAATGAAGACCAATGCTCTGATACCAATTGAAAAGGGATCGAGAAGAGGTGTCTAGAAGGGGGGGTTAGACACTATGTACCAAAGTTGCAGTTATTAATCTCTTTAGATATAAGTGAAGTTTTAGCACAAGTTTAACAATCACAATACAAATCAAGCAAGCATGCAAAGAGTATATGAGCAACGGAAAGTAAAGCATGCAACTCGCAAGAATGTAAAGAGATGGGATTGGAGTGTGCAAACGCAATTTTGAGACATGGAGATTTTTGAGCCGTGGTTCCGATAGGTGGTGCTATCGTACATCCACGTTGATGGAGACTTCAACCCACGAAGGGTAATGGTTCTGCGAGTCCACGGAGGGCTCCACCCACAAAGGGTCCACGAAGTAGCAACCTTGTCTATCCCACCATGGCCGTCGCACACGAAGGACTTGCCTCACTAGGGGTAGATCTTCATGAAGTAGGCAATCTCCTAGCCCGTACAAACTCCTTGGTTCAACTCCACAATCTTTTTGGAGGCTCCCAAGTGACACCTAGCCAATCTAGGAGACACCACTCTCCAAGAAGTAACAAATGGCGTGTTGATGATGAACTACTTGCTCTTGTGCTTCAAATGATAGTCTCCCCAACACTCAACTCTCTCCCACATGATATGGATTTGGTGGAAAGAAGATTTGAGTGGAAAGCAACTTGGGGAAGGCTAGAGATCAAGATTCTTATGGTAGGATTGGAATATCTTGACCTCAACACAAGTGTAGGTGGTTCTCTCTCAGAAAATGTAAGTTGGAAGTGTAGGCATGTTCTGATGGCTCTCTCCACGAATGAAGTGGAGGTGGAGGGGTATATATAGCCTCCACACAAAATCTAACCGTTACACACAACTTACCAATCTCTGTGGGACCGAATTGAGAAACTCGGTCAGACCGATTCAGTAAATCTAGTGACCGTCAGGATTTTCGGTGGGACCAACATGCAACTCGGTAGGACCGATATGGTTAGGGTTAGGGCATAACGTAATCTCGGTGAGACCAATTACACAAACTCGATGAGACCGATTTTGGTAATAAGCTAACCAGAGAGTTGGTCAGGTAAACTCGGTGTGACCGATTCGCTCATCTCGGTGGGACCGAAACATTACGAAAAGGAAACAGAGAGTTTACATTGTAATCTCGGTAGGACCGATTACACAAACTCGGTGAGACCGATTTTGGTAATAAGCTAAACAGAGAGATTACAATCCCATCTCGGTGAGACCGAGATCCCTATCGGTGAGACCGATTTGCTTAGGGTTTGTGGCAGTGGCTGTGACATCTGAAACTCGGTGGTGCCGGATAGAAAGAATCGGTGGGCCAAGTTTGACTTTTGGTTTAGGTCATATATGGATGTGAGAAAGTAGTTGAGGGCTTTTGAGCATATCACTAAGCATTTTGAGCAAGAACCTCATTAAGCAACACCTCATCCCTCCTTGATAGTATTGGCTTTTCCTATAGACTCAATGTGATCTTGGATCACTAAAACAGAAAATGCAGAGTCTTGAGCTTTGAGCTTGAGCCAATCCTCTTGTCCTTAGCATTTCGAGGGATCCACTTCCTCTAGTCCATGCCACTACATTGTTGAACTTATCTGAAACATACGAGGTAAATGTATTAGTCCAACAAGAGATATGTTGACATAAATTACCAAAATCACCCAGGGAGCACTTGTTCTTTCAGAGAGTTTCACCGTGTATTTAGATGTTCAAAATTCATAAAAAGATTTTGTTTTTGGTGTTTTAAAATAATTATCTCAATCCATTTAAAATTTGAGACAAAATGCTCTTTTCCAAAAAAGTTCCTCCTATTCCACAAATTTCCAAAGGGTATATCATATGCTCTTATAAAAATAATGGTTAAAAAAATTGGAGTATATTTTGAACCAAAGTTTTAGCGTACTAGAAAAGTTGCGTATTTTCAACAGGTTTCTAAAGGTATAATATTTGTAAAACTCCGACGAACGGGTGAAGAATTACGAAAAAAATATGTGACAAAAGTTCAAAGTGAAAACAACGAGAAGTTCAACTACTACACGAAACACCTTTCAGATGAGAATAAAAGAATGCAATACTAAAAGCATAAAAAATTGTTACAAGAAGTTCACATGCTCCTTCCTGCATAGTTCAAAATTTATAGTGCGAGAAGCCCGTCGTTCATTTACATGTTAAAAAAGGCAGCAACAACTTTTTTTTGCCATTTTTAGAGCGGCTCGCAAAACGGCAACAAATTTATAACAACTGTCTACAAGAAAAGGTTGCTCCTATTCATAAGCTTACCAATGGTATTTTATATGATATATTCTGGTAAATGGTTTAAAAGTTTCATATATACCGTTAAAAGCACCTTTTTACGTATTAAAAAATTCTCTTGAATCAACGCAAATATTAAAAAATGATCAACACAGAGAAATTGTGCGTTTTAACAGCTTTCCATCGGTATATCATTTGCTCAATCCGGTAAGTGGTTGAGGAGTTACGGAAAAAAAACACTTGAGAAACAGAGTGAATTTCAAACAAACATGCCCCAGAAGTTCAACTTCTTCACGCAGTGCATTTCTGAAAAATCTGTTTTCGCAGTATAGGCAGAACGCATGATATCGCCATTTTCAAAATTACTTAAAAACGTCTAGGAATCTGAAAAAACTTTCTAGATTAAAAAGTTTCTCATTTTTCATAACTTTCGAACAATATATTATTTGCCCTATTCCGACAAAGTTTGCAAAACATATGGTCAAAAAATGTTTTTATCCATTTTTAAAATTGTCATAAAACTGTAAAGAATTGGGGGAAACATTCCCTATATAGAATTTTCGCATTTGTTCAAGCTTTCCAACGCCATATCATTTGTTGCATTCCGACAAACCATTGAAAAAGTAACAAAAAACAAACAAACTCGAAGGAACTTCGACAGTTTTCCAAATTACTTATAAACGGTTCAAAATTGGAACAAACTTTCTATATGAACAAGAAGCAAGTTATCATAAGCTTTCCAACGCCGTATCATCTGAATCGGTCCGATTAGCTGTTTGGTAATTACGGCAAAAAAATGACCTCGGTTGTTCGTTTGAAAAATTCTGCCATTTTTCAAATTGCTCTTTAACCGTTGTGAATTTGGGAAAAATTTCTATATGTAGAATGAGCGGATTTGTAGCAGGTTTTTTGTATGAAGAAAAATGGTTTGTAAAACTGCTGTTACACCGTGTAGAGTTTGACAAAAAATTAACTTAGGTTGTGACCTATGTGTCCATAGCTTTCCAATAGTATATTGCAACATCCATTTGGGCAACGTTTTCGGAAGTTCAACTTGTCCCTGAGTGAAGTTCAACTAGTACTGTTGCGATGGGTCGACCAGTTATGAGAATATTATTCTCATCCCGTGATCAGAATTGTTTATATTATTTGGTCACCTTAATTTGTATAGAAATGTTAGCCGTTAAAAGTGTGACACAACCTTAATTTAAAAAAATACTAGATACCTTGAAAAGCAAAACTTAAAAAAAGTATAAGAACATCCTTAATATACATACAAACTTTTGGGGCGACATTTCACATTATTTGTCATATCCGATACCTTAAAAAATAAGAGCCCGGAGGGAATGAGGCCCTGGGAGTGATTAGCCATTCTCGGTCGTCCGATCGGAATCTCCTTGCAATACAGATGTCGGATGTCGGGCTAGGTCGCTGTGAGCTGCTGGATATTTACCCGATCAACGTGAGTCGTCAGATAAAATTTCAATTGCATCAACACGAAATATCCCTGCCCCCACCGGGGTATTTTCGTCATTTCACATAATGGCTATAAAACAACGACAACTCCTGTGTGGAAGACCTACCCTCCTCCTCCTGCACTCGCCGACCTACCCTCCTCCTCCTGCACTCGCCCTCCTGCCTCCGCGATTCCTCACTTCAGTTCGTTCTCCCTCTCTCCCAAACACCAAAACCCGAATCTTGCGCCCGCACCCTCCCTGTTACCGCCACCACTCGTCTCAGGCCCTTCTCGTAACCCTCTCCCCTTCCACGCCCTCACGCCACCTCCACCACCGACGCCTCCATCCCCGGTCCCTCTTCGAACTCCGAGAAGTGGCCGTCCGAGATCCATGGCCTCCAACTCGGTGCCGTAGCAATCATCCTCGATGATGAGCTAGTGCCGAGGAAGATCACGCGGGGAAGCGGCTCAGCGATGCGTGTCTCATGGCTGCGCCTGATCTGGTGCCCAACATCGCCATCTCGCGCATCACCAAGCCGCCGTTGAGGATGTTGCGCCAGTTGGTCGGAGTCCTAGGTTATTGTCGGTGTCAAAACTGGCAGACCTCGGGGTAGGGGGTCCCAAGCTGTGGATTCTCGGATCAATGGCAATATGAATGAAAGAGACAATTTTTTACCCAGGTTCGGGCCCTCTTATGGAGGTAAAACACTACGTCCTACTCTTTTTTATATTGATGGACTATCAAGTACAGAGTTGATCTACCTCGAGATCGTATGTTGTGGGCTAAACCCTAATGGTATGATGGATGAATATCATAATGATCTATTGACTAGCCTAGCCTCGGCTTATATAATGTACCAGAGGCCTAGGATAACAAGAGTCCTAGTCAAATACATCGGTGGAGAGAAGTACTTCTCTTAATCACCAAGTCTTGTGGAATCTTCCTCGTGTATGTCATCGGCTGCTCAAAGTGGCCCATTAGTGAACTGCCATGGGGGGTCCTCGGCCCGATCCACCTGGTCAGGAGACGACGTGGTGAGTACCCCCTAGTCCAGGACACCGTCAGTAGCCCACCGAACCGGTCTTCAAGTTAGGGACGCTCCTCGATTCTTATGAACTATTCTTCATCTTCAGTCGTCCGTTTTGAAAACTGGTTCAACAAATCTTCCGATCCTCGATCTTGATGATTGCCGAGCTAAATCCGAAGTGTTCACACGTTGGACATCCGAGGAGCCCTTTAAGTCTTCGACCTTCATTAATGCCTTGTTATTTCTATGCCATACCTTGGGTTAGATGTGTTTCCCGTGCGGCGGTGTCCTCTGGTGTCCGAGCTCCAACGCCGGAATGCATCCAAGCTCTAATGTCGAACTATATCCGAGCTTCAACATTGGACTATATCTAAGCTCCAACACCGGACTATATCCGAGCTCCAATGCCGGACTGCATCCAAGGTGTCTTTTTTGCAGTCGAGCTCCAATGCCGGACTGTTTCCAAGGTGTCATAGATCACCTTGGTTCGAAAAAGATGAAGGAGTTTAGCCGAGCTTAATGCCGGAAATGCCCTCTACGGAGCCAACCACTTGCATCCGAGGTTCACCACCTCGGGCGTGGGCTGATTGTTTGCGGATTTTATTTTCGATTGGTGCAATTTCTTTTTTGATCAGATGTATAGCCAGTAGCCCTCAAGGTGTGTGTGTCGGCCTAAAATCTAAGATGCACCTAAGGAAAACATGAAACCGCTGATCCTAGTAGCCTCTGAGGCTCAAGTCGATTCACGAAATCGGCCTGAGGATGAACTCCTAGCTCGACAGCATATGTAGGAATGTAAACACAGTGTAATACATTAGAGTACATAGTGATCAGCGGACGGGCCCTTGAGAGAGGGTTTTGAGAAGTTGCCGTAATATATTAGCTTAATGCCAGATAAGTCCCAGACGATACCTATTGTTGTCCATAGACCCGTTTTCCCATAGCTCAGTCAAGCCGAACATTGGGCACTTTGAATTTTCTGCATTGAATAAGCAATGCAATAGCCCCCGAGCCACTGGTCGGGTGGCAACACCAAATCAAGGGATCGATGTGCCCCTTTAATATTTTTAAATGATAAGCGCGAAGCCCAGTAGCCCCCGAGCCTTTAATGTGGGCACGGGTGGCCGAATTAAGGATCGATATCCGTTTGACAGAAAATTTTGTTGTGTTTAACACAAACTTCTCAAAAAGAGAATAAAGATCTCTTAAAAGAGCTAGAGCTAGAGAAAGCTGAGCTCGCCAAGGTCGGCCCCAAGGGGCTTAATAGATAGGAAATCAATGCCAATACATAATTATGAGAGCATTATGTCAGCTGCTCGGTTGTCTCAGCGAGATTGTGCCCTTGACTCTTTAAAATATGGCCTGGAGTAAATTGGCTTACTCATAATTTATATATAATGATCCTATGTATCCAAGTACTTTGCATCATTAATGCTTGAATCCGCATTGTACAAAACTTTGTTTACCGACCATCGGCTTCAACCTCCTCGGCCAGTAGCCGGGGAGTGTTTTTCCTACTTTATAAAGCCTTTATGAGGGCAAAGATTTACGGTAAACAAGGCAATCCGATCAAACGGTTTTATAAACAAAGGTACATGGAGAGATATGTTATATACTCTTTAATGTAAGAAACATCTTCTAGAAAAATAGTTCTTTTATAAGTTCCTTATCCCAGGTTGTCATGTTGACCATGATCATGATACCTCACCTCCGATCTCAATGTGGGAGGAAAATATTGAGGATTTAGTTCGGGGAAAGTTCCTGAACTCTGTGGTCTCAATAAACGGAAATTTTCACTTCCATCATTGCCGACGAATTATATTCTTAAGATAGGTAGCTTTCGGCTTCACCCAGTCCGAGGTACTAACCCGGATAACTTGGTAGTATCAATCACAAAGGTGCTCCCTTTACCCTCTAGCCGAACAATCAGGTGTTGGGGAACGTTGCATGGAAAACAAAAAAATTTGTACGCACATGCAATGATCTATCCATGGAGATGCATAGCAACGAGGGGAAAGAGTGTGTCTACGTACCCTCGTAGACCGTAAGCGGAAGTGTTTCACAACACGGTTGATGTAGTCGAACTTTCTTCGCGATCCAACCGATCGAGTACCGAACGTACGACACCTTCGTGTTCAGCACACGTTCAACTCGGTGACGTCCGCGCCTTCTTGATCCAGCAAGACCGCGAGGTAGTCGATGAGTTCCGACAGCACGATGGCGTGGTGACGGTGATGGTGAAGTGATCTCCACAGGGCTTCGCCTAAGCACTACGAAAATATGACTTGGGGTGTAAACGATATATGCTTTCAATTCTGTTTAACAGATTGTCTTTTTTAGTTGGAAAAAAATTTGTAATTTTTTTGTCGGAACGGGGAGTGTAATATATCGTTGGAAAGCTCTTGACAACTATATATCAAGTATATTGAACGTTTTTGCAAAATCATTATAATTTAAGAGCAGTTTTGAAAAACCCATTTTTTTCAAAACCGAAAACGCGAATCGTATTTTGGACTCAATTTTCAAACGGTTTGTCGGAATTGAGCAACTAAGATGGAGTTGAAAAGCTGGTAAAAATCCATATCTTCCATATATCTATTGTTTTTTCAAATTTTATACAATTTAAAAGTAATTTGAAAAAGGTGAAATTCTGGGCGAAACGTATTTTCACTTTTTTTGCAAAAGGTTTGTCGGATTGACGCAAGTGATATGGCGTTGGAAAGCTATGGAATATGCACAACTTTTTCGTATTGAAATGTTTTTCTAATTCCTTACGGTTTAAAAACGAATTCGAATACGGTCAAATTTGATTTCGAACACGATTTTTTTAAAAGTTTGTCGAAATGGGGCAAATAATATACCGTTGGAAAGCTATCGAAAATGTGAAACTTAGTCGTGTTGAACATTTTCTCAAATTCACAATCATTGAAGAGTAATTTGGAATACTGTGAGACACGTCGTGTTGTTTTTCCATCAGAAAAAATAAAGTACTCATACTGATCAATGTGTGTGTTTGTACTAAGGTATTTTTCATAGAGTAATTTTGAATGGTTCGAAAAAGAAGTACTTAAAACGGATGTCCGTGTGGATTTGTACTGAACATGTTTTCACAGACTAAACTTTACTCTATTTTTGTCGATATGATTTTTTGCATGATTTATATCATTGAATTGAATGACATTTGTTTTCATCAGTTTACTGTCCATTTTTTTCATCACTTGAGAGTCATTAATAGTTTACTTACTGGGCAGTAACACATGAACTCCTCACACAATAATACATGAACTACTAGGAACTCACGCAATAACACATTAGGGGTTGATCATGTTTAGGGGTTGATCACTTGAACTGAAGGTGCCATCATATCCAAACTTGTGAGGTTCATCAATTTGATTTTGTGTGTGTGAATTCAAACCCATTGTCCTTTCTTTGCACACACATCCAATTGTATGTACATCAATTTTTTATTACCTGTAAATGAACTCTATTTTTAGTTGAACTTTCCCTGTAGACGCAAATGAATTTTTTACCTATAAATGAGCTCTCCTTTTTTGTTGAACTTTCACAGTAGATGGCATGATTTTTTGGCGAGCACTGGGCGCCGGTGCGCCGGCCCAATAGTTCAGCCGGTCAAGCGACAACCCTCAGATTTGAGCCCTACGAACCGTTTGATCTCATCCCCTTTCTTCTCTGACGGACACCGATTCCGCATGCGAGCGTTGCAGCCGGAGCACCGCCCCTGAGAAAGCCGGATCCCTCGCGCTGCTATAGCAGACAGCGTCGCCGCCCCAGCTTGGGGCTGCCCGCCGCACGTAGCTGCCCCTCCCAACCATCTCAATCGTTCGCAGCTTCCGTCATGGTCGGATCCCCCGCCAAACTTGGCCATGGCTGACCAGGAGCCTCCGTCAGAGGCAGTTGAAGCTCCCCGCCCCCGCGATTGCAGCATCTGGTGCGCCGCCCCCCTCCATCCTCGTTGTCGAGCTCGCCGCAGGGTGGACGCTACAGGCACCGCTGCTGTCTTCTCTGGATAACCGAATTCTATATGTCGCCTTTGTAGCAAACAGATAGGCGTTTGTACCTTTTCAAAATCCCCGATGTAGCAAAAAAAATGAGCGCCGACAGGTACCACTACCTTAGATATAGCAAACAAAATCACATATTCCAGCTTCTAATAGATGTTGATTCCAGCAATTCTGCTTGCCATTGAAACCATTTGTGCTGCCCCTTCCAGAAAAAAGGCGGCGACAGCGCAGGCCTCTCCACCGTCGCGACAAATGCCATGGTTAGTTCCAGCAAAATAATTTGATGGTTCCAAAAAAATAATTCACTAGTTCCAGCAAAAATATGGATCCAGCTAAAAATCAAAAGACATGGGTGGTAGCAAAAATCAAAGACATTGGAAACAAATTTTTTGAGTGGTTCCAGCAAGATGGATTGAAGCAAAAAAAAGCAAAGACGGAACGATAGCAACAGTGAAGACGGTTGTAGCAAACATTTGTAGTGGTTCCAGCAAAAATTTCAAAGGCGGGCGGTGCAAAAATCAGAAGGACGGTAGTAGCAAAAAAAAGAGATTGTGGTAGCAAAAATTTAGACTGGTTCCAGCAAAAAAAGCACCCCAATTGCGGATCGTACAAAAAAAGGTTTTGATTCCAGCAAAACAGCACACTAGTTGTACCAAAAATTGGCGCCGCTTGCAGCTCCGGTCAAAGCAGGTTCCAGCATCTCGTCCATCAAGAAAAATCCATGGACAGGGAGGTGGCCTCCTGTCGCATCACCGGCCGCCATGACTCGATGCAAAGCACCCCCTGCCCCCTCGGCTGCGCAGCTCCCCGACCTCTTGCTGTTGCAGATTTTCCAGCCGTGGGGGTAAAGAACAAGGAGGA
Organism: Triticum dicoccoides; assembly: GCF_002162155.2. Taxonomy (NCBI): domain Eukaryota; kingdom Viridiplantae; phylum Streptophyta; class Magnoliopsida; order Poales; family Poaceae; genus Triticum; species Triticum dicoccoides. Next base: position 779,566,117 of record NC_041383.1, read on the forward strand.
GGCGTTCTCTTGGACAACTCCCAGGTGCTGTTGGCGGCCGTCGCCGGTGTTGCGCTGCCCAGGTGCTGTTGGCGGCCGTCGCCGGTGTTGCGCTGCCCAGGTGCTGTTGGCGGCCGTCGCCGGTGTTGCGCTGGTGTAGGTGTGGTGTCAGGTGGCTGGAGCAGGATAACAGGGAGAGAAAACACGAGAAGGAAGAAGAAAAATGAGTGGCTGAGAGTTGTTCGTGCGAGAGGATAAGAGGATAGGAAGAGCGGTGGGTGGGGCCTAGGTAGTTGCAAGCGAGCAGTTCGACGCGACCGGCCCAAGTTCGGCCGGTCGACCGGATCCAAACGTTTCCCTGATTTTTTCCATTCAGTTCACCGTTTATTGAAACTGAATGTGCACAAATGAAGGACCACATGCATCCAACAATCTGACGAGGTTGCAATAAATAGGAGCCAATGTATACAATAGAAAGGGTTCAAGTAGTACTATCAAAACTAAATCAAGTAGTACCAAGCTATCCTTATTTTGTTTGCTGTAGTTCCTCAAAGTGATGTAGCATACACATAATTGATTTTTGGGAGCTTGAACTATTGTTTCTGTTAACATAGGACCATCAATTGTAAAAGTGGCGAACTGAATATAACTTATTTCTATGGATCTCCGTGGAGTAAAATAGGGAGCAGTATGTTAATGCCAGCACAAGAATGACGACCATGGCCGTGGCATCCAGTGATGGCATCATTAGCAAGATGGTGTAGAAGGCCCCTAAGGAATCCTTTGAACTCGGGATGCAGTGGCACCAGGGATTATTTTTGTTGAATCCATTGAAGTGAAGGGATCTCCTTCGACCTGTAAGATGAACGAAAAAAAGCATAAAAGGTGAAATGAAATTTGTCAAGGTCGAAATGACCATAATCATGTAAAACATGTAAAAATAATGACAAGTTCATGCACAGTAACATTAGAAGTACACAAAGAAACCTAAATAGAAGTTCTGTACTTTGAAATACTTCATTTTAGTTCCCAAATACTTCATCGTTTCGAAATATGAACTTCTATATTTAGTTTCTTAGAACTTATTATGTTTTCCCTACAATTTTCATGGTTTTTTTGTGTTTCATGTTTTTTTCGTTTTTTCTATGAACTTATTATTAGAGAGACTCCTTTTCTTTTTCAATTCAAAGTGAGCAAAGACTAGTTTTAGGTATCAATATAATCAACATTTTCTATGAACGGCCTGGTCGCTGCGATAGTGAACGGCCTGGGGCGACGGGATTGGACTGACGTACATAGCTGAGGCCGATGAGGGCAGCACGGCTGCAGAGCTACATGGACTCCGGGGGCATCAATACTCAATACATGAACTTTCGTACATAATAGCTCTCCCCTGTGAACTATTGGTAAGCCCAAATACAAATGGGAGCACTAATGGCACCCATCTATATATGGTATCTCAATAAACACAAATTCTCCTATTTAGAGCACCACAGAGCTCACATCTTGCACAAATAACAAACACAAAGCACACACCATGCATGTCCGCACAACATCAGACCCAATTCTTGAACTTGCAAGACAATAGCAGCAGTAAATATTCTTTTGTTACCTTCTTTGTAGCAGTAGCATCAAGCACACTAGGTAACAACTAGGAGCTAACATGAGGTGCACCAACAGCTAATGGCAGCAAGTCCCGGTCGTCGTGGATGCGGCTGGAAAAGAGAAGCAGACAAAGGACGAGGTCATCCTGGTTTCAAAAATATCACACAACAAAGTACTGATCAAAATCAATCATTGTTCATATCTCCAAATCCAGTGCAAAAAATTAGAAGCTACTGTGTCAACAATCGATGTTGATTTACTCCAAAACACAAAATTTGTGAAGAGAACATCCATCACACACTTTTAGTCTGCACAACAATGTTCGTAGAACTGTCCACATTCAGAACTGAAAGAAATTTATGTTTTATAGTGATGAAATGACCATCAAGCATGGCATGAGGAGCTTGGACGGAGAAGCGAGGAACAGCTGGACTAGTGTCTGTCATATACCTGGACATGGACGGGAAGGGTGACACTGGAGGACTATGGCGGTGTCAACAGCGTTGCCCTACTGGATCCAGCGCGTGGCCTCTCCACGAGGCGTCGAGGGATGCCAAAGTTAACAAAGGCAATTCCTAAATATGTATCAAAGTGAGTACTGGACAAGAAGTGCAAATTTGTAGCAGCATACAGATTGAACTTACATAATTTTGAAACATGTACTGATGATATTTTTGCGCACGCACCCAACTATTTTGTGTTTTTTCATCAACAACAACAACAACAACAACAAAGCCTTTAGTCCCAAACAAGTTGGGGTAGGCTAGAGGTGAAACCCATAAGATCTCGCAACCAACTCATGGCTCTGGCACATGGATAGCAAGCTTCCACGCACCCCTGTCCATAGCTAGCTCTTTGTCGATACTGTGTTTTTTTCATCAACTGATAAAATAATACAACCAAACTAATAATGAGTTTAGTACAGAAACCAACTATAGAAAATGTACTTAGTGGACAATACCATGTGAAACAGTATAATGCTATGTGAACCTTTTTGATGGACGAGCTTTTAATTTTTATTTTCAGTATTTCTCGAAAATGAATATCTGAACCACCAGACTGGGGTGTGGTAACCAAAATTCAGAAGAGTATAAACTCAGTAAGGCACCATACTAAAATAAGAAAATGAACTGAACAAAAAATAATAATTGCACTGAACTAAAATCAGAATTCGAACTGAGTGTCACAAAAGATGAACTTGTGCATCTGTTTTTTGCTCCCGCACCGGTGTAACAAATTCAGGATGACATTAATTTGTGTACATATAATAATATGAATGAGTGAGATTGTAAAGAGAGCACTAAAAGGATTTCGTGTTTTCACCTTGAGATGATCTCTTTTTCTGGAGGTCTTGATGGAAAATGCTGGTATAGCCGTGTAGGTACCACACAGACACCGACTAAACACCAGGCCTTCTCCGATAAGAAACAATGCTCCCTCATATGTCCATCAGTACTAATTTTAATAGACAGGAAGGGAAACTTTATATTAGTAACTTCTTTTAGAGACAAAGTATACATTTTTGTAGTGGAACTCAGCATAAATAACATCGTAAAAGAAGTCCTGACCAATGCTTGTACTTTCATACAAACATATATGCGACCGAATCTATTAACTTAGTAGAGCTTCTTTGTCATACAAATCATGTCTACATACGTAAGCACAGACAGAACATGAGGGATATTTCAGCTTTAGTTTTTTCGTCTAAAACGTTCAAGTGACTGATTCATTTTTGTTAGATACTAGGTAGAGAACAACCTAAATGACACAAAGTGCAGCCGAACAGAACTCCATGTATGTAGAACATGAAGTTTCCCCAATGTTTTTTCCACATCATGGAGCTTCAAGACAAGCTAGACGCATGTGTTAATAATAAAAATGGCTAATGCAACACACTCGGCACCTATGCATTCTGAGTTGACTAAAGCAGCAGCAGCATATGAAAATAACTGAGCACCACAATCACCTCATGTAGTAGTAGCAGCAGGGCAGAGAAGCTTCATGGTCAATGGCTATCGGCAACAATTTCGCTTCAGGGGATTTTCTCAGAACATGGCCCTGCAAAGATGACGATGGCATGAGGTTTTGCGGCTTGGAGCAGCAACAAGAGAAACAGAGGACCCCCAACATGCTGCTGACAAGGCCACACCTGAGGTTGGACTACTCGCTGGATGGCGGGACACAGGGTTGCAAAGGTATAAGAGGTCACACTGAGATGGCGGATGCAGTTGGACTGCCTGGTGGCATGGACTGAATAATTGTCAGGGTCTCAGAAAGATAAATTGCAATACATTTCAGCCCATTTTCCCTCATTACTAGCATGACTGAGTAAGAAGTTCAAAACTCGAGTAGTTGTTCCTTACAGTCTTGTTGGACACGAGCTCCTTGAGGAAGATTGCGTGGTCAGCAGCAAGCTGGCCCTGCAATTGTGTCGACAACGTCGCTCTTGGGGGCGGCGCGGTGAGGCGGAGGAGGGAGGGGCGCGGTGCGACCCGGTGAGGCAGAGGGGGGCGGTGGTGCAGTGGGGAAGAGGGGGCCGGCGCCAGGTGGAGGGAGGTCGCCGGCACACTGGGGATGGATGTCCATGGCGGCATGTAGGAGGTGGAGGCGTGCCGACAGTCGGGGATGGACGCGCGCGACGGACGGGAGGTGGAGGCGCGCGGCGACCGGAAGGTGGAGGCGCGCGGCAACCGGAAGGTGGAGGCGCGCAACACACAAGTATTAAACTGTTTGCTGCCTTTCCATTATGAATTGATGGCGTAATACATGTTGAACTGTTACTCAAGAGCGAAATTCACAAATACTCCCTCCATTCCGATTTACTGGTCGTGGTTTTAGTTAAAATTTGAACTAAAACCACAACGAGTAAATCGGAATGGAGGGAGTACATATATATTGGCGTACTCCAAATATGTGCATTTTCAGGAATAAAACTTTCTGAACCTTCTATACGAAAGAACTTGAACAATCAGTCCAAAACATATTTCAAGTTGAACGATCATTTTCCTTACCGAGTGTTAAGGAAAATGAAACAAGAGACGAGCTCACCGGAGAACTTGGACTGAAGAACTTGCACACGGCGAGCTACAGGGGGCAAGGGAGGGCGGTAGTGCGTGGGGTTCTGAGGCGGCGAATGGAAGTGGAAGCAGGGGAGAACATCATTATCTTAGGACTTTATTCTGCTTTCAACACTAGTACACAGTCCCTGTACGTGCTATTCTCCCATAGGCATTAACACAAGCACCTTGTGTTTTAGGAAGAACAAGGCACTTGAATCAGAATAGACACGGAAGAAACTCGCTACAAAACATTACTTATTTAGGTGATATATGTAAACTTACATAATTTCGAAACATGAACTGATGATATTTTTGCACACGCACCAACTAGTTTGTATTTTTTCATGAACTGATGATAGAATACAAACCAAACTAATATTAAGTTTATTACAGAAGTTCTCTATTCATGAATGAACAATATTTATTCTTTGTGGACTGAAGAAACGAGAACAAAAATACACACGGAACTAACGATAGATACAGACTGAAGAGAAAAGAATTTCTTCTCCGTGAACTGACGATAGAATACACAAATAGTTGTATTCAATCATCAGGTTTTTTCATGGCAGGCAGTACAACAATGACTAGGAAAAAAAGAAAAACATGGAATTTAGTGGCCAAAATCACTGTCATAACTAGTGGCAGTCTCTGTAGTTTACCTCCTGTTTGCATACCACGCAGATGGGCCTGTTGCTAGCTATAACTGCAGTGAGAGAGAAGAATTGGCAAAAATATATTAATTCTCTTTCTGCTCAGACATTCCCACAAAACAGGCCAAGTGCACAAGTTGAACTGATCTTGTCCATGACACGAACGGGGGCTAGTGCTGCTGCTGTACGTGCACGAGGTTCATGAGAGGTTCAACGGGAGAAGGGTGGAGCCAGTTTTCAAGTAAGGATATGCACAAAGAACTGAGAAGCAAAATAAGTTCTAGTTGGCTAACACAAGAAACAAGTGAAACCATATACTTAGCTACTCTTTCCAAAGAGGTACTAACATTGAACATATATATAGTAATTTTCTACCTTGCTTTTTGGTCACAATATAGTATTTGAAAACTACCTCCAAGTTACCAAATTAAAAGGTTGTAACGACGATACTTTATGCTAGATGAATTGTATGGTTGAAACAGAGACAATTCAAAGAATAGGAATACACGGCCAACCTTGCCATCGATGATAGACTTGCTTGTTGCGCATTCCTCCTCCAATTGTTGTCAGATTGTTGTCGGATTTTGAGCAGCAAATGATCGGACTCCCCACTAAAACATACATAAGAAAACATTTTCAACACCTAATTCATAGGCAGAGAGAGATGCAGCAACGACTGGACATCCGCATCGCCAATGCAGGGATGGTAGCCTGCTTTGTCGGGCGGCGATGGTGGCCCGCACCGTCAGGCACCGGCGACGGGGAGCGGCAGTGCTCGGGGGCCCCGGGGCAGCGCACGATGCGGGTTGGCGGGCTAGGCGTCAGGGTGGCCACCACTACGACTGTACTAATAGACTGAATAAGGAGTTCAGAACTGGGAGCAAAGACCATTGGAAACATGTTTACAACTTTACATTATATGATAAAAACCAAACTTAAAATACCATGCAAAAATTCAAAATCTTCAGAGTTGGATGCCTATAACTGAACCGACGATCCATTTTTCTTGCAACAGAGGACCACAATACTAACTGGTGGCCTAACTATAATCAAATAGAACGCCCTTGCAACCACCTAAACAAGTAAACAAACTAGCTGCAAATCTCACTACCTAAACCCACACCGTCAACTCATCTCTAATCTATCATCGGCTCATAGTTTCAGAGAAAAATGAGTGAACTATGCACGGATTTACATTGCACAAGAACCAGATCCATGAAACTACAACTAATCAACACAAACGTGGGAATTGACATTGGGAAATCCCACACCCACATCTCACAGACATGAGAATGGGGATCTCTCACTCCCTTGTTTTATCTCCTCCCACTTCCTTCATACGCACACAAACAGAGAGAGGATGAGAGGGACACAACTGAATCGGATCCAGGGAAGAGCACGTGTGGCCTGCACGCAGCTCTTCTCATGACCGGCGGTGGAGCGTGCAGTTGTACTGCCGCAACGGCTCAGAGCATGCCATGGCGTGGAAGCCGCAGGTGGCATGCGGGAGGGAGGCGCGGCCGGTGGCGCAGGTGATATGGTCATGGAAGGGGGTTCGGGGCGGCGGTGGTGCGTTGATGGGAGGGGGGTCGAGGCGGCGGCGGCGCGCT
>NC_041383.1:779573242-779573771 GCF_002162155.2 Triticum dicoccoides
GGGCTTGGGGGTGGCGGCGGCGTGCTGGTCGGAGGGGGATCGGGGCGGCGGCGGCGCGTTGGTCGGAGGGGCTTGGGGGCGGCGGCGACGCGCTGGTCGGAGGGGGCCCGGGGCGACGGCGATGCGCTGGTCGGAGGGGCCTCGGGCGGCGGCGGCGCGCTGGTGGGAGAGGCTCGGGCGACAGCGAAGAGTTAGTCATGGGGAGGTTAGTGAAGCTGGGAGGTGGGGTGGGCATCAGTTTTGTTTTGGGCCACGTCGGGTTATTCTAGTGTGATCGCCTCCTTATAGACCCGAGAGTAACAAAATAGCTCAGGTGGGAGGGAGGGAGGATCAGCCAAGGGGGTCACCCAAGTAGGAGGAATCCTACTTGGGGTCTCTCCCAAGCCGCGCCCCCTCTTTCCTTATTTGAAGCACGGTAGGAAGGAAGGGGAGGGTGGCGCCCCCTTGCCTTTCTATCATGAGAGGGAAAGGCAGAAGGGGCTAGCCCTCCGCCTTTTCCTTCCCTAGGGCTGGCCAACCAAGGGAAGGG
>NC_041383.1:779574108-779608935 GCF_002162155.2 Triticum dicoccoides
TTCTGGTGACCCGATTATTTTCCGGTACGTTCGAAACATTTCCGGTGTCCAAATTAAAGGAAATATGCCCTATATGCAATAATAAAATTGTTATTTTATGTTTCCTTATTCATGATAAATATTTATTATTCATGCTAGAATTGTATTAACCAGAAACTTGATACATGTGTGAATACATAGACAAAACAACATGTCCCTAGTATGCCTCTACTAGACTAGCTCGTTGATCAAAGATGGTTAAGTTTCCTAGCCATGGACATGAGTTGTCATTTGATAACGGGATCACATCATTAGTGGAACGATGTGATGGACAAGACCCATCCGTTAGCTTAGCATAATGATTGTTCAGTTTTATTGCTACTGCTTTCTTCGTGTTAAATATATATTCCTCCGACTATGAGATTATGCAACTCCCGGACACCGGAGGAATGCCTTATGTGCTATCAAACATCACAACGTAACTGGGTGATTATAAAGATTCTCTACATGTATCTCCGAAGGTGTTTGTTGGGTTGGCATAGATCAATATTAGGATTTGTCACTCCGAGTACCGGAGAGGTATCTCTGGGCCCTCTCGGTAATGCACATCATATGAAGCCTTGCAAGCAATGTGACTAATGTGTTAGTTGCGGGATGATGCACTATGAAATGAGTAAAGAGACTTGCCGGTAACGAGATTGAACTAGGTATGAAGATGCCGACGATCGAATCTCGGGCAATTAACATACCGATGACAAAGGGAATAACTATATTGACATTACGGTTTGACCGATAAAGATCTTTGTAGAATATGTGGGAACCAATATGAGCATCCAGGTTCCGCTATTGGTTATTAATCGGAGAGGTGTCTCGGTCATGTCTACATAGTTCTCGAACCTGTAGGGTCCGCACGCTTAACATTCAATGACGATTAGTATTATATCAGTTATGTGTTTTGGTGACCAACGGTTATTCGCAGTCCTAGATGAGATCACGGACATGACGAGGAGTCTCAAAATGGCCGAGAGGTAAAGATTGATATATTGGAAGGTTATATACGGACACCGAAATGGTTCCGAAGAGGTTTGGGGATTTTTTGGAGTACCGGGAGGTTACCGGAACCCCCCGGGAAAAGTTAATGGGCCTCATGCGCCATAGTGGAGAGGAAAGGGGTAGGCCACAGGAGGTGGCGCGCGCCCCCCAAACCAATCCAAATTGGACAAGGGGCAGGGGGGGGGGTGCGGCCCCCTTTCCTTCTCCCTCTCCACCTCTTTCCCCTTTCCCCTCTCTGTAAAAAGGAAAAATAGAAGGGGGGCGGCGAATCCTACTAGGAGTGGAGTCCTAGTAGGACTCCCCCTCCATGGCGCGCCCCTGGTGGTCGGCCTCCCCCCCTCCTCCTTTATATACGGGGGCGGGGGCACCCTAAAGGCACACCAACTATTTAGCCATGTGCTGTTCCCCCCTCCACCGTTTACTCCTCCGGTCATATCGTTGTAGTGCTTAAGCAAAGCCTTGCACGAATCATTTCACCAACACTGGCATCATGCCGTCGTGCTGGCGGAACTCATCGACTCCATCGCCACTCTGCTGGAACAAGAGTTCGAGGGACGTCATCGAGCTGAACGTGTGCAAAACTCGGAGGTGCCATACGTTTGGTACTTGATTAGTTGATTCAAGAAGGCGTTCGACTACATCAACCATGTTAAGTTAACGCTTCCACTTTTGGTCTACGAGGGTACGTGGACACACTCTCCCCTCTCGTTGCTATGCATCTCCTAGATAGATCTTGCATGAGCGTAGGATTTTTTTTTGAAATTGCATGCTATGTTTCCCAACAGTGGCATCCGAGCCAGGTCTATGCGTAGATGATATGCACGAGTAGAGCACAAAGAGTTGTGGGCGGTGATCATCATACTTCTTACCACCAATGTCTTATTTTAATTCGGTGATATTGTTGGATGAAGCGGTCCGGATCAACCTTACATGACCGTGTTCATGAGACCGGTTCCACCGACACACATGCAACTAGTTTTGCATAAAGGTGGCTGGCGGGTGTCTGTTTCTCCAACTTTAGTTGAATCGAATTTGACTGTGGCCGGTCCTTGTGAAGGTTAAAACAACAAACTTGATAAATCACCGTTGTGGTTTTTGTGCCTTAGGTATGTATGGTTCATGCTAGCATCCCATACCAACCACGTAAAACTTGCAACAAACAAAGTAGAGGACGTCTAACTTGCTTTTGCAGGGCATGTTGTGATGTGATATGGTCAAGACATGATGTGATATGAAGATTGTTGTATGAGATGATCATGTTTTGTAAAAGTTATGGGCAACTGGCAGGAGCCATATGGTTGTTGCTTTATTGTATGAAATACAAGCGCTATATAATTGCTTTACTTTATCACTAAGCGGTAGCGATAGTCATAGAAGCAATGGTTGGAAAGACGACCACGGCACTACGATGGAGATCAAGGTGTCAAGCCGGTGACGATGGAGATGCTGACGTTGCTTCGGTGATGGAGATCATGAGCACAAGACGATGATGGCCATATCATGTCACATATTTTGATTGCATGTGATGTTTATATTTTATGCATCTTATTTTGCTTAGTACAGCGGTAGCATTATAAGATGACCCCTTACTAAATTTCAAGGTATAAGTTTTCTCCCCGAGTATGCACCGTTGCAAAAGTTCTTCATGCTGAGACACCATGTGATGATCAGGTGTGATAGGCTCTACGTTCAAATACAACAGGTGCAAGCTAGATTTGCACACGCAGAATACTTGGGTTAAACTTGACGAGCCTAGCATACACAGATATGGCCTTGGAACACTGGAGACCGAAAGGTTGAACGTGAATCATAAAGTAGATATGATCAACATAGTGATGTTCACCATTGAAGACTACTCCATCTCACATGATGATCGGACATGGTTTAGTTGATTTCGATCACATATCATTTAGATGACTAGAGGGATGTCTATCTAAGTGGGAGTTCTTAAGTAATATGATTAATTTAACTTAATTTATCATGAACTTAGTCCTGATAGTTTTTTGCATATCTATGTTGTAGATTAGTGGCCCATGCTACCGTTCCTTTGAATTTTAATGCGTTCCTAGAGAAAGCTAAGTTGAAAGATGATGGCAGCAACTACACGGACTGGGTCAGTAACTCAAGGATTATCCTCATTGCTGCACAGAAGAATTATGTCCTTGATGCACCGCTAGGTGTACCACCTGCCCCAGCAACTGCAGACATTGTGAATGCCTGGCAGTCGCGTATTGATGACTACTCGTTAGTTCAGTGTGCCATGCTTTATGGCTTAGAATTGTGACTTCAAAGGCGTTTTGAACGTCATGGACCATATGAGATGTTCCAGGAGTTGAAGTTGATATGTCAAGCAAATACCCAAGTTGAGAGATATGAAGTCTCCAACAAGTTCTATCGCTCCAAGATGGAGGAGAACAGTTCTGTTAGTGAGCACATACTCAGAATGTTTGGGTACCATAATCACTTGACTCAGCTGGCAGTTAATCTTCCAGATGATTGTGTCATTTGGAAAGTTCTTCAATCACTGCCACCAAGCTACAAAGGCTTCGTGATGAACTACAATACGCAAGGGATGGAAAATACTATTCCCGAGCTCTTCGCAATGCTAAAGGCCGCGGAGGTAGAAATCAAGAAGGAGCATCAAGTGTTGATGGTTAACAAGACCACTAGTTTCAAGAAGAAGGGCAAGGGTAAAAAGAAGGGGAACTTCAAAAAGACAGACAAGCAAGTTGTCACTCCCGGGAAGAAACCCAAGTTTGGACCCAAGCCTGAAATGAGTGCTTCTACTGCAAAGGGACTGATCACTGGAAGCGAAACTTCCCCAAGTAATATTGCAAGGTGAACAAAGGCATATTTGATATACATGTTATTGATGTGTACCTTACTAATTCTCGTAGTAGTGCCTGGGTATTTGATACCGGTTCGGTTGCTCATATTTGTAACTCGAAGCAGGGACTACGGATTAAACGAAGATTGGCTAAGGACAAGGTGATGACGCACGTCGTAAATGGTTCCAAGGTTGATGTGATCGCCGTCAGCACGCTACCTCTACATCTACCTTCGGGATTAGTTTTAGACCTGAATAATTGTTATTTGGTGCTAGCGTTGAGCATGAACATTATATATGGATCTTGCTTAGTGCGAGACGGTTATTCATTTAAGTCAAAGAATAATGGTTGTTCTATTTATATGAGTAATATCTTTTATGGTCATGCACACTTGAAGAGTGGTCTATTTCTGTTGAATCTTGATCGCGATGATACACATATTCATAATATTGATGCCAAAAGATGCAAAGTTGATAATGATGGTGCAACTTATTTGTGGCACTGCCGTTTGGGTCATATCAGTGTAAAGCGCATGAAGAAACTCCATAAAGATGGAGTTTTGGAATCACTTGATTATGAATCACTTGGTGCTTACGAACCGTGCCTTGTGGGCAAGATGACTAAAACTCCGTTCTCCGAAACAATGGAACGAGCTAGTGACTTATTGAAAATAATACATACCGATGTATGCGGTCCAATGAGTGTTGATGCTCGTGGCGGGTATCATTATTTTCTGACCTTCATAGATGATTTGAGCAGATATGGGTATATCTACTTAATGAAACACAAGTATGAAACTTTTGAAAAGTTCAAAGAATTTCAGAGTGAAGTGGAGAATCATCGTAACAAGAAAATAAAGTTTCTATGATCTGATCGTGGAGGAGAATATTTGAGTTACGAGTTTGGCCTTCATTTAAAACAATGTGGAATAGTTTCACAGCTCACGCCACCTGGAACACCACATCGTAATGGTGTGTCCAAACATCGTAACCTCAATTTATTGGATATGGTGCAATCTATGATGTCTCTTACCGATTTACCACTATCGTTTTGGGGTTATGCATTAGAGACAACTGCATTCACTTTAAACAGGGCACCTTTAAAATCCGTTGAGATGACACCATACGAACTGTGGTTTGGCAACAAACCTAAGCTGTCGTTTCTTAAAGTTTGGGGATGCGATGCTTATGTCCAAAGGCTTCAGCCCGATAAGCTTGAACCCAAATCGAGAAATGTTTCTTCATAGGATACCCTAAGGAAACAATTGGGTACACCTTCTACCACAAGTCCGAAGGCAAGATTTTTGTTGCTAAGAACAGAACCTTTCTAGAGAAGGAGTTTCTCTAGAAAGAAGTGAGTGGGAGGAAAGTAGAACTTGATGAGGTAATTGTACCTGCTCTCAATTTGGAAGGTGGCTTATCCGGGAAATCAGTTCCCGTGATGCCTACACCAACTAGAGAAGAAGCTAATGATAAAGATCATGAAGCTACAGATCAAGTTGCTATAGAACCTCGTAGGTCTGGCAGAGCATGATGCGCACCAGAGTGGTACGGTAATCCTGTTCTAGAGGTCATGTTACTTGACCATGACGAACCTACGAACTATGAAGAAGCTATGATGAGCCCAGATTCTGATAAATGGCTCGAGGCCATGAAAACTGAGATAGGATCCATGTATGAGAACTAAGTGTGGACTTTGGTGGATCTACCCGATGATCGGCGACCCATAGAGAATAAATGGATCTTCAAGAAGAAGATTGACGCTGATGGTAATGTTACTGTCTATAAAGCTCGACTTGCTGCAAAGGGTTTTCGACAAGTTCAAGGAGTTGACTATGATGATACGTTCTCACCCGTAGCGATGCTTAAGTCTGTCCGAATCATGTTAGCAATTACCGCATTTTATGATTATTAAATCTGGCAAATGGATGTCAAAACTTCATTCCTTAATGGATTTCTTGAAGAAGAGATGTATATGATGCAACCAGAAGGTTTTGTCGATCCTAAAGGTGCTAACAAAGTGTGCAAGCTCCAACGATCCATTTATGGACTGGCGCAAGCATCTCGGAGTTGGAATATACGCTTTGATGAGGTGATCAAAGAATGTGGTTTTATATAGACTTTTGGAGAAGCCTGTATTTACAAGAAAGTGAGTGGGAGCTCTGTGGCATTTCTAATATTGTATGTGGATGACATATTATTGATTGGAAGTGATGTATAATTTATGTATAGCATAAAATGATACTTGAACAAGTTTTCAATGAAAGACCTCGGTGAAGCTGCTTACATATTGGGCATCAAGATCTATATAGATAGATCAAGATGCTTGATAGGACTTCCACAAAGCACATACCTTGATAAAGTTTTGAAGAATTTCAAAATGGATCAGTCAAAGAAAGGGTTCTTGCCTGTGTTACAAGGTCTGAAGTTGAGTTAGACTCAATGCCTGACCACTACAGAAGATAGAGAGAAAATGAAAGTCATTCCCATTGCTTCAGCCATAGGTTCTATCATGTATGCTATGTTGTGTACCAAACCTGATGTGTGCCTTGCTATAAGTTTAGCAGGAAGGTACCAAAGTAATCCAGGAGTGGATCACTGGACATCGGTCAAGAACATCCTGAAGTATCTGAAAAGGAATAGGGATATGTTTCTCATTTATGGAGGTGACAAAGAGCTTGTCGTAAATGGTTACGTCGACGCTAGCTTTAACACTGAGCCATATGACTCTAAGTCACAATCCGGATATGTATTTTTATTGAATGGTGGAGCTGTCAGTTGGTGCAGTTCCAAGCAGAGTGTAATTGCAGGATCTACGTGTGAAGCGGAGTACATATGTGCTTTGGAAGCAGCAAATGAAGGATTCTGGATGAAGGAGTTCATATCCTATCTAGGTGAAATACCTAGTGCATCGGGTCCAATGAATATCTTTTGTGAGAATACTGGAGCAATTGCCTTGGCAAAGGAATCCAGATTTCACAAAAAGACCAAACACATCAAGAGACGCATCAACTCCATCCGAGATTTGGTCAAGGAGGGAGATATAGGGATTTGCAAAATACACACGGATCCGAATGTTGTAGACCTGTTGACTAAGCCTCTTCCACGAGCAAAACATGATCAACACCTAGACTCCATGGGTGTTAGATTCATTACAATGTAATCTAGGTTATTGACTCTAGTGCAAGTGGGAGACTGAAGGAAAAATGCCCTAGAGGCAATAATAAAGTTGTTATTTTATATTTCCTATTCATGATAAATTTTTATTATTCATACTAGAAATGTATTAACCGGAAACTTGATACATGTGTGAATACATAGACAAAACAACGTGTCCCTAGTATGCCTCTACTAGACTAGCTCGTTGATCAAAGATGGTTAAGTTTCCTAGCCATGGACATGATTTGTCATTTGATAATGGGATCACATCATTAGAGGAATGATGTGATGGACAGGACCCATCTATTAGCTTAGCATAATGATCATTCAGTTTTATTGCTACTGCTTTCTTCGTGTCAAATATATATTCCTCCGACTATGAGATTATCCAACTCCCGGAAACCAGAGGAATGCCTTGTGTGCTATCAAACATCACAACGTAACTGGGTGATTATAAAGATGCTATATGATACGTCCATTTTGCATCATGCTTTTATATCTGTAAGTGCATCTAGTGCCCCTTAGTGATTTTGGTGTATTGAAGACTTATAGGTTAAGGGACTAATATGTTTGTGAGTGTACACAGGCTCTATAAGTCGATGAGGAGTTTGATATTTACAGTGAAAGTCGACCCCTAAAAATGAATGTCTTCAGCTGAAGACTTTGGTTCTTCTGAAGACTTTGAAAGTGAAGAAATTGGTGTGACCTTGAAGACTTGGATATTCATGCGAGGAATATGAAGCGTGAAGACTTTTGTTTTGGTAGTTTCATTTTCTCTTTCTTGAGTCATAGGAAATACCGTACTGTTAAAGGGGGTCGAGGTAATACTAAGGAAACTGATTTCCATGTGATGCTCATCTCAAAATCCTACACCTACCCAATCCTTCAAGTGAAGCCATTGGAAATCTCATATCAGTTCAGTCAATTTCTTCAGTGACAGAGACGAAGATCTTCTGGTCTCTGAGGATTATGTTCTGACTGAGGAGTTAGGAATTCGCTAGTGCGAATTGCCTACAAAGTGAGGAACATGATAGCCCTGAGGAATTCAAACCTCAAATATCCGACCGTTGTTGTGCTACGCGCCAGCTGTCCCAAAAATATCTACCACATAACGGTCATATCAGCCAAGGGCATTTATGTCTTATCATGTCGGGCTGCTCCCTAGGCTATAAATAGCCAGCCCCTACAACCACTACCTAGTTGGCTGGTCTGAGAGAAACTGACACTTGTCATTTGAGAGCATCCCATCCTCCGAGGACTTTGAGAAAAAATCATCAAGTGAGGAAAATCCCAAATCCCAAACCCAAACCTACAAACCCCAAAGTGATAGAGCATCACTAAAGAGATTTTTCCTGTGTGGAACCGACGCTTGTTACCTTTGAGGACTGTGTATCCTCCAGACGGTTAGGCGTCATGGTCTGAGCATCCAAGAGGAATTGTGGATTGCCGAGTGACCAAGTCTGTGAAGGTTTGGAAGTCACCTATGAAGACTTACCACTATTGTTGGGCGAGATTTGCTTGATCTTAGCTCAAGGAGAATACGGTGAGGACTGTGTGTCCGGGACTATGTGTCCTCGAGTTTAAATATTCAGCCGCTCCAACCAGATGTACAACTGTCACAACAGTTGGAACTGGTCGACCAAATCATTTTCTTCACCAAGCCTACTGGTTCTATTTCCTCAACCCTTTCAGTTCCTCAATTATGTGTTGATGAACCTGATCATTACTGTTTGAAGACTTTGACTGACAACTTTCTCTAATTCCTCAATCCTATTTCTTCAGTCAGTTTAGTCTTCATCTTGTATCCTGTGTTTACACTTTCTGTACTCTGTGTTTTGTCTTTCATTTCATCATGAAGACTATGCTATTGCTCTATTATGCTTTTACCTGAGTACTTATTATGCTGCAAGTAGTTCTTCGCTTAGGAATTTCCTCACCCTAAAATTCCTTAGTGAAGAATTCATAAAAATCGCCTATTCACCCCCCACTAGTCGACGTAACACACTTTCAATTGGTATCAGAGCAAGGTACTCCCTTGTTTTGTGTGATTTTGGTTTAACCACCTGGAGTTTTAGTTATGTCGACTGCAGGTATAATCAAGGTCTCGGCTGGGTGTCCTACCTTGATGGGACGGACTACCCCTACTGGAAGAATAAGATGCGCATGCATCTTGAGGCTATTGAGAATGATCTCTGGTATGTTGTGGAAAATGGTGTCCCCTCAGTCACTCTATCTCTGAATGCTACTGATGTGAAGAGATTCAAGCAACTCGATTCTCAAGTGAAGAATATCATATGCGACCATCTGAGCAAAGGACAGTACAGCAGAGCGAGTGCACTGGAAACTGCCAAGCTGATTTGGGACAGGCTGTCCAAGGTCAACGAAGGAGTCTCAACTCAACGTGACTCCCGAGTTGATGTTCTTAGCAATCTCTTCAACCGCTTCAAAATACTCGACAACGAAAATGTTCAGCAAACCTTCGATCGCCTCACTGACATCTCAAATGAGCTTCAAGCACTTGGTGGCATTGACATCACCGATCATGAGGTGGTGAAGAAATTGCTGAGGTCTCTTGACACCTCTTTCGATACCCTTGCACTGATGATTCAAGAATGAGCTGATTACAAGTCACTAGATCCCACTGATATCCTCGAGAGGCTTAATACACATGAATTCCAGCTTGCTGAAAAGAGAGATCTCTATGGACTGAGCTATGGAAGATCACGTGCACCGAAGGTCAAGGCAGTCTCTAAGTCCAAAGCTGAAGACTCTGGTAGTAGCCTTGGTGATCCTGAAGAACTGAGCCAGGAGCTAGCAATGCTCGTGAGGAAATTCCATAAGTTCTCTCACCGCGGTCGCTTTGGAAAGTCTTCAAGAAATGATGATTCCTCGTCCTATGACTACAAAAAGAAAACTTGCCACAAATGCAAGAAACCTGGTCACTACATGTCTGTTTGTCCTCTGTGGGAAAAGGAATCAAAGAAGAAGAAGCACGAAGATGATGATTCTGATGATGTTGGGGAACGTTGCATAAAATAAAAAATTTCCTACGTTCACCAAGATCAATCTATGAGTTCATCTAGCAACGAGAGAGAGAGATGCATCTACATACCACTTGTAGATCGCGTACAGAAGAGTTCAAGAGAACGGGGTTGAGGTAGTCGTTCTCGTTGTGATCCTATCACCGGAGATCCTAGCGCCGAACGGACGGCACCTCCGCGTTCAACACACGTACGGTCAGCGTGACATCTCCTCCGTCTTGATCCAGCAAGGGGGAAGGAGAGGTTGATGAAGATCCAGAAGCACGACGACGTGGTGGTGGATGCAGCAGGGCTCCGGCAGGGCTTCACCAAGCAACTGCGGGAGGAGGAAGAGGTGTAGCAGGGGGAGGGAGGCACCAAGACTCAGGGTGCGGCTGCCATCCCTCCCCCATCCTTTATATAGGCCCCCAGGGGGGGGGGCGCCGGCCCTGGAGATTGAATCTCCCAAGGGGGGGCGGCGGCCAGGGGGGTGGAGTGCCCCCCAAGGCAAGTGGTGCGCCCCCACCCTAGGGTTTCCAACCCTAGGCGCAAGGGGGGCCCAAGTGGGGGGCACACCAGCCCAAAAGGGGCTGGTTCCCTCCCCAATTCAGCCCACGGGGCCCTCCGGGATAGGTGGCCCCACCCGGTTGACCCCCGGGACCCTTCCGGTGGTCCCGGTACAATACCGGGTGACCCCGAAACTTTCCCGATGGCCGAAACAACACTTCCTATATATAATTCTTTACCTCCGAACCATTCCGGAACTCCTTGTGACGTCCGGGATCTCATCCGGGACCCCGAACAACATTCGGTTTGCTGCATACTCATATTCATACAACCCTAGCGTCGCCGAACCTTAAGTGTGTAGACCCTACGGGTTCGGGAGACATGTAGACATGACCGAGACGGCTCCCCGGTCAATAACCAATAGCGGGATCTGGATACCGATGTTGGCTCCCACATACTCCTCGATGATCTCATCGGATGAACCACGATGTCGAGGATTCAAGCAACCCCGTATACTATTCCCTTTGTTAAACGATATGTTACTTGCCCGAGATTCGATCGTCGGTATCCCAATACCTCGTTCAATCTCGTTACCGGCAAGTCACTTTACTCGTACCATAATGCATGATCCCGTGACTAGACACTTGGTCACTTTGAGCTCATTATGATGATGCACTACCGAGTGGGCCCAGTGATACTTCTCCGTAATACGGAGTGAAAAATCCCAGTCACGATCCGTGTCAACCCAACAGACACTTTTGGAGATACTTGTAGTGCACCTTTATAGCCACCCAGTTACGTTGTGACGTTTGGTACACCCAAAGCACTCCTACAGTATCCGGGAGTTACACGATCTCATGGTCTAACGAAGAGATACTTGACATAGGAAAAGCTCTAGCAAAACGAACTACACGATCTTGTGCTATGCTTAGGATTGGGTCTTGTCCATCACATCATTCTCCTAATGATGTGATCCCGTTATCAATGACATCCAATGTCCATAGTCAGAAAACCATGACTATCTGTTGATCAACGAGCTAGTCAACTAGAGGCTCACTAGGGACATGTTGTGGTCTAAGTATTCACACGTGTATTACGATTTCCGGATAATACAATTATAGCATGAATAAAAGACAATTATCATGAACAAGGAAATATAATAATAATCCTTTTATTATTGCCTCTAGGGCATATTTCCAACAATCTCCCACTTGCACTAGAGTCAATAATCTAGTTACATTGTGATGAATCGAACACCCATAGAGTTCTGGTGTTGATCATGTTTTGCTCGCGGAAGAGGTTTAGTCAATGGATCTGCGACATTCAGATCCGTATGTACTTTGCAAATATCTATGTCCCCATCTTGAACATTTTCACGGATGGAGTTGAAACGACGCTTGATGTGCCTGGTCTTCTTGTGAAACCTGGGCTCCTTGGCAAGGGCAATAGCTCCAGTGTTGTCACATAAGAGAGTGATCGGCCCCGACGCATTGGGTATGACTCCTAGGTCGGTGATGAACTCCTTCATCCATATTGCTTCATGCACTGCCTCCGAGGCCGCCATGTACTCGGCTTCACATGTAGGTCCCGCCACGACGCTCTGCTTGCAACTGCACCAGCTTACTGCTCCATGAGTCAACATATACACGTATCCGGTTTGTGACTTAGAGTCATCCAGATCTGTGTTGAAGCTAGCATCGACGTAACCCTTTACGACGAGCTCTTCGTCACCTCCATAAACGAGAAACATGTCCTTTGTCCTTTTCAGGTACTTCAGGATATTCTTGACCGCTGTCCAGTGTTCCTTGCAGGGATTACTTTGGTACCTTCCTACCAAACTTACGGCAAGGTTGACATCAGGTCTGGTACACAGCATGGCATACATAATAGATCCTATGGCTGAGGCATAGGGGATGACACTCATCTCTTCTTTATCTTTTGCCGTGGTCGGGCATTGAGCCGAGCTCAATCTCACACCTTGCAATACAGGCAAGAACCCTTTCTTGGACTGATCCATTTTGAACTTCTTCAAAATCTTATCAAGGTATGTGCTTTGTGAAAGACCTATGAGGCGTCTCGATCTATCCCTATAGATCTTGATGCCTAATATGTAAGCAGCTTCTCCAAGGTCCTTCATTGAAAAACACTTATTCAAGTAGGCCTTAATGCTGTCCAAGAATTCTATATCATTTCCCATCAAAAGTATGTCATCTACATATAATATGAGAAATGCTACAGAGCTCCCACTCACTTTCTTGTAAACGCAGGCTTCTCCATAAGTCTGGATAAACCCAAACGCTTTGATCATCTCATCAAAGCGAATGTTCCAACTCCGAGATGCTTGCACCAGCCCATAAATGGATCGCTGGAGCTTGCACACCTTGTTAGCATTCTTAGGATCGACAAAACCTTCCGGCTGCATCATATACAGCTCTTCCTTAAGATAACCGTTAAGGAATGCCGTTTTGACGTCCATCTGCCATATCTCATAATCATAGTATGCGGCAATTGCTAACATGATTCGGACGAACTTAAGCTTCGCTACGGGAGAGAAAGTCTCATCATAGTCAACTCCTTGAACTTGCCGATAACCCTTAGCGACAAGTCGAGCTTTATAGATGGTGACATTACCATCTGCGTCCGTCTTCTTCTTAAAGATCCATTTGTTTTCTATCGCTCGCTAATCATCGGGCAAGTCAGTCAAAGTCCATACTTTGTTTTCATACATGGATTCTATCTCGGATTGCATGGCTTCTAGCCATTTGTTGGAATCTGGGCCCGCCATCGCTTCTTCATAGTTTGAAGGTTCACCGTTGTCTAACAATATAATTTCCAAGACAGGGTTGCCATACCACTCTGGTGTGGAACGTGTCCTTGTGGACCTACGAAGTTCAGTAGCAACTTGATCCGAAGTACCTTGATCATCATCATTAATTTCCTCTCCAGTCGGTGTAGGCACCACAGGAACATTTTCCTAAGCTGCACTACTTTCCGGTACAAGAGGTAGTACTTCATCGAGTTCTACTTTCCTCCCACTTACTCCTTTTGAGAGAAACTCTTTTTCCAGAAAGGATCCGTTCTTAGCAACAAAGATCTTGCCTTCGGATCTAAGGTAGAAGGTATACCCAATGGTTTCCTTAGGGTATCCTATGAAGACGCATTTTTCCGACTTGGGTTCGAGCTTTTCAGGTTGAAGTTTCTTGACATAAGCATCACATCCCCAAACTTTTAGAAACGACGGCTTAGGTTTCTTCCCAAACTATAATTCATACGGTGTCGCCTCAACGGATTTAGACGGTGCCCTATTTAAAGTGAATGTAGCTGTCTCTAGAGCGTATCCCCAAAATGATAGCGGTAAATCGGTAAGAGACATCATAGATCGCACAATATCCAATAGAGTGCGATTACGACGTTCGGACACACCGTTACGCTGAGGTGTTCCAGGCGGCATGAGTTGTGAAACGATTCCACATTTTCTTAAGTGCGTACCAAATTCGTGACTTAAATATTCTCCTCCACGATCTGATCGTAAGAATTTTATCTTTCGGTCACGTTGATTCTCTACTTCATTTTGAAATTCCTTGAACTTTTCAAAGGTCTCAGACTTGTGTTTCATCAAGTAGACATACCCATATCTACTTAAGTCATCAGTGAGAGTGAGAACATAACGATATCCTCCGCGAGCCTCAACGCTCATTGGACCACACACATCAGTATGTATGATTTCCAATAAGTTGGTTGCTCGCTCCATTGTTCCGGAGAACGGAGTCTTGGTCATTTTGCCCATGAGGCATGGTTCGCATGTGTCAAATGATTCATAATCGAGAGACTCTAAAAGTCCATCAGCATGGAGCTTCTTCATGCGCTTGACACCAATGTGACCAAGGCGGCAGTGTCACAAGTATGTGGGACTATCGTTATCAACTTTACATCTTTTGGTATTCACACTATGAATATGTGCAACATTACGTTCGAGATTCATTAAGAATAAACCATTGACCATCGGGGCATGACCATAAAACATATCTCTCATATAAATAGAACAACCATTATTATTGGATTTAAATGAGTAGCCATCTCGTATTAAACGAGATCCAGATACAATGTTCATGCTCAAACTTGGCACTAAATAACAATTATTGAGGTTCATAACTAATCCCGTGGGTAAGTGCAGAGGTAGCGTGCCGACGGCGATCACATCGACCTTGGAACCATTCTCGACGCGCATCGTCACCTCGTCCTTCGCCAGTCTCCGCTTATTCCGCAGCTCCTGCTGTGAGTTACAAATGTGAGCAACGACACCGGTATCAAATACCCAGGAGTTACTACGAGTACTGGTAAGGTACACATCAATTACGTGTATATCACATATTCCTTTAGTGTTGCCGGCCTTCTTATCCGCTAAGTATTTGGGGCAGTTCCGCGTCCAGTGACCCTTCCCTTTGCCATAAAAGCACTCAGTCTCAGGCTTGGGTCCATTCTTTGACTTCTTCCCGGCAACTGGCTTACCGGGCACGGCAACATCTTTGCCGTCCTTCTTGAAGTTCTTCTTACCCTTGCCCTTCTTGAACTTAGTGGTCTTATTGACCATCAACACTTGATGTTCTTTCTTGATTTCAACCTCTGCTGACTTCAGCATTGAGAATACTTCAGGAATGGTCTTCACCATCCCCTTCATATTGTAGTTCATCACAAAGCTCTTGTAGCTCGGTGGGAGCGACTGAAGGATTCTTTCAATGACCGCCTCGTTCGGGAGGTTGATCTCCAGCTGGGACAGGCGGTTGTGCAACCCAGACATTTTGAGTATGTGCTCACTGACAGAACTGTTTTCCTCCATCTTACAACTATAGAACTTGTCAGAGACTTCATATCTCTCGACCCGGGCATGAGCTTGAAAAACCATTTTCAGCTCCTCGAACATCTCATGCTCTGTTTTGCTCAAAACGCTTTTGGAGCCCCGGTTCTAAGCTGTAAAGCATGCCGCACTGAACGAGGGAGTAATCATCAGCACGTGACTGCCAAGCGTTCATAACATCTTGGTTCTCTGGGATGGGTGCTTCACCTAGCGGTCCTTCTAGGACATATGCTTTCTTGGCTGCTATGAGGATGATCCTCAGGTTCCGGACCCAGTCCGAATAGTTGCTGCCATCATCTTTCAGCTTGGTTTTCTCTAGGAACGCATTGACGTTCATGTTGACATGAGCATTGGCCATTTGATCTACAAGACATATTTTGCAAAGATTTTAGACTAAGTTCATGATAATTAAGTTCATCTAATCAAATTATTTAATGAACTCCCACTCAGATTGACATCCCTCTAGTCATCTAAGTGTTACACGATCCGAGTCAACTAGGC
Organism: Triticum dicoccoides; assembly: GCF_002162155.2. Taxonomy (NCBI): domain Eukaryota; kingdom Viridiplantae; phylum Streptophyta; class Magnoliopsida; order Poales; family Poaceae; genus Triticum; species Triticum dicoccoides. The sequence goes on from NC_041383.1 coordinate 779,590,010, forward strand.
CGTGTCCGATCATCACGTGAGACGGACTAGTCATCATCGGTGAACATCTCCATGTTGATCGTATCTTCCATACGATTCATGTTCGACCTTTCGGTCTCTTGTGTTCCGAGGCCATGTCTGTACATGCTAGGCTCGTCAAGTTAACCCTAAGTGTTTTGCATGTGTAAAACTGTCTTACACCCGTTGTATGTGAACGTAAGGATCTAGCACACCCGATCATCACGTGGTGCTTCGAAACGACGAACTTTAGCAACGGCGCACAGTTAGGGGGAACACTTCCTTGAAATTATTATAAGGGATCATATTGTTTACTACTGCCGTTCTAAGTAAACAAGATGCATAAAACATAATAAACATCACATGCAATTATATATAGTTGTGACATGATATGGCCAATATCATATAGCTCCTTCGATCTCCATCTTCGGGGCTCCATGATCATCATCGTCACCGGCATGACACCATGATCTCTATCATCGTGCCTCCATGAAGTTTCTCGCCAACTATTACTTCTACTACTATAGCTAACGGTTTAGCAATAAAGTAAAGTAATTACATGGCGTTAAATCATTGACACGCAGGTCATACAATAATTAAGACAACTCCTGTGGCTCCTGCCGGTTGTCATACTCATCGACATGCAAGTCGTGATTCCTATTACAAGAACATGATCTCATACATCACAATATATCATTCATCATTCATCACAACTTCTGGCCATATCACATCACATGACAATTGCTGCAAAAACAAGTTAGACGTCCTCTAATTGTTGTTGCATATTTTACGTGGCTGCAATTGGGTTCTAGAAAGAACGTTTTGTTACCTACGAATAACCACAACGTGATTTTGTCAACTTCTATTTACCCTTCATAAGGACCCTTTTCATCGAATCCGGTCCAACTAAAGTAGGAGAGACAGACACCCGCTAGCCACCTTATGCAACTAGTGCATGTCAGTCGGTGGAACCTGTCTCACGTAAGCGTACGTGTAAGGTCGGTCCGGGCCGCTTCATCCCACAATACCGCTGAAGCAAGAAAAGACTAGTAGTGGCAAGCAAGTTGACAAGATCTACGCCCACAACAGATTTGTGTTCTACTCATGCAATAGAGAACTACGCATAGACCTAGCTCATGATGCCACTTTTGGGGAACGTTGCATAAAATAAATTTTTTCCTACATTCACCAAGATCAATCTATGAGTTCATCTAGCAAAGAGAGAGAGAGAGAGATGCATCTACATACCACTTGTAGATCGCGTGCGGAAGCGTTCAAGAGAACGGAGTTGAGGTAGTCGTTCTCGTCGTGATCCAATCACCAGAGATCCTAGCGCCGAACGGACGGCACCTCCGCGTTCAACACACGTACGGTCAGCGTGACGTCTCCTCCATCTTGATCCAGCAAGGGGGAAGGAGAGGTTGATGAAGATCCAGCAGCACGACGGCTTGGTGGTGGATGCAGCAGGGCTTCGCCAAGCAACTGCGGGAGGAGGAAGAGGTGTAGCAGGGGGAGGGAGGCGCCAAGACTCAGGGTGCGGCTGACCTCCCTCCCCCCTCCTTTATATAGTCCCCCAAGGGGGGCGCCGACCCTAGAGATTGAATCTCCCAAGGGGCGGCGGCGGCCAGGGGCTGGAGTGCCCCCCAAGGCAAGTGGTGCGCCCCCCCCCACCCTAGGGTTTCCAACCCTAGGCGCAGGGGGGGCAAGTGGGGGGCGCACCAGCCCACCAGGGGCTGGTTCCCTCCCCACTTCAGCCCACGGGGACCTCCGGGATAGGTAGCCCCACCTGGTTGACCCCCCGGACCCTTCCGGTGGTCCCGGTACAATACCGGGTGACCCCGAAACTTTCCCGATGGCCGAAACAACACTTCCTATATATAATTCTTTACCTCCGGACCCTTCCGGAACTCCTCAGGACGTCCGGGATCTCATCCGGGACTCCGAACAACATTCGATTTGCTGCATACTCATATTCATACAACCCTAGCGTCACCGGACCTTAAGTGTGTAGACCCTACGGGTTCAGGAGACATCTGGACATGACCGAGACGTCTCTCCGGTCAATAACCAACAGTGGGATCTGGATACCCATGTTGGCTCCCACATACTCCTCGATGATCTCATCGGATGAACCACGATGTCGAGGATTCAAGCAACCCCGTATACTATTCCCTTTGTCAAACGGTATGTTACTTGACCGAGATTCGATCATCGGTATCCCAATACCTCATTCAATCTCGTTACCGGCAAGTCACTTTACTCGTACCGTAATGAATGATCCCGCGACCAGACACTTGGTCACTTTGAGCTCATTATGATGATGCACTACCGAGTGGGCCCAGTGATACCTCTCCGTAATACGAAGTGACAAATCCCAGTCTCGATCTGTGTCAACCCAACAGACACTTTCGGAGATACCTGTAGTGCACCTTTATAGTCACCCAGTTACGTTGTGACGTTTGGTACACCCAAAGCACTCCTACGGTATCCGGGAGTTACACGATCTCATGGTCTAAGGAAGAGATACTTGACATAGGAAAAGCTCTAGCAAAACGAACTACATGATCTTGTGCTATGCTTAGGATTGGGTCTTGTCCATCACATCATTCTCCTAATGATGTGATCCCGTTATCAATGACATCCAATGTCCATAATCAGAAAACCATGACTATCTGTTGATCAATGAGCTAGTCAACTAGAGGCTCACTAGGGACATGTTGTGGTCTAAGTATTCACATGTGTATTACGATTTCCGGATAATACAATTATAGCATGAATAAAAGACAATTATCATGAACAAGGAAATATAATAATAATCCTTTTATTATTGCCTCTAGGGCATATTTCCAACAGATGACTCAATGAAGAAGAAGAAATCTTCAAAGTCTTCATCATCAAAATCATCAAAGTCTTCATCTCACAAGAAGAGCAGTTCCAAGAAGGCCCGGACATTCATTGGCAAGGAAATGGACTCTGAAGCTGAATCCGAGGAAAATGTGGAAGAGGAGGATTCTGAGGAGTCAGACTCTGGTGTGGCAAGCTTAACCCTCGCTACTGCTTATGTCAGCAAGTCCATCTTCAACACTGAAGAAAATGACCTCCCCAACTCTGCTGACAAAAGCCTCGATGACTATGCTCCCACCTATTTCTTCATCGCAAAAGGTGCCAAGGTACTCAAGCATTCCCCCTCTGACTCTAGTGAGGATGAATCTGATGACAATCTTAAGCCTAGTATTCCAAACTTGCTAGAATTGCTGTTAAACAATAGAAGGCTTTAGAAAAGATTCAGAATCAACTAGAAAGAAGTGATGACCTGTTGGGTGAGGAATTGAATTGAAACAAGTCTCTGACCGATAATCATCAGAGACTTCAGACTAAGTTTGAAAACCTTCAAAATCATCATAACACTCTCTTAACTGATCATGAGAAATTTTCTTATGAATTTCTTCAGAGAAAGCAAGATCTTGAGAAGTTAAGAGTGAGGTATGAAGATCTTCAGAAGGAAGACAATTCATTGCTTGCTCAACAGATCAGTTCCGCTCAGGAAGAATTTATTCCACCATGTTTAAAATGCATTGAGCGTGAATCTGCTAATTCTTCATCTGAATGTTCACATGCTTCTATTGCTGCAAATTCTTCAACTGTCTTTGTGGTCACAATTTCCTTATTTGAGGATACCACAAGTATCACTGACGATAATACATGTTTGAAGGAATTGTATGTGACAGGCATTTAGAAAAGCCTCAAAGGGCATCAAACACTATGTGATATGCTTAAAAAGCAGATCTTGAATAGGAACCCTAGGAAAGAGGGTATTGCCTTTGAGAGGAAACTCAATGCTGATGGGACCTACTGGAAACCTGAGCAGTATCCCAAAACCTCATGGGTTGCTGCGAAAGGACCTCCTGTAGATCCATGCACTTTATCTGGCTTTACCTGTGATCCTTAATATTCCTCTGATGAGTCATTTGACTCCAACTATAAGCTGTTTAAGAATCAGAATGGTGAAGTATTTGCTCGATATGTTGGAACTAACTGTAGGAACGGTCCCCCTATGAAGAAAATCTGGGTTCCCAAAAGATGCCTTGAAAATCTTCAGATGAATGTCATCATGACACCACCCATGAAGAATAGGAATCCCAGATCAAATTCTCTATATGGATCAAAATCCTCATATGAACATCATCGTGCTAACACTTATGTTTCACAGGGAAAGTCTAAGGGTCATGCATATGTGCATTATTATTCAAATCATTATGTTCATAAGTCCTCGAAGAATTTCTCTGGTTATGCATATGCTTATCCTAACCACTCTTCTATGAAATGAAGTGCACTGGCTTCAATGCCATCTTTTTCTTATGGAGCTCGCAGAATGATGAACTGTTATGCAGGGTCAGGTCACCAAACAAACTTAATCATCTGAAGAATCTGTTGGAGACCTGAATGTGCTTGAAAAGATGCAAGCTAAACATGAAGAAATGAACCATTCACTTCTCACGTCCTCATATTGCTATATCTGTTAATGTTGATGAAATTGATATCATATTCTTCACTGATGAAGTATATGGGTTCGTAAGTTGCACTAATTCATCTGCAGGATGAACAACCCAAAGCTACTGAGTGGGTCCTCGATAGTGGATGTACAAATCACATGACTGGTGATAGGAACTTGTTGATGGACACTGATTTGTCACCATCTCATCTGAAGCATATCACCTACGCTGACAAAGGCAAAAGCAAGGTATTGGGTCTAGGTAAGGTTGCGATCTCAAAGGATCGACACATGGACAAAGTCATGCTTGTCGAGTCCTTAGGATTCAACCTCATGTCTGTCTCAATGCTTTGTGATCTAGATATGGTTGTTGTCTTTGGCAAATTTCGTTACCTTGTGCTAATGGAATCTGATAACTCCAAAGTCTTCGAAGGCGTTAGGAAAGGAGCCTTGTATATTGTTGATTTCTGTGCAGGACCACAGCCCGCCACATGTATACTTGCAAAAGCTTCAGAATGCTAGTTATGGCATCGACGACTTTGTCATGCTAGGATGAGGAACTTGCATACACCCGCGAAGAAGAAGCATGTCATTGGTATCGAGGGTGTCAAATTCTTCAAAGATCATCTTTGTGGGGCTTGTGAGGATGGAAAGACCACCAGAGCCAAGCATCCCTCGAAGACTATCATGACCACTTCTCGTCCCTTTGAATTACTTCATATGGATCTCTTTGGCCCTACTCATTATGCCACGTTCTCTAGTTCTGCATCATTATATGGCTTTGTCATAGTTGATGACTATTCTCGTTACACATGGGTGCATATTATCACTTACAAAAATGAAGTGCAGGAAGTCTTCAGACGTTTTTCCTCAAGGGCTTCCACTAACTTCGATGTGAAGATCAAGCATATCAGGAGTGATAATGGAACTGAGTTAAAGAACACTGGACTCGATGAATATCTTGAAATGCTTGGTAGTACTCACGAATTATCCGCTCCTTATACTCCTCAGCAGAATGGTGTCGTGGAGCGCAAGAACTGAACTCTTGTTGAGATGGCTCGCACTATGTTTGATGAATACAAGACACCTCATCGCTTCTGGCCTGAAGCAATTGATACTGCGTGCCACATCATCAACACAGTATATCTTTACAAATTCTTCAAAAAGACCTCTTATGAACTCCTCACTAACAAGAAACCCAATGTAAGTTATTTCAAAGTCTTCGGTGCTAAATGCTGGATTAGAGATCCTCATCATCACTCTAAATTTGCACCGAAAGCACATGAGGGTTTTATGCTTGGTTACGGAAAGGACTCGCACACCTACAGAGTCTTCAACCTAAATCATCACAAGGTTGTTGAAACTGTAGACGCACGGTTCGATGAAACTAATGGCTCGCAAAGAGAGCACCTACCTCCTGTGCTAGATGAAATGTCACCCGAGGAATCCATAAGGTTCAAAGCTATCGAGGATGTCATCCCAGCTGAAGAATCTGCTGAAGAAATCATTCCGGATCATGAAGAAAATCACGCTGATGCTGCTAAAGAAACTGGTCCCGAAGAAAATGCAGGACCTAAGCAAAGTCGTCAACCTGCACATCCTCGTGTTGAAAACAAGTGCAAATCGAGAAGATCATCGATGACATCGATGCACCAGGTCCTCTCACTCGCTCAAAAGCTTCACATTTATCTAACTTTTGTGGGCATTTTGCGTTTGTCTCTATCATAGAGTCCACTAGAGTTGATGAAGCATTCATGGAATCTGAGTGGATTCAAGCTATGCAAGATGAATTGCATCAATTCGAGCTCAACAACATGTGGGAGCTTGTCAAGCGACTAGACCCACGCAAGCACAACATCATCGGTACCAAATGGATCTACTGCAACAAACAAGATGAAAGTGGCCTCGTGGCGAATTGCAAATATCATGATCCCATCCTAATATTTGGATACAATTTAAATCTTTAATCAATGTGTACAGTGGTCTTTTATGTGTATTTTCACTCTCCATCAGTGGTCTCTCACACATGCTCACACACTCTCTCCCGAGGTGTCTTTCTCGCACACATGCTCTCGATATAACCCTCCCTCCCTCTCGTAACCATTTATGATTGTTTTGACTAACCTTTATCACAAGAACTCTTCCTCTCGCAAGCATACACACACACAATCCCCATCGACCCTTTCTATATACGTAGACCTGCCTACATGTCTCCTGTACGCATATTATCTTTAGGCCTGTCTCTCACGCATTATCTCACACCTCTCTTCCTAATCGACGAGTATGATTCTAGCAGAGCATTCTGTAGGACCCCCCCTTAAAGTTAGGTTGGATGAATCATAATATCATAGATAAAGGGGTTACCTTAGTCCGAGAACCTAGGGTTACAAATCCTAGCCGGCTTTGTGAGTGGACACAGAGTCCTTCACAATTCTGCTATCTTCGTCTTGTACGACTAGTCATCCATGGGTCTCCCTAAATGCGTCACGGGCTGACCAATATGGCGCAGGATAGAACCGAACGAAGGGCCTCACCTCGACCCACCGGACCTCACACGGTGACACACCCTCTGCCCCCACGTCTCATTATCCTCTCACACCCGCACATACCAACACAGACACTGCACACACAAAAAATATTCTCCTGGTGCCTCTATCCACTCCCCCCTTGCATATACACACTCAAGGTAATCTCTCGTCCTGACGGCATATTCGTCTCTCTCTCTCTAGACCACTCTCATTTCTCGTGCTATCTCTCCCCCGCCCCCTGTCGGCCCCTCTATCCATGCGTCTCTCGAATACGTAATACACACACATACCTCTCTAGGCCCTGCCAAATGCATCAACTACACATTCATACATGTTACATCACATACCCCATTGATCTAAAAAGCCCTCTCTTCACGTTTATTTCGCATACAACATTCCTTTTGAATAAAGTGTGGCCAAAAAATATTTTAGAATTTATACATATATACAACATTACAATGTTATATGGAGGAGTATGAATGCTAATTTGCATTGCGTGGTGCCCACATTGATATTTATTCCACACTATGACTTTGTATATTTTTATACTATATATAATGTTAGTCATAATAAAGAGAAACGAAGAGCATCTCTCTCTCCATCGCATACCCCCCTCTAAGCCCCTTTCACGTACGCACACAGACTATCTCCAGGTCCGCTAAAAGCAAGCCCCCAGCGCATTCATGCATGTTTCATCTTTCTCTCACGATATATACAGTGACGATCATTGTATTTGAAGCGAAAGCACGATATGTACATTGGACTTCAGAATCCACTCATTACGGTCACCATTTACATTTTGTGGTTATTATACAGTCACGGGCTCACCGTACAACTCTGTATTTGCTCAAGACACGACTAGTTGACCAATTAAATGCTCCATGTGGCACCTCTAGTGTTGCATCACATTATCTCACTACCATCGGGCCCACCCGTCGGCTTGTATCTACTCTACATTTACACTCTTATAAAATACACTCTTATAAAAAATAGAGTTGGTGATGATGGTGTGTCTGCCATCCTGCAATATAGGCCGTCCGATTTATATCTGACGGACGGGAAAGAAACTATGACAATTTTGCAAAAAGGTACCCACACACTTCTCCACATTTGCAAATAAGGCCTTCCCTCGTTCATCCTTTTCTCTCACAAGATAAACTAGTCATACAAATGCATCTTGATGTTACCTGCAACGCACGGGCATCTTGCTAGTAAGAATGAAAACAAACGACAACAAAAATATTGGACGGTAGTTCGAAGTCATGATCGCGGGCACAACGGACAAGGTGGCCTTGTATTGGTATGCTGAGCCGTCTGTTTTAACACACATGAGCTGGTGTGGTGATTGTCCACACACGCACGCATGCACATGAACTGCATGCACGCAACATTCACGCGAACACATGCACCCACACACGCATGCAACACTCACACGTACACACGCAGCCATGCACACACGCATGCATGCATGCACACACCAGTACACCACACGACCAACACACACTCTTCACGCTCAAGTGCTCAACCTACACATGCATGCACACACATCAGGCCCTGACAAACACATACACAACCAGGTGATTCCCGCGCACGGGTTGGAGTCTTGTCGCGCCTGCGTAAATTTGTGTTTATCTGACCTTTTCCCTATGCGAACAGACAGGTGGGACCCACAAGGAACATGGTCAATTTAACTAGTCAACATGGTGCCACACAGACTATTTAGCCGGTCAACAGAGTGCAATCAGATGCTGAACCATGAGCAAGTGACCATATAATCACTGCAAAACATAAATAGTGACCGTAATCAGCTTATTCTAAAGTTCAGTGACCGTATTACGCTTTTCTCTCTGTAGGCCCTCCAAAACTACATCTCTACACGTTCTCGCATGTTACATCTAACAACTATGCAATACAGCACTACTACTACACTCTAACATAATAGACCATATGTGTTTTTAGTTTTACTAGATATCATATTGTTACTTAATTATTCAGTTTGCATACATTAAAATTGCCTTTGAAATGTATGGCCAGTATCATCTATCGCGCGGTAAAAATCCTGCCCTTTCCTGTTTAATCGGGTTTGTATCGATGGTTCATGCGGAACAACAAAACTATAGTACTATACAGTACAAGTGACAGTTCAGTGGGCCGTCGTGTCGTGTACTCCTCCATCGTAAGAGTGGAGCGCTCCCTTTCATGAATCTTCTAGTCCCTTTCACTGACATGTGGGACATCAAGCTACCGGGTCCACGTGCCATACTGGAATACAGTGCAGAGCAGCCGGGGCGAAGCACCCAGTCATGGCGCCGTCATAGTAATGAGCAATGAGGTGTCAAATCACAAAGCTGCACCTTTCCCACAGTTAAGTTGGAGGGACAAAGTAATAATGCTAAAAAAAGAAGTTGGAGGGACGAAGCAACCATCATTTCACTCGTTGCTGAATCCGCTTCTCCGTCATCTTCTTCAAGTTAACCACGTGTTGCTTCTGCCGTTGTTCTGCCTCATGTGGGATGCAGATCGGCTTGGTAAGGCACTGACACATGGGACCGCATGTTAGAAAACCTCTAGGACAACATCCTCTAAAAATAAGAAACCTCCCCCGCCATCCGCACGGCAAAATCACCTCCTTTTTACTAATCTTGATTCTATACTTTTTAGATCAATATAATTGAGATTTGTATAGATAGCACACAGGAGCAAAACCAAGTGGTACAGTTAAGGGCATCCACAATGTGTAGCCAAATGTGAACATATCTTTTGGCATCGTGGGAACCATTGTGGACGGTGTTGCCAAAGCCAAAAAGATGGAGCCGAAGCTCCCTGATTGATTGATTGAAGGAATAGAAAAATGCAACGTCTCTCCTCTTTCTCCTCTGCTTGGATGTGTGTACAGTATAGAGCACAGAGTCTACTCCCCTATCCCTTCTATCACAAATCACAAAGCAGTGAGGCGTCAAATCATAAAGCACGGACGAAGCAACCATCATTTCACTCTTCGCTGACTCCACTTCTCCATCATCTTCTTCAAGAAACCATCTCACTGCACTAAGCTGGACGGACGATGCTATTGTGTACTCCACTAGTAGTACTAGTACATTTACGCGTCCTTTGGTTGAACGGACTTCCTGGATGCAAATAAGGCGGTTGTCTCGGCTTGCACGCGGCACTTGCGAACGACTTACCATGATCTCCCTCAATGGTGTTCTCCGTCGAACACACTTCGCCAAACCACAATGTTCGAGATATTGTCGACATCACCGCAATGGGGAAGAAAGTCAAATATAGTTACTACCTCCAGTTTTTGTACACAAGGCCAGTATTATCAAAATTAGAATTTGCAAAAGGCCACTAACACTAATCGAGGCAAAATTGATGGGGTTTGCCTTGTACTAGAAACCAAGGACATTAATATCCCCTGCATGCATGTGGAAGTGAGAAGTGCATGACGCTGCATTAATCAAGCGATGAGGAGTGAGATGGTTAGCTCTTCGGGCTTTGGAGAAAAAATGACACATTAATTGACACGTGAAACGAGGATTTGTATCGATTAATCCCGCAAAGGAAAACCCCTCCTTTCTTTTTTAACACTAGTACTCCTAGTACGTACGTACTTATCCTGTTTAGGTCTAGGCCTTGCATTGCCATACTATGCCACACATTTTTGCCAAGCTTGCCTAAAGTTTTCAAAATGAAAAGGAGGTACACTTGCGCACGGCTGTCATGGTCGCACCGCACCCTCACATGGTCGCTCCAGCACGCTGCGGTCGCACCGCACCCTCACACAGTCGCTCCTGCATGCCGCAAACCCAACCAAGGGAACACACCCTCACTGACACGTGCTATCGCATGTGAACAAACCAAACTCAGCCATCCCACCACTGACACATAATTTTCACTCATAGAGTATGTTTATCCAACCACATGTTGGGGAGTATCCGTACGGCCTGTGCGGTGGTTTGTTGGGGAAGAAGAAGAGGTGAGGAAGAAGGGTTAGGAGACGTAGGATATTCATCCAACCGCCTGAAATGTAGACTGACCCAAGTCAGGCGACTTGCATAACAATATATGTTTTTACACAGCAAAAAATCCATAAAAACAACAACATAAAGAAAAACTATCACTGCTCGCAGAACGAGACGGCCTCGTTGTCTTTGGCTGCCGGCGTGAACCAGCCGTAGCTGCCGACGTGTGTCTCCGCACCGTGGTTGTCCTCGGCCTCCAGCTACTCGTTCATGCGGAGTGTGTAGGCGCTCTCCACGGACGAGAGCACCGCCCGGTTCAAGTGAGGACGTCCGGTTCTGCCTACAGGAGGGCCTCGATGGAAGCGGCATCCGCACGCTCCGCGTCGAGTTGGGCCTTCGCTGCCCGGTTCAAGTCCAGGACGTCCGGTTCCGCCTGCAGGAGAGCCTCGATGAGAGCGGCATCCGCGTGCTCCGCATCGAGTTGAGCCTCTACCGCCCGGTTCAAGTCCAGGACTTCCGGTTCCGCCTGAAAGAGGGCCTCGATGGCAGCGGCATCCGCGCGCTCCGCCTCAAGTTGAGCCTCCGCCGCCCGGTTCACATCCACGACATCCGATTCCGCCTGCAGGAGAGCCTCGATGGCAGCGGCATGCGCGCGCTCCGCGTCGAGTTGAGCCTCTGCCTCCCGGTCCTCCTTTAGTATCGCCAGGTTGAACCGCTGGTCCGCCTGCACCATGGGAGACTCGGACGCCAGCACGAAGTCGACATCCATCGTCTCATACCCATCGGGGGCCTTCTGCGCCGCGATCTCCGGCATGAACATTGGATCGGCTTCCTCCTCCTCGTAGCTTGGCTCCAGAGAACTCGGGGATTGGCCCGCCGCAAAGTGAGCTTGGGAACGGAGGTCTGTGGCACCGACCGCCGCCGCGATTTCAGCGTGGCGCTCCGGCGTGAGCATCCTGTAGTACGTGATCTTGCGGCGCACCATGGCTTTCCGGCGAACCAGGGGATGCTTGATGCGGGCTAGGGGATCGAAAGGTGGGGGAATGGGCTAGAGATTAGGCGTGGTTTTAGGGCAGTGGCTGGCATAGGCCGAATAGCGAAGGTTCTGGTGTGAATAGTGGTTCCGGTGACGACCGGTTAATCGGTTTTGACTGTACATCGCTCTTGTCGCATTCGCGTTGCAGCCCGGCATGCTGGACCCTCCATGTTGCTCACCGAATGAAACACGCTTCGTCTTGTGTTTTCGCTCACTTGTGGGACCACAGTTGAGAGCAAAACCGATGTCCCTCCCCCTCCCTCGCCCGCGTCATTTATACTACCACTCCCTCTGTTTTATGCGGAGTAAATAAAAACAGAGGGAGTATACTACGGATGAGGATCCCCTGACGTGGCCGAACCCATTGAGTAACTGACACGCGTGTCCTAGCAAGCCTGTGGTTATACGGGAGCAGCCCTGGCTGAGTATTTTATACCACAGGGTAAGGCAGGGATACCTAAGTCAGAGGATCCACTTCCACTACTACTCCCTCCTTCCATTTACTATATAGGGCCTAATGCGTTTTTCGAGGCTAACTTTGACCAAATGTTAGAGTAATAATATATGACATGCAACTTACACAAAGCATACGGTCAAATTCGTTTGTGAAAGGAGCTTCCAATGATATAGTTTTCACATTATACATCTCATGTACTATTAATCTTGTCAATAGTCAAATGTGGTTTCGAAAAACGCATTAGAGCATGGTTAATAATATAGCCATTCGATGGCTATAAGGAACTGCCATGTCCTCTATAGCCATCATCTATTATATGCACTCATATAGTAGTGTGGGCTATAAGGTTGGCTATTTCCCGTAATTTTTTTATAAGGTTGGCTATTGTATTAGTACTTTTTTCCATCTCATCTCTATCTCTTTCTTCATATTTATTTTATTTAACTAGGAATGCGTATATAGCTAGGCTCTTGCATGAGAGCTCACTCCCCTTACTTTTTCACATCTCTCTCCTCCACATAGGCCATATATAAATGGAAGGAGGGAGTACTACTATGAGCACTGCATACTCTAGTATAGATGTTGTCAGTACTCCACTATTGGACTGGCTATACGTGGCGAAATCCTAGTAGGAAGAGCATGCGCGAGAACAAGCACATTCACATGGTTGAAAACAAATAGGAAACCATCTCGAATACAAATCTAGGAGTACGTACGAATCTAACAATATTGATTGGGCGTTGTTGAATGTTGATACTTTCTTTATCAAAGTAGAGATACTTTGACTACACATAAAACTTATATGTAAACTAGAAAGGATAGGAGGGAGTATATTGTACGTTCAAAAACGAAACGAACATTGAATACCCTTTATATATGATTTGCGAATGCTATGATCACCGGTTCAAAAAATTGAATCCGCCTCAGGTATCACACATGCCCCCACTCGTTCTCTCTCGATTCATCTCGGGGTCCGGAGATCGATTGAAAGAGGACTAGGGTGGGTACAATAGGTTCATTTTGCTTATGAACGTACAATATACTCCCTCTGATCCCCACAGACCCCCTCCCCGCGGGTCATTTCTATCATAGAAACAGACCAAACCTTTATCTCCTTGCACGACACACAATTGATCTCTGAACATCAATCGATCTTGTCAACATGTGTCAGGGAATGAACCGAATGCGATGTCAAAATTAAGATGCAAAGCGACACGTAATGGAGGCAAAGTGAAACTTTAAACGAACCATTTGTTTGTATGCATGTCGGACAAATTACAACATTGGAAATACAAGCATGGTCTAGGCCCACATGCGAATGATACTCGGCGAAATGTTCAAATGAGGCATGCAGGAGGATGGACTCGACCGGAGGGCGACATGATCGATGTAGAAGAGGGTTGGAGAGGAATTATAAATAAGCAAATGCCACATGATTATACTTGAACGGCTCAAATAAACAATAAGTTGTCTCACTTGGCCTACATAGTGAAAGGCCTAATCACTACAAAAAAAGACACATCCGTGACATTTTGGGCCGAACGAATTTTTTTCTGTCATACTTATGACACTTCTATGATGATAATTGTGACAAAACCCAGTATCATCATAGATGTGGTGGACTCCTACTTCTATGACAAAAAATGATGACAGAAAATGGGCTTTTCATCCTAGGCGGGCTGGAGACGCAGCTGCATGACATTCTTTGGTCCGTCCATGATGGAAAAAACCGTGGTAGAAACGAGGGCGAGGAAAATTTTGGGGAGTTCCCAGTTATGGTGGGTGGTCGGGGGCCGAGCGATGCGCGTTTCTCTCGAACTTGTACGCACGTGGGTGCGTGGCGTTGGGATCTAACTGAACCCGTGGGAGGCGTTGCCTAACTAAACCCGAGCGATTGCACTGCAGGATACACGTTACTGAACCCGAGCGATCGATCGATGGCTGTTAACTGAACCTGATCGAGCGATTCATCTGCTACTGCTGCTAACTGATGTTGATCGATGCTGCCTCTGGATGAATAGTAAGGGTTGGGGGGGGTGGATGAACAGTGAGCGGTGGGGGTGGATGAACAGGACCTCGTGGTGTTGCCTTTGGATGAACAGGACCCCGATCGATTGAGCCGGTTATAGCTGGATGAACAGGACCCCGTGGAGGGCTGGATGAATAGGACGACCCCGTGGAAGGCTGGATGAACATTAGACTGTGGAGGGATGGATGAACAGTAGCCCATGGAGGGGTGGTTGAACAGGAGCCCGTGGAGAGGGGTGGTTGAACAGTGGCCAGTGGAGTAGCGCGCGGTGGAGGCTGGATGAACAGGAGCCCGTGGATGAACAGTCGCAGGTGGAGGCTCGAGGAGGTCGACGGTGGATGAACAGTAGCCCGTGGAGGCTAGAGGAGGTCGTTGGTGGAGATGAACAGTATCCCGTGGAGTCCCATTTTGCGGTACGCCACACCCCTCCCGATGAACAGGACCCCCGTTTCGACCGTAGCGCTCCAACACAAGTCCGTTTCCTCCGTTTTGCGGTACGCCACACCCCTCCCGATCAACAGGACTCCATTTCAACCGTAGGAGGTCCAACACAAGTCCGTTTCCTCCGTTTTGCGGTACGCCAGACCCCTCCTGATAAACAGGATCCCGTTTCAAACATGGCCGGTCGAACACAAGGCCGTTTCCTCCGTTCTGCGGTACACCAAGCATCATTTCTATCGGCTGTTCTGTCCAAGCCGGTTGGCTCCCACGCGTTCCGTTGCCTCCCAATGAACACGACACATTCTGTTGCCTCCCCATGAACACGACACATTCCGTTGCCTCCCCATGAACATGACGCATTCTGTTGCCTCCCCATGAACATGACGACGACGCAATTTCTTCATTCCAACCCAGCCATGTACACGAGCCCTAGCCGTACGTATGCACGAGTAGGCATTCGAGACCCCGCCCGTATGTACGTACGTGGCCGTATTATCTTTCTTGCACACTGGCCGCTGTATGTACGTGTACATGCTATGTGCGCGCCTCTACTACGACACGTGCACGCCTCTACTACGACACGTGCATGCCTCTACATCGACCAGTATGTACGCACACGTTCGCGACTAGAATGACAATGCTACGTACGCTTCGACCAGGTGGGTCCCGACTGTCAGGCACTTCCTTGCATGCAAAGATGTAGATGGTGGGTCCCAGCAGTCAGGGGGGCGAATCATGTTTTTTTCCCGGACACACTTCCTTGCATACGAAGATGTAGCTGGTGGGTCCCAGCAGTCAGGGGGCGAATCATTTCTTTGCCCGTAATATGGACGCACTTCCTTGCGTGCGAAGATGTAGCTGGTAGGTCCCAATAGTCAGGGGGAAACGTTTTTTTTCATGAAATATGGTGGCCCGTCCGGAGGGTCCATGCTGTCAGGTGGAGGAATCATTATTTTCCGCATAATAAGGAGGCACTTCCTTGCTGCGGCCGTGGACCCAGCCGTCAGCCTCTCCACGTACAGTCCACGTCCGATGGAAGTCGTTCCTTGACCATGTTGACCATGCCGCGTTGAGAGAACTAGGGCGGTTGAAGGCGGCAAGGCCTAGGAAGGGGACGGCGCAGAGCCGGGGAAGACGCGGCAGTGGATGCCCACACGGAGAGGAGTACGATGGTTCACTAGTTCGGTTGCGGTGTGAGGCTGCCGTCGCCGCAGTATAACAGGGGTTGTGGGTGAGTAGAGGGATGGCTTGGCCAACGGTGGGAGTAGTAGGATGCGGTGAGGCCTCTGCGGCATCACAGCCGGCCACGGGAGGCAGGAGCACGCGACACGACCGACTTAGGTTTTGGTGGCTGGAGAAAGAAGACCAGAGGTTGAAGAAGCACTAGGCCGTTGGATGAACATCGTACAGTAACAGGAGCTAGAATTGTTCATATTGACTAAGTTGACAAAGCCCTCTGTCCCCGTCAACTTGGTAGGCCCACAAGCCAGCCTCCCACTATGCTGGGTTCCATTTGGCAGGGGGAGTATTCATTTTTTTGTGCGTAATAAGGAGGCACTTCCTTGCATGCGAAGATAGCTGGTGGGTCCGACCTGTCGGCGGGGGCACGTTTTTTTTCGCGAAATACAGAGGCCCTTCCGGTGGGTCCTAGATATCAGGTGGAGGAATCATTATTTTGCGCGTAATAAGGAGGCATTTCCTTGTGTGCGTCCGTGGACCCAGCTCTCAGCCTCTCCATGCATAGTCTACTTCCGATGGTGTCGTTCGTTGACCATGTTGACCACGCCGCACCGAGCGCATCCAAGGTGGTGGACGACGGCGAGGCCCCGGACAGCAACGAGCCGGAGATGGGAAGACGCGGGAGTAGAGTCGAAGATGGACAGGTGTACGAGGGTTAACTGGTTCTAGTACGGTGTGGTTTGGCATTCGATGGAGAAGAACAGGAGGTGTGGAGGGGTGAAGGGATGGCCTGGCCAATGGTGGAGTAGCGCTTCACAGCGAAGCGTGCTAAGCAGAGCTGCTAGCAGCAGGAGGCGGGAGGTGGTCCCGGCGGTGCTGGAGGAAGAAGACGAGAGATTGAAGATGGATGCAGGTCGTTGGATGTAAATCCAACGACTAATGATGTCAGAATCATTTGTTGACTAAGTTGACAACCACTTGTGTTGGCTTCGACCTATTGGCCCACATTTCAGCCTCCAAAAATGTGGCATGTATTCAACCCATTTTTTCAGAATTTACAGTATTTTTTTTGCGCGGTAGAATTTACAGTCAATTTGATCTTTTCTTTTGAATTACAGTCCATTAGCTGCGTTGGGTGAACAAATAATGTAGCGTCCATGCGGCCCATTTATTTTTTCCTAAAAAATTGCAGGCCATTTGCACTTTCTCGAAATACACGATTTTGCTGGGCTGATTCTAATTATAATGTTGGGTTGGACCAGCAATGTTATCAAAAAATAAACAGGGGCTGATCATTTTGTTATAAATATATTTAAATAATAAGTGATATTATTACATTCGTCCTTAAATCTTACCAAGCTTTTATTCACATTCACTAGGATTTTCGTGCCAAAACGATCCAGGATTTTATTGTTAAGAAATTATTTTTATAAGTTAATAAGATGTGGGATATTGTTTTCTTACATATGTAAGTATCTGTTAAATATATGATGATAATAAAAGTAATATATAATAACATATAAAATAATTTAAATATATAAAATATAGTTAGAAGGGAAACATAAGTTGGACCTGGCGTTCCTATTCTTATATAGGAAAATAGAAGAGACCTCTGCGTTTTCTTCAAAAAAATACATAAATTGGGCTGCCGATGTTTTAGGAAAAATAAAACCTCGGATGGGAGGTCCATAGGCCGGTCGATACATGACGGCCCTCAAGAAAATACAAACATGCGTATGGACCTCCCATCCAAGGTCGTGGCTGCGCATGTTAAAAAAGAAAGCCTAGACGGGGCAGCCCAAAACCCAACTGATACTTGCTGCCCCAGTGATAATAAATGATACCTGTCAGCTCCCCGGCTTCATTGTGAATTTATCTCCTATAGTAACTATGTTGAAGCACCTAAAAAATGTAACTATGTTGACAAAAGCACACAACGTCAGTATAGCATTAGGAGGAAGTATTTTTTCGATGAGGCACTTGCTTGCCTACGGCCATAGACCTGGTGGGTCCCGACTGTCGCCTCTCCACATACAATCCTCTCCAGATTCCTCTCGTTTGTTCAGCATGTTCACAACGGCAAACAACGGCGTCGCGGCGAGCGCACAAAGGCACATGAGGGGATCCGACCACCTGAGGAAGTGCCTTATTATTAATGAAACTACTGAACTAGCCTAGTGGCCAAGTGACACTACCCGACAGCTGTTCGCCCGGGTTCGATTCCACCTGTGCAGGGAAAATATCTCCAAATTTTTTGCCTCTGCGTTTATTGACATATGGGTCCCCATTGTCATCTATGCACACCACGTCCAACACTTGCTAAAACTTCGTCCCTCGTTTTCTCTGTGTTTCGCACACTCGACATTGTGTGGGCATTTTGAAAATAGTATATCTTTTTGACTATGCATCATATGAAGATGTGCTATGCATGAATGTTGATCAGCATGATGTTAACTGGCTGGTAGTTCCATTTTCGACCATGAATAAAACTTCCAACATGATGTTAACCCTATTTGAAAAGGCCGTGTTAATATAAATGCTCTACCTCTGAAAGTTGCAGTTTCTTATCCGAAACTGAACTTGCAGTTTCTTATCTGAAACTGAAACTTCCAGTTTGTTCTCTGAGAATCACATTGTCTGCACTTTTATACTCCTATGAAACTACATTTTTTAAGTGTTAAAAATAGATCTCTAGAATTCATAAAATACTTCATATGCTCAATACTGCAAATCTGAAATTCAAAAGACATTCATATCTGAAAGTACTCTCAAAATACACAACACAAAACACAATTCACAACC
>NC_041383.1:779609244-779623548 GCF_002162155.2 Triticum dicoccoides
CTATTCCTCGGCGGCAGACAACCTCCCCGTGAGTCGATGTGAACGGTGAGGGAGAGGATGTCGGGGAAGCGCCGTCGGCCCAACTGCTTTTCTCCTCTTGTAGTTGGGTTCGGTCGACGAAGACTCCACCGGCTCGCTCTGGCAGGACACCCTCACAAACGGCACCCTATAGATGCTCGATCCTTCAATCTCTGGTGGATGCTCCATCTGGGATCTATACTCCCACCATCGCTCCCTCACGATCGGATTCGGTGAATCTGTTTGCTCCATGGCCTAGAGGAGCAGCTCTATGTACTGATACGTCTATTTTGCATCATGCTTTTATATCAATATTTATTACATTATGGGCTGTTATTTCACGTTATGTCACAATACTTATGGCTATTCTCGCTTATTTTACAAGGTTTACATGAAGAGGGAGAATGTCGGCAGCTGGAATTCTGGGCTGGAAAAGGAGCCAATATTGGAGGCCTATTCTGTGTAACTCCAAAAGTCATGAAACTCCACGGAATATCTTAAAATAAATAAAGAAAAATCGTCGCCAAAGATGAAGGCCACGGGGCCCACACCCTGCTCATGAGGGTGGGGGCGCGCCCCCTACCTCGTGGGCCCCCTGGTGGCTCTCCGACGCCCATCTTCTCCTATATGAAGTCTTTCGATGAGAAAAAAACCAGAAGCAACCTTTCGGGACGAGACTCCGCCGCCACGAGGCGGAACCTTGGCGGAACCAATCTAGGGCTCCTGAGAGCTGTTCTGTCGGGGACACTTCCCTCCGGGAGGGGGAAATCATCACCATCGTCATCACCAACGCTCCTCTCGTCGGGAGAGGGCAGTCTCCATCAACATCTTCACCAGCACCATCTCATCTCCAAACCCTAGTTCATCTCTTGTATCCAATTCTTGTCTCCAAGTCTGGGATTGGTGCTAGTAGGTTGCTAGTAGTGTTGATTACTCCTTGTAGTTGATGCTAGTTGGTTTATTTGGTGGTAAGATCATATGTTCAGATCCTTTATGCATATTATTACCCCTCTGATTATGAACATGAATATGCTTTGTGAGTAGTTACGTTTGTTCCTGAGGACAAGGGAGAAGTCTTGCTATTAGTAGTCATGTGAATTTGGTATTCGTTTGATATTTTGATAATATGTATGTTGTCTAGCCTCTAGTGGTGTTATGTGAACATCGACTACATAACACTTCACCATTATTTGGGACTAGAGGAAGGCATTGGGAAGTAATAAGTAGATGATGGGTTGCTAGAGTGACATAAGCTTAAACCCTAGTTTATGCGTTGCTTCGTAAGGGGCTGATTTGGATCCATATGTTTCATGCTATGGTTAGGTTTACCTTAATACTTTTGTTGTAGTTGCGGATGCTTGCAATAGAGGTTAATCATAAGTGGGATGCTTGTTCAAGTAAGAACAGCACCCAAGCACCGGTCCACCCACATATCAAATTATCAAAGTACCGAACGTGAATCATATGAGCATGATGAAAACTAGCTTGACGATATTCCCATGTGTCCTCGGGAGCGCTTTTCCTATTATAAGAGTTTGTCCAGGCTTGTCCTTTGCTACAAAAAGGATTGGGCCACCTTGCTGCACTTTATTTACTTTTGTTACTTGTTGCTCGTTACAATTTATCTTATCACAAAACTATCTGTTACCACTTATTTCAGTACTTGCAGAGAATACCTTGCTGAAAACCGCTTATCATTTCCTTCTGCTCCTCGTTGGGTTCGACACTCTTACTTATCAAAAGGACTACGATAGATCCCCTATACTTGTGGGTCATCATGTACTCCCACGCGACTACCTCCGGGAGTATCGCTGCCTTTTCGCTCTGTTGCAGATATTTGGCCATGGATGTCGCCGTCGCTGCTAGTTGGTCCTTTGTCAAACCAAGACTGTATCTCCAACATCCTACCTAGCTTCACAGGGTCACCATCTACGATCCTCATGTATTAGTTGTACCCCTCCATCGATCTACTTCTCCACAGCACCTTCACTCGCCGGCGATGGTTTTTGAATGGAAGAGGAGAGGAGCAGCGCTGGTTTTGGATTAGAACAGGATAGGAGCGATGCTGGTTTTGGACTAGAACAGGAGAGGAGGGGCGGTGGTTTTGAAATGGAAGAGGAGAGGAGCGGCGCTGGATTTAGATTCGAACAAGAGAGGAGCGGCGGTGGTTTAAGAGGAGAAGAGCGGAAGAGCGACGCTGGTCTTGGAAGTACTTTTTTGTTTTGCATATTTTGGGTCAAAGTTTGACCATGTACTGTATTTGACAAGCAAACTGTGAATGCATGTCACCAAAAATTGTATTGTTTGGTTCGTATCTAAATGTACTATCAAATTATATTATTTTTGCAACGTATAACATATATTTTACGTGCGAAAATCATGGTCAATTATGACCCACAATAAAATGGAGACTAGTTAATGTGGGGTTGCTTTCTTAATTGAAGGGTAAATTGATTTTGATTTTGATCCAGTAACAGCGCGCCGGCCCTCTCGTCCAATCCTAAATCATTGCCGCACGCTCCTCTCCCTCTTCTCCATTGCAAAACCACCTCCTCTCCTCTCCATCATCTCCATTCCAAAACCACCGTCTCGCCTCTCCCTCTTCTGATCTTCTCCATTGCAAAACCACCTCTTCTCCTCTCCATCATCTCCATTCCAAAACTACCATCTCGCCTCTCCCTCTTCTCTATTGCAAGACCACCGTCTCTCCTCCCATCTTCCAAGGCTAGCACCGGACCACTCAGAAAGACATCTATGGAGATGATGCAACAGTGAATCAGGTAGATTGCCGGCGGTGACCAGGCAAAGTTAGCCAGGTTGAAGGAGATCATTACTTGGTTTGACAATGAGTGGGAGATTTTGAGGACGGTGAGGGCCATGTGGCAATGTATGCGAAAGAGCGAGACTGCAGCGATGAGGACATCGATGTACATGTACTCCTCGGCGGCAGTCACGCCGTAGTCCTCCGAGTTCATCGAGTATCTCCTCTGGGTGATGGAGCAGACAGATTCTCCTGAGGCGACAGTCAGGCAGAGGTGGTGGGCGTACAGGTCTAAGGTCGAGCACCCAGAGGATAATGAATCGATCGAGTATGGTGTGCCATTCGTGAGGGTGCAGAGCCAGTCGGAGCCACAAGAGTATTCGTTCTCCCACCGCAAGAGGAGGCCGGATGGCGCGACGTCGCTTCCCCGCTGTTATCCACGGTTCCCTCGACGCTCTCCTTGTTTCAACGGTAGCGGTAGGGTTTAAGGTAAGCTTTGCACTAACCTAATCTTCCACCTGCTCATGCTTACAATCAGTGTGACATCTAATGAAAATTATGCTTACAATCAGTCTCCGAGTACTACGCCAATCACCCTAAAATAGCTTTGGACCTTAGGGTCAAATTTGTGACACAGTGTACAAATAAATAAAAATAGATTGGTGCTTCTTTTAGAAAAGAGTACTCCCTAGAAAACTGCCATTATAAGCTACTAGTGTTTGGTTAGAGGATTTTCTGCCGAGAAAGATCGGTCCACAGAGAGCGCCACACATCCCACTGGTGGTGGTGGATGCCAATGCGTGCATGGAGCATTGTTGGTGTTGGTAATTTTTACTTGGCACACCTCGCTCTCTGCATATATGCCGGTTCCGTACATACATTTGTGCAGTTCCACCAAAATGCAACTGAATAACCCTATTTGCACAAATAATGAAAAAGCGTGATTACATTATAGTGGCACTAGTTGATGAAACACACAAAATAAATATAAGAAAATATTGTGATAGTATCATAGTATGCCATGCTACGACGGCGAGATGGGCCCTGCGAAGCCTCATACGGTACGCCTAATACTGGAAATCGTCCTAAGTCTCCCAGATACACCTTCTGCTAGTGATGAACATCAGTGTACAGCGGTAGTACAAGGAGGCGCCTTGAGACATTCAAATCTCTATCTTTGTACATATCAACTAAAATTAAGAACCCCAGTTTGCAGAAATGCTTAAACATTAACAATGGTACTAGTTGATGAAACATACATTAACAAAGAGAAGCACTTTATTTATCTACATTGGAAATGAAATGATAGAGAGGACACTCGCTTTATTTTAACTATATTATTACTTCATTTTATCAGTGACACTAGGCTCGAGCAGGTGGCAAACGAGGTGTACCGTGCATCGCAAGGATGGAGGCCGGGGGTGCTTAGGCTGGGATGCTGAAGCTGGCTCTTTCAGTCACCAACATGGATGATTCAATTCATGGGACCTTTTGGTGCAGTTCACCTAAAATGAAGCAATGTCCCATGAGCTAGCAGCTTCTTCTTCATTTTTTTAAGAAAAGGGCTCCAACCCCGGTTCCATTTCTATCAGAAAACGATACCCATAGAGCTTCTTCTTCATTAGTTGCAATAAAATTGAGCAACATCAAGGTTGGTTGTGAAGCTCCTGGAATGTTCAACTATAATTTGGATATAATTTGTGCAGTTCAACTAAGATCGAACGTGAAATGTATATCTCTGTTTGCACAAAAAGGTGGAAAGGAGGGTGACTAACAAGTGATGAAACATGCATCAAATGAAAAGAAGCATGTTCCTTATTTGAATGGCAATCCTACAAGGACAGTAGCAATTTCTAAAGCAGTGGCATTGCTAGATATTAGTGTGGGCATTAGGATTAACTATGACGACCGTTAAACACGACATTACTTTGGGAACGGGAGAGTAGGCGGACCAGGACAGTTGCATTTCGAACAAAAAGAAGCAACTTATCTTAATTGGAAATTTAGCAGGACATGTAAAAAAGTGCCATTGATTCATATTACTGGAGGCATTACATTGAAAACAACATTGGTTTAACGTGTCCTTACTTTTAACAGTGCGACTGCTACATTTTACCAGTGGCATTACATAAGAGTGGCTCGGGGCAACAAACATCAGAATAGGATATCTAGGTTTGTCCCATTTTTGTTCGGTATAGCCACCTTATACTGTGTGAGGCTAGCAAATCTAGTGCTGGACTTACTCTGTTGACTTGTCCCCTAGTCCCCACTTTTCTTTCCTTTTTCAACCAATAGTTCGGGTTTATATTGAGTTTGTACTGCGTTTCCCTTTATTTCCCTATTAGACCTAGAGACCAGTTGGATAGCTAGTCTCTGCTACTTTTCGCCCCCATTATTTCCTCTTTCAACCAAGTCCTAGATTCAGGTAACAAATCTTCCCCCACCCCACCCCCTTTCTTCCTTGTTGGAACCAAGTAGTACTAGATTCGAGTGCATGAATTAGGTGGTTTTCAAACAGCCGATCGATCCTATCTACGGAGGGGCATGAGAAATAGTAAAAGATACAAATGCAGCGACGTCAGGAGCTCGGAAAGTAGAGCAAGGCCGGTTTCAAAGGAAGTTATACCTGATTGTCACCCAGATATTGCTAGGTGGGCGGCGGGAGGCCGGATCTTCCCACACTACGACAACAAGGAAGAAGGGGTCGGAGGCCCTCCCTCGCCAGTGGTGCTTGGGAGAGAACGACAATGCAGGATGATCTTGACGCGCCAGCAGTGGGTCAGAGCCGTCGCCGAGGATGACCGTGTGAACATTGCACCTTCTCACCTTCCCCAGCGGAGAGGATCCGGCTGGATCTGTGACCAGCGGTGAGCAGAGAGAGAGTGTGTGTGGCCACCGCTGTCGTGTTTAGATCTGGAGAGGACGAGACAGTGTGAAGAGAGCAACACTAGCAATCAAGCATGGAGGCTCCTGCCTATATAGTGGAGTACTAGTTTTCTTTTGTCTACTGGAGCCGTCTTGACCTCGTCAATGACTGTCGAGAAGTCTTCATGCACGTGGCCCAGAGGCGCAGTTGTCGTCATTTTGATCTGAAGCACCGGATTATAACATATAACACAAAAGAATGCCACATGACAAGGAATCAACCTCACTGCCCAAAGGAGACAACATGAATCCCGACGGACAAACTAGACGAGGAACAAAGCTCAAATTAAAGATAAACTTGTAGAAAAGGGGTCCGTCAATAGATGTCCTAATTAACATAGCTGGCTTGACCTAGATGGCAGCCGAGTAGTCTTCGTGCATGTGCCCCCAATGACTAGCCCAACTCAGTTGTCACTGTTTAACCCTCGCAGTGATCCGAAGCACATGACACCTAATTTTGCGAGATGACAAGAAACCTTTTTTTAGATTTCTCACCAGAACTACAGCCTTGTACAACACAACCTGCACGATATGTAGACTATAGCCAATCCAGGCGTGTCTGCTGGAGTCTGGTCACATGCATGGACGAACTGACCTTCCGTGTCTTGCACGGATCATCCAGGCACCAACATAGTACAACACTTCTCTAGTAGGAGTATCGCTTGTCTCCCTCTTCTGTTAAGTCACCTGACTCGCGGGGCCGGGGAGTGTGCCTATGGTCAGTTCTCAATTACGGTCCCACATGTTTGTGCAAACACAATATGACGCGCATTCCATTCAGAGAGCAGCGTGCCAGACCAACCGACCGTCTAGGGTGCAACGCGAATGCGACGGGCTTGCTGTATACTCAGTACATGTGTACCGCCGTTTTCTAGAGGCTTTGCTCCATGGCGCAATCCATGGATACAAAATTAGTATACTATACTATTTAAAAGTCAAGGGCGGGGCTTTTCCTGTGCGGTAGGTGGGGCACTTCCGCCTAGTCAATTCGACAGAGACGCAAGAAGATGAGGGAGTAGGATGCTTAGGGCTGTGTGATTTGACAACGAGTTACTGCTGGACAGGTGGGGCCCCATGAGTTTACTTGCCATTATCATTTTAACTACAACGCTATGACCGGCGTGAGTCTCCCGATTCCTGACCACCTCCATATAGGTGCCTCTCCCAATGCTCCACCATGTAGTAGAGGCTGGCTCTTGCATGAGAGCCCACTTCTCCACTTTTTCCTTGCCTCTCTTTCCTCCACATATGCAAAAATGCCATGTAAAGCGCACTATTGTACTTACTTGCTCCTACAGGTGCTAAGCTTGCTACATAGGCATAAAGTCTGATGTGTCAAGTTAATTAAGAAGAGAGAGACTAGTTTGGTGACCCAAGGAAGAAATGGTGCTAAGCGCGTGTACCTAGGTGAAAAGACAATTTTGAGTCTATAGCTAATTAAATGAAGCAAACTTAGCAACAAAAACCATAGTAAGCACCTATGCACTGGGGACTTGATTGCTAAGCCACTCAATGCCCTTAGCACCTCATCTAAA
This sequence comes from Triticum dicoccoides, assembly GCF_002162155.2. Classification (NCBI taxonomy): domain Eukaryota; kingdom Viridiplantae; phylum Streptophyta; class Magnoliopsida; order Poales; family Poaceae; genus Triticum; species Triticum dicoccoides. Next base: position 779,616,484 of record NC_041383.1, read on the forward strand.
GCACCATTTCATTGGAAGAGGCCACTCCTTGGCAAATGCAATAAATACTAGTACGAAGAAAGAGATAGAGAGAAGTAAAAATAAATAAATACACTTATAGCCAACCTTATAAGCTAACCTTGTTGTAGTATGAGTGACTAAGTGATGACATGCCAACATCAGATAGCCTAATGCACCGTGTTAAATATCCAAGGGCGCGACCGCGCGAGCGACACGATGGTCGTGGTAGGCACGACCATGATATGGGCTGCTGGCAGCCCTTGGATCTGAGATCGAACGGTCGCATGCTAAGTTGCTGAAAATTTGCAGAATAACCCTCCAGGATAGGATATTCACCAATAGGTCTAGAATCACGCCATGCAACTGTTCAATATCAGATCCAAGGGCTCTCGGAAGCCCGTATCATGGGAGAATGGAAATGCACTACCCTGCCGTTTGCACGCTGGCAATTCGCTCCTACTCGTCCCCGCACGTCCTTTCACATTATGGTGGTTCGCTCCTAGTCGTCCTGTCCTTTCACATTATGGCAGTTCCACTAATCCGAACCCTCCTCCCAAATCCATGGCATCCCAAATCTCCATGATCGGCGGTAAGTACAAGGTTAGAACCATCACTGGCGATGAGTTCAATGTCATCTACACCCATTCTTCCGCGATGGTGAAAGGATGCCTTGCTCACTTCAGAGGCATGTTCGAAAACTCAGATGATGAGTGGGTCGCTGGGCTAGATGTTGAGTACACCACAATCTTGGGACGAGAGAAGGATCTAAAGTAGGAAGAGAGGAAGAAGCCTGCTGTGATCCAGGTTTGCATGCATGACTTATGCTTGGTCTACCACATATGCCATGCCGATGTTGAATGCCTAGATTTTAAGAACTTCCTCAAGAGCAACCTTGTCAAATTCGTTACTGTAGACTTTACAAACGACAAAAGAGTCCTGGGTCGGGTCAGACAGGCCTCATTGTAGGCAACCCCTTTGACCTCCAGAAGAATCGGCTGCTGCCCTCTAGTGGTCAGCCTTCAATGCTGACCCTGGCTGGAGCCATGGTTCATCCTTCGTACGGTAAACTGGAGAAACCTCATCACACGTTTCATCGTCATGCATGGCCGCGGAATGTACTAGATATAGACCACATCCACTACGTTGCAATGGATGACTACCTTTGTTTATCTACAAGGGTTGGATGAAGAGCAAGAGCCAAGTGTGCGGTTCAAGCAAAGAAGTATCGCCCAAGAGGAAGAGGGACAAGGATGAAGTCGAGGACGTGGACAACGACTCCGAGTAAGGTGGCAGTGTCGTTGCTCATGGTGGTTCTAATGCAGTGTCTACCAGATTAGTTGCATAGTTTAATTTCAGGTGTGCTTAGTTTAATTTGAGGGATGTGTTGTGCTGAGCCCCCAGCAGAACTATGTTATGTTTCTTCTCGTTACTTTAACTCTTCAGTACGTACATACTAGTATTTCTTACATTTCATCTTTTAGTTGGTATAGTACTACCACTCATTTCTTCACATTATATACGTACAATATATATGCCAACATCATATAGCCATCAGTTTAGTTGTCAAAGAATTCCAGGGTGCTTAGTTGTCAAAGAATTCCTGGGTGCTTAGTTTTATTTGAGGGGTGGGTTGTGCTGGACACCATTATTGTGACTAGCCTTTTTAATAGTATAGTATTGTTCATCACATACACTATATAGCTAGTTAAATTCTCAACCTAGAATGATGTGCATGACATGTAAACCAGGACGGGGGAAATAGTAAAAATGAGGTGATTTTACCAAGCGGTGGGCAGGGGAGCATGCCCTGTCATGCAGTCCCACGTGTCATGACATACAAAGGCGATGCGCGTCCCTCTTGAGGCAGAATAATGGCAGAAGCAATACGTGATTTTCTTGAAGGAAGGAGATGATGGCGAAGCAGATTCAACGAAGTGTGAAATAATGGTTGCTTTGTCCGTCTAGGAAGGTGCAACATTATGATTTGACGTCTCATTGCTCATTACTACTACTAGGGCGCTATGACTGGGGTGCACCCCCTGCTGTTCTGCACTGTTATTGGGTTCATGACACGTCGACCCGGTTGCTATATGTCCCACATGTCAGCGAGAGGAAGTACAAAATTCATGAAAGCGAGCGTCTCCACTCTTTTAGTACGGCGGAGTACAAGACATGGCTTGGTTTTTTCTGCTTCGTGTGATCCATCGATACAAACCTGGACTAAAAAGGCGAGGGCGGGTCTTTTCCCGTGCGGCAGGCGGGGGAGTTTGGCATAGTCTGTTCAAGGAAACAAGCAAATAAACAAGCAAACGAGCATAATTTGGCGACAAGCGCTCTCTATATGTACCACCTTTTTTTTAATTTCATGTTTTGCTCCATGGCACATTCCATCGATACTACTACTGTACAAAAGTATACATTTTTAAAAGGCTTGAGGGCGAGGCAGTCTAGCTTGGTCGGTTTCACGAGAGGCGCGGGCTTTTGTGATTTGACGGCTCATTACTGCTGGAAGGCGGGGCCTTGTGATTTGACTGCTCGTATAAATGTGCTGACGACCTGAGGAGGAGCAAAGAACCATGCGGTATACTCAAGTTTTCCACTGGAGTAGTACTACGACGGAGGAGCACGAAACACGGCAGCCCAGTGCCATATGGCGACAAAAAATGATCTAATTTGCTAGTCATCTCATTGTTAGTATTGTTCTATTCATGCCTCGCAGTGAACGTGACACGTGCCGTGAAACACCCAAAGCAAAAGATGAAACACAGGAGCAAAATAAGAAGAAATATTATCACCCCAAATGATCTAATTCGCCACGGAGTCGTAACTGCTTCCTCATCGTCTCCACGACCTCCATCTCCTTGCGCGTCTCCTCCGCCATCTTCTTCATTCTATCCATGACGCGGGATTTTTCGATGCGAGCCCTCATCATCTGTTCCACGGCCGCATTGTGTACCTTGAAAGCAGCCGGGTGCTCGATGCGGAGCTTCACCAACTCCTCCTTCTATTCCATGACGAGGGCATGCAGCATCTTCATCGAGCAACTACTATTCTCATGCAGCTTCTTCCAGCCGACGTTCTTCTCCTTCAACAGGTCGAGCTCGTGGCAGAGCTTCGCCTTGTCCTCCCCCTTCTTCTCCGAGGCAATGCTCTTCTTCAGCAACATCACTAAGCCCGCGGTCAACTCCCCCTGCTTATTGAGCTCAGCGGGCATGTCATTAAGGCTCTCCTTCAGCAGCTCCACCAAGCCGTGGATGAACTCCTTTTGCTTATTGAGGTGCTTATTGAGCTGATCGGGTTGCCGTCAAGGGATAACGACTCCAGCGCCGCCGGCTCGGCATGTTCGCCTCCACGTCTAGGGCGCTCCTGGGAGCCATCGCCTGCCTGTGAGAGATCTTTCGAGGTCTCTGCGTGGCGGCGAGCCCTCTCTTTTTTCCACATCCTTGTTTGCCGCTCCCTTGTTACGAGTAGTTCTCAATCTAGAGCTCTGCTCACCGGCCATGGCAAGGACGAACGAAGAAGAAACACTTATGAGGAGGAAAGGTAGAGTAATTTTCGGTTAGGTGGTTCCCCTTTTTATAACCTAAGTACTAGCACTACTACTAATACCTACATAGTGGGAACTCATTCAGGTTTGGTACGTACTAGTAGGTGTGAGCAGGCTTTCGAATGGGATGGGAACAAGGTAAAGATTAATTGATGGTTTTGGTTTGAAGGCCCGAAACGGCTCCCGATGAGTTTAGTGGAACAGAAATTTCAAGTAGACTACACTGCTCAAATGCGTAAATATTACTATGTTACTGTCAACAATTGGCACAAAATACGAAGGAGACCAATGGAAGTACTACTAGCAACCCATGATTTAACTAGTCGCATGTGTGCAGTGGAGTAGTAATGTCTTTCTTCCGCCCTCATGTCCACTCAATTTGCATGCGTTGTATTAATTGACCATCAATGAAGTGAACGACTTTACACGCGTCAAATTATCACATGGGGTGGATCTTGGTACAAAATTGCATCCGCCCGTGTACCCGTGTGTGCGTCCGATGGAATGAGTGCGGGCGTGGCGTGCGCACATCTTCGCTTCGTGCATATACCGACAGTATGGCTCAGGGAGGACAAGTACATTCTTCTGGAACCAGCAGCACGTCACTGTGATCTATCCACACAAGGAGGTCACAACAACGCCTCCACATGTGCCACGTGGCTTCATGAACTGTAAGAGAGACACTATGTAGCATGCCATTGGAATTCTAATTTATGTGTTTTGCACATACTCGAAGTACTAGTAAGGTACACGTGCATTGCACGCATCAGATTTTGCAACCAAATTATGAATAAATACCACACTATAGCATGTAAGCTCTAAGTCATATATGCCTGATGTAGACCTTCATTTAATTCTTATAGTTCATCTCATTCAAAACCAATTAGTTTTTATAAAAAAAGCTAGGGCCTCTTGGATTCTTAGGATTTCCAAAAGGCGGGAATAGGAAAAACACTACTAGGAAAAGGGCTATAGATAGGATTGATTCTAATGGCGCACCGTGGAAGCAGTGCGCCACTACTATATACTAATGGCGCACCTGTTTGTGATACGCCATTAGTGTGGAAGACACTAATGGCGCACCGTAAACAGGGTGCGCCACTAGTATGAATTATTTTTTTTCCATTTTCCCATACATACTAATGGCGCATCGGGTCCATAATGCGCCATTACTATCTATAACTACTAATGGCGCACCAAGCAGGCAGTGCGCCATTACTGTAAATTTTGTTTTATTCTTTTTTTTGGAAAACTACTAAGGGCGCATCGTGGCACAGTGCGCCATTACTAGTTTAAACTAGTAATGGCGCACTCAGAGGAGATGCGCCATTAGTATATATACTTATTATTTTTACTTTTTTGCAAAACTACTAATGGCGCACCGTAGGCTGATGCGCCATTAGTAACCAGGGTTACTAATGGCACATTTTCCTACGGTGCGCCATTAGTAACCTGGGACCAACAAGATATTTTGGACAGCCCACACCTACCCACTCACTTTCCCCACTTCATTCCATCCACCTCCTTCTCCAAGCTTTCGGCCATCTCCTCCTCCTCACCTCATTTCCACCATAGATTCAACAAAATTAAGTGGTGAAATTACCTTTTTTTGATAGGTAAGTAAGGGAAAGCTATCTTCATGATATAGATCTACTTTTTTTTCTCCCTAGCTCGCTCCAACAACGTGCACATGCACTTTTTGTGGCCTAGCTAGATCTATGTATGTTTGTGGTGTTGCATGTGTTTGTGGTGTTGCATATATGTTTGTGTTTGAAGGTACCGGTATTTGAAATATGCGATAGTTGCCAATATTTTGCCGGAATGTTTTGATTCATTTCCGTTTCGGCGAGAATTTTGGCACTATGCATTCTTTTTGGTCCTATTTTTAGGGAAGGTCATGCCAAATTTTTTCTTGGTTCTAACATATCGTTTTGCTCTACCCCGCAGGCGACCATGGTCCGCACGATGACTGAAGGCATCGTGAATAGGTTTTTGAGCTCCGCGAAGGCCGAGATGCTTCAAAACAACGAGACGGAGATAAGATGTCCATGTCGAAGATGCAAGCTGAAGAGCCTTATTGCGGACCCGGATTCCGGGCAGGTGCGGGACCACCTGCTCTTGCGTGGTTTCATGGATGGCTATCGGTGGCAAGGTGATGAAGATGACTATCAAGTCGTCCATGGCCGGGGCCAGGCAAGAAATGAGGAAGGGCAACAAGACAAGTACCACCGCGGCGAGGGCGGGCGAGAAGACGAAGAATCTCCAGGACATGATCACGACGGTGATGATGTACACAGTCATCATGTAGAAGATGTCATACATGATGATGAGGAAGATCAAGACGAAGGGAATGATCATGAAGATGAAGATGCCGGAGCAGACGACGATGGAGGCTGGGTGCAGGACCCTCATATTCAAGAGCTGCTTCTCAAGCGGATGGATAATGCAAGAGCTGCTGCCCGAGAGAAAGCCAAGCTGGATCAACTGGAGATAGACGCGGTTACTCCATTGTATGAAGGATGCAGGCCCGAGGATACCCGCCTGAAAGTAACGCTCATGGCTCTGGAGATGAAGGTAAAACACAAAATGACCGACGCATGCTTCGACGAGAACATGTCATTCTGGCACGAACGTCTTCCCAAGGGGAACAAGTGCCCGACCAGTTTCGAGGAGGCGAAGAAAATCGTGTGTCCTCTGGATTTACCGCACGTGAAATACCATGTGTGCATGAACAATTGCATCATTTATCGGGACGAGCACGCGGAGTCTACCATATGTCCGGTGTGCGGCGTCACTCGATACAAGAAGAGGAAGAAAGCTCCTCGAAAATCGGTGTGGTACTTTCCGATCACTCCTCATCTGCAGCGGTATTTCGCGGACCCTAAGGTAGCAAAGCTCCTGCGTTGGCACGCGGATAGGGAGGAGAAGAAGCGAGAAGATGACGCAAATGATCCGGAGATAGATAAAAAAGACAAGATGCTGAGTCACCCTAAGGATGCGAGCCAGTGGCAAGCGTTGAACTTCGAATACCCAGAATTTGGGAACGATCCAAGGAACATCGTGCTGGGCGCGAGCACCGATGGAATCAATCCGTTTGGCAGCCAGAGAAGCACACATAGCACCTGGCCTGTGTTTGTGTGGATGTACAACCTTCCCCCCTGGTTGTGCATGAAGAGGAAGTACATTCACATGAGTATGCTAATTGAAGGGCCGAAACAACCAGGGAACGACATCAATCTGTATCTGGGGCTGCTGAAAGAGGAGCTTGACACGCTGTGGAAAACGCCAGCCAATACGTGGGACGCCGCAGAGAAAGAATATTTCCCTATGAGAGCCGCACTGCTCACGACGGTGCACGACTATCTCGGTTACGGATATCTCGCGGGGCAGGTAGTCCACGGATTTTCTGGATGCGTAAGGTGCATGGATGACACAACGTATCGCCAGCTAGATAGAGATCCCGGGTCTTCGAAAACCGTGTTCATGGGACATCGAAGGTGGCTTCGCGATGATGACCC
>NC_041383.1:779625899-779626576 GCF_002162155.2 Triticum dicoccoides
CCGGAGCACCCGGCCCCCCGCACCTGCACTTTTTGAACATATTTTTTAATTTTTTTTACTATTTTTGTAAAAAATATTACTGTTATAATTTAAACAAGTTTGAACATATTTAAACACAAATAAATATAAAAAACAGCATTTAAAATGCATAAAAAATATTACTGTTATGATTTAAACAAGTTTGAACATATTTAAACACAAATAAATATAAAAAACACCATTTAAAATGCATAAAAAAAATATTGGGGATCCTGGGAATCAAACCCAGGACTTCCTGGTGTGTGTGCTGCGTGCTGAGCAGTCGGGCTAGTGCGTGGGTTCTGTTGTAGATAGGGTTGGGCTGTAGATATGGCTACTACGCTAGGTTAAAACAAAATTCTAATGGCGCACCGAGGGGTGGTGCGCCATTAGAACAGTCGTACTTATGGCGCACCTGCGTGTGGTGCGCCATTAGAAAGCTTCCCTCCACCTATTCCCCTCTGGCCTCTCTCCCTCGCTCGCCAGATCCCCCCCCCCACTCGACCTAACTTTGCCCCCGCGCCGTCGCCCCCGCGCCATCGCCCCCCGACGCCCAGCCGCTGCCGGAGCTTCAACGCCGGCGTCTTCCTCAGTCCGGGCACGGGGTGCAGGACGGCGACCGTGGCCGCCGGCCTTCCCACGGCCAACTGAGGCATCCC
>NC_041383.1:779628160-779719566 GCF_002162155.2 Triticum dicoccoides
CTGCTAGTAGTAGTACTACTGCTACTGTTCTTATGTGTGCTGTCCACAGATTGGTGTACAGTCCTCCTTCGAACCCAACTTTTTCACCAGGTGGAACCAATGTGATTAACTTTAGGATCATTCTGTATGCATTTTCGCTGTTAAGAAGGCGCGCCCACAAAGCCATCTTCCACGTGCTTGACCATCCAGGTCCATCTTCCCCTAGTAAGAAACAACGATGTATTAACTTTCGATTTGAGGAGAAATGTCCCTTTACTAGTAGGTGAGATAAACCAGTACTAGGAAAATATTTCTTGTTGCACCCTTTCTTGGCAAAACACATACAGCTACAAGTTTGTGTCTTATGTTTTCACTTGATAAGCGATGCTCCTAAGGCACATCCCGATAGTAAACCATTAATTCCAGCAATGAAGTTCAACAATGTGTATTCTTATTAGACTAGCACAATGCCCGTTTGCTGCCATGGATTACAAATTACACTGCAAGATTAAGATGATTATACTGCTATCTGTGCCAGACCACACCATCCATATCTGCTCTTATACACCCCCTTTGTGCTAGATCGAAGTCCAACGTTGGGTGTGGTGACTGTCAACAGTCATGATGATGGACAGATTGCCACAACCATTTGATTTTCTTTTGCATTCATCCTATTGTCAAAACATGCACAATTATTTGACTAATTCCATAGTATTGCTCGATACGGTTGATTCAAAAAGAAGGACAGACAAAAAGGACATATCAAATGTGGACATGTACTGTAAGGAAAGCATAAGCTATTTTATACCGAACAAGTAAAATCATAAGACTAATCTGCTGTATCCATTACTATATTTGGTCCATAGATGTTTATGACTCTGAGCCATGATCTGTAAAAATACATTTGTCATTCTTTCTGTGTTTGTACAGACTTTCTAAACTATTGATGATTTTTTGTTGGGAGACATATTATATCTGGAATGGAAGCTCACATAAGTTGAGCTGATTTTTGTCCATATGAAAGCAGAGGACCATATGGTCTGTGGCTGGGTTTTGTCTCCGACCATCGTGTCATGATGAATTTGCAGGTACCCCGAGAGGCCCTTGAGTTTGCCGGAATGTCGATTAACTTCCATTCCGGCAAATTCGGGTACTCCATATGTCCTATTTTCAGCAAAGGTCATGCTGAAATTTTCCGTGAATTTTAGCATGACTTTGCTAAAAATAGGACATATGGGGTACTTGCGACTAATGCATGGGCCGGGCTATCTTAGTACTTCGTTAAGTAGGATCAACTGCCCTGCCATTCTTGCTGCATTAAATCATAGGTGGCAATAGAGCCAAGTGATTAGGCCCAACTTAGAATTATCCTTAGCATCGATAAACCCTAGATGATAAACCCAACATAGGTGGCAATAGAGCCAAGATTAGGCCCAACCTAGGGTGCCTCGGCATCGATAAACCCTAAATGATGAAAACTTAACTTGGTTGCCCCGGATGCCTCGGTGTCGATGAGAACCTAAATGATGAAAGCTTAGGCTTTTAGGGTGCCTCGGTGTCGACAAACCCTAAATCATGAGACCATGATCTTGTTCCTTGACAATAACCATCTTTTTGACCAAACTTTTTTCCTATTTAGAGAGAAACATGGCCCACAACGATGAGGCCGGTGGTTCGGGCGGCAAGCAATTCTGGGAGCTGTCCCAAGAGATGGAGGAACAACCTCACCGCTATGATGACGCTGCGGAATACACCGATCCTGATTACACAACCCCTAGTGGCGTCGGGGATGACACCACTGATGGTGCCGCCGAGGATGCCACCACTGATGATGGCGGCGCACACATAGATGGTGGCGGCGCAGACACAGATGGCAGCCAACCGAAGAAGCAAAGGAAGGACTGGCGCCCGAATGCGCTCCGCACCGTCAAGGAGGAATTCACTCAAGTGGACTCCGACAGGAATCCAACGGAGCCCAAACATATAGTCAAGGGGTACTCGGTTCAGCTCGGGTGCATTTTCCGGAACACCGTCTCGATCAACACCGAGAACCTTAGGCATAAGGACCGAGGGAATTTGCGCAACCTCCTCTTCACGAAGCTGCACGAACGATACAAGTTCCCCGCCGAATTTGAAAACACACGCCTCTCAGGGAATAAAGTGAACAATGCCGCCCTCACGAAGATGAGCACGACCATGTCTACTTGGAGAAGCGCGGTGAAGAGAATGATTGATAAAGGTGATAGTTATGACAAGATCAAGGCGAAATATCCTTTGATGAGCGAAGATGAGTACAAGGAGTTCAAGATCAAGTGCCAGAGCCCCGCAACCTCCGAATCAAGTCAGTGGGGGAAAGAAATGCGGGAGTTGAACTTAGGGGAACACAAACTCGGTCCCGGCGGTTATAGAGTGGCGGAGCCTATATGGGACAAGGAGGACGCGGAGCGTGCCGAGCAAGGCCTACCGCCCCGCTTCGAGAAATACAGCGGTGACAAGTAGACCAGGTACTATGTCAGGGCCCGGTACAAGGAGGACCCGATAACAAAGGAGCTTACCACGGATCCGAAGACCAGGGCGCTTGAGCTTGTTCTGGTAAGGAATACACCCCCGCGTAATTAGCTCCATATGGTTGCACTCTAATTAATCCCCAATATTTCTAAATGGTTCATGTTCCTTTCGCAGGACAATGAAAGCAGTAGCGCGGGGTCGTCTAAGAGCTCCCCTTTCGACACCCCTTTAAATAGGGCGTTGAACGTAATGAAAAAGAAGGATAAGCTCGATAAGCCGACGTCAGCTGGTCGTGTGGCCGGCAAAGGCTTGTCCACAAAATGGGGGTCATACTATACCGCTGGTGTGCGGAAGGAGAAAAAGACCAGCTCGGAAAGCCAGATGCGCGAGGTTGAAGAACTCAAGGCACAAGTGGCGCGGATTCCGGAGCTTGTCCATGAGCAAGTGCAACAACAACTTGGAACGACGCTCAATGCCATGGTGCCTATGTTGATTCATGGGCTGACGACGTGGATTGCGGGCGGCCAAAAGGGGCCTCCCCCGGTTCCCAGCTTCAAGGCCAGCAACTCGCACAGCGCGGCGGCGGCACCATTGGTGTCTCCGGCGGCGGCGCCATTGGTGTCTCCGGCGGCGGCGCCATTGGTGTCTCCGGCGGCGGCGCCATTGGTGTCTCCGGCGGCGGCGCCATTGGTGTCTCCGGCGGCGGCCCCATTGGTGTCTCCGGCGGCGGCGCCATTGGTGTCTCCGGCGGAGGCGGTATTCGTGTCTCCGGCACCGGCACGGGCATTGGAGCTTAATGCACCCGGGTGTACGCCGACCGGCACCTCGCCAGCAAGCGCCCCCTCCATCAGTTGCACGCCCGCCGTTGGCGGTGCCTCGACATTAGCCGAGCTCGACGGCATCACGGTAACTAAGCCTCTCGGCCGATGACTTCATCTCCTTGCCTTTGACTGGGCATCCCTGACGCCCTATACATGTTTTTCCAGGGCACCGCCGACGTTCCTTGCACTCTTCTGCACTTCGTGGGCGCCGAGTTGGTCGATGTCGCCAAGGGCAGAATCGTTCAACCGGGCAACCGCATGTTCCACGGTAATCGGATGCCAACCACAATGTATAGGGTTGAAGTGGTCCGGGTGCTGCCAGGCTGCGACGAGCTATTACCTCCGATTCGACCCGCTGGGGCCGACGAAGAAGATGAGATGACCCTCGGCACCTGCGTAAACTGGCCCTTGCTATGGCCGAAGAGCCAGGTTCGTTTGGGGGCGGGGGACACCACCCCACAGACAAGACCGCCAGTCGTGCCGGCGCCAAGCCATGGCAAGAACGCCGCAACGCTACCGGACCTGCCGGACATCCCTATGGCACAGGATCCGGACAGCCCTATGGCACAGGATCTGGATGGCAACGACAACGACGACGGTACATTTACCAAAGTTGATAAGTACTTTGCCGAACATGGGTACACTGACGAGTTCTGCGGGCCTCTTTCTCAAGAACCCAACCAAGACCACCGCGATCTAGCTGGTACGGCAGAGAAATCCAATTGCAACAAGCGTCGTCTGGCGTTCAGTTCTCAGGACACGCCTCCAGCTCCCGCCTTCACCGAGCCTCAGATAGCTGAGGCGCGAAATATTATCAGCCCCAACATGCTGAAGAAGGCGGTCTGTGAGCAGAACTCGGTCCCATTACAGGAGATCAAGAAGAAGGGCCGGAAACGAAAGACTAACAAGGGCGCCGGTGTGAGCCAGCCGGCACCGAGTTTGATCCGTGCTCAGGACGGGCCACCTTCACCTAAGGATATCTCGAGGAGGGTGCATGTGGCGGGTAGGGCGATGCTACCGCCAAATATGCTGAATGCTGCAACCGGTGCTATGCGGAGTCTGCACAATAGTGTTCTGATTTTGGAGAAGCGGCGTCTCAGAGAGAAGGATGTGGCATACCCGGTTTTCGTGGCCAAGGTGCTAGAGAGCAAGGGCTTTGTGGATGGCGACATCGGGGGTATGATCGTCCTGCGGTTTGATGACATCTTTGCTATGTTTAACCTTCATCCGTTGCACTACACCTTCGTTCGGCTGTTTTCGCTGAGCATGCAAATGTGGATCATTAGAGACAATACCCCGGACATCGTGATAGTCGACCCCTTCTACATGCGTGCCAAGCACTTGAGCAGCACTGGGGACCGCCAAATTGCGAGTTCACACCTCGAAGGCGTCATTCTGGCAAACGCAGATAAGGATAACTTCCTTGTGCCTTACTTTCCCGAGTAAGTCATCCCTTAACCGCCCCGTAACATATGATTTCTTAGATTTCGATCGTTCTTTTTTTTCTAACATTCCGTGTTCTGTGCAGTGACACACATTGCACACTCATCCTATTAAGCCTGAAATATTCCATGGCCATGTATTTTGACCCGAACCGTAACTCCATGATAGACTACACAAATGTGAAGAAAGTTCTTGATGATGTTCTCCCCGGCTACGCCCAATCTGGAGGCACCTTCACCAGGCCAGTTTGTAAGTACGGCAAGCACATCTTCTCACACAATACGAAGTTCTGCTGCGTCAAGCAGCCGCCTGGCGGTCAGAAGGATGCCTACTACGCCCTCCATCACATGCGGGCGATCGTAAGGGACCATCATCACCTTCTGCTACCAGATAATCTCAAAGATTGGGCCGCGAGCTTGTCGGCAGTCCAGGACGCGGACCTCAGACAAGAATTCTTTCGCATCCAGTCGGAGTTTGCAGACATCATCCATCAAGATGTCCTTCATACCGCGGGGCAGTTCTTCCTCAGATATCAACCGTCCAACAGTGAGATAGATGAAACGCTACAAATGCAGGGTGACAACGACCGTGATTTCATGACCGTCACGACAGACGGCGGCTTCACCCACGCTCCTGTCCGATGAGTTGAGTCGAAAGTAGTGATGTGTAGTTCTGAAACATTGATTGGCTCATGTTGTAATTAAACTTTAATGAATTTGGATGTCTCTTTGGTTTGGACGGTTGTTCAACTTAGATGTAATCGATGCTATTTATTAGTAGGACCATGAATCGTGCTATTAATGTCTTGCTTTTCTCTTCCGATCCTTTTGTTGCATACTTACACATTGCTTATGTATTGTCTGTTGTTTGGCTTGTGCATAGAGATGCCGTCGTATGTCGTGTACAAGGGTAAGGTTCCCAGAGTCTACGATGACTGGGAGGAGTGTCGGAGACAGGTTCACCGTTTCAGCGGTAACAGTTACAAAGGGTACACCACTAGGGCGGAGGCCGAATCTAGATACGCCCGCTATCTAGCGGGAGAGAGGAGGGAGCGTTGGAGGAACCGGATGAAGACCAGTTTGATCGCGATGATGCTCATTGTGATGACCACAGCTCTCTTCTATGTGATGGTAGTTTAGATGATCGATATCGACTTGTAATGTGAAGGCAAACTCGATACTCGCGGTCTTGAGACTTGTAATGTTTTATCTTTGTCCGGTCTTTTGAATCCGGAGACTAATATGATGAATTGTATTCGGAGACTAATCTTCTATTGTATTTGATGAATCTGATGTTGCTGTGTGCTGCTGTCTATATTCTATGCAATAATATATTTTGTAACCTGTGCAAAAATCAGAAAAGCAAAAAAAATAAAACCTAATATTCATACTAATGGCGCACCACACAAGACACTAATGGCGCACTGTGATCATCACACTAATGGCGCATTAGCCGCTGGTGCGCCATTAGAATGCCAAAGCACATTTGTACATATGGCCCCTGGGAGGCATTCTAATGGCGCACTGCAGGCTATACTAATGGCGCACTACGCGGTGCGCCATTAGAACACCAGATACTAATGGCGCACCAGTAGTGCGCCATTAGAATTTAATTCTAATGGCGTGATGCCAGTGGCGCACCAGTAGTGCGCCATTAGAAGGCAAATTCGGTGCGCCACTAGCATGCCTTTTCCTAGTAGTGAAACATGGGATTATAGTGGAGTGTCATCCTGAATCCTATAGGATTGTTTGAGTGTTTGATTGTGCATAAAAAAACGCAGAATTCTTTCAAAGAGGTTTGAGTGGATGGGATGTTTCCTATGAAATCTAGTGCAACTGAATCATATGGAAAAATTCCTATGGTTTACAATCCTACGAATCAAACAACCAAGATAGGAAAAATTCCCAAGGATTAGAATCCTGCAAAATTTCTTTGAGAATCCTTTGAATCAAAGAAGCCCTTAATCTATTTTATGATTCATGGAATTATTCATTGTAAAACATAAAGTAAAAATAAATAATGGCAATTCCACTAGAAATAAAGTTTGGGCAGTTATGATACGGAAGATTCTAGAACAAAGGAGAACCACTGTTGTTTTGAGGTTTGTGCATTATGCTTAAGTTCAACCATGGAGTCTGCTAGATTGTACATGTGGCAAAATCTGGTGGGGGGCTAGAAGATGGTGCGAGGGGCCGAGTGGAGGGAGACTATGAAGGAGTGCACAAGTGCGAGATTGATATTTTGAGAGAGGGGGCGAGAACGTGTGCTGTTGCGCGCAGTGGCGGAGCCATGCAAAATAAATGAGCTAGGGGGCCAAGCATTGCTAATCCTTTACGAGCAGGGCCAATTCATGAACTTAAACCATTTTTAGCAGCAAATGTCTAATGATCACATTCATATTAGCCTCGATATATAGTAATGTTAGGGGGGGGGGCGCAGGGCCTTTGCTGCCCCCTGTCTTCGCCATTGTGCGCGCGTGTGAGAGATGCAGCGAAGGCATGGATGATGAGAGGGGACGTTGGATATATAATTAATGTGGGTGTATTAGCTATATATGTAGGGGTTGTTTGGTTCTAGGCCTAAGAGTGCCACACTTTGCCATACAATGTTTCCAAACTTGCCTAAGGTTAGTTCTTCAAAATGAGAGCCAGAAGTTGGCAAGCCTAAGAAAATCTTGCCACATTTGTTGTGTGTATGTGATGTGGGACCATAGTGTGGCTTGCCTAAGATGTGGCATGAACTAAACACACACCTAAGTTGGTCAAATTTGCATAACGTTAGGTGTGGCAAGCTTTGGCAAACTTAGTCTCAAACCAAACAACCCCGTAATCCTATATAGAGAGGTATAGATTGATCGATGTGGACATGGGAAAGAGGGTGAGACCTCACTGGATATATTGATTGATCAGTTTGTGTGGAAAACTATGAAAGACCTAGCTCTATACACATAGACACAGAGGAACATCGATTGTTGCGCATGCACGCGTGAGAGATAAAGAATGCCCGATATGATGGAGAGGGGGATGTGTGTGGGTGTGTGCCTTCATGGGAGACTGACCTGAAGAAAAAGATTGCATGTGTGCGACGGATAATGCCGACTGGTAGTGTGTGTGCATGCATGCACGAGATAAAGTTAGTGGTACAATTATAAAGAGAAGATGATTGTGTGGGTGTAAAAGACTAGGTGAGGTCATAATCAATGTAAAGTTGAATTCAAATATTTGAATAAGAGATCATGATGTTTGAAACCCATGCATGCATGAATATAACGGAGATTTGCGCGGTGTGGTTTGGAAACGAGCATGTTGTAATGTATACACATTGAACAAGGTCAGACTGATTTGAATTTGAGATACCGATGGCAGACATTGTTTGGCCACATTGCATCCGTGCATGGACACACTATTCTAATTGGAGATGATGGGGTGGCTTTCGCATCACATATCTATATCTATACCCCTATATATATTATATTTTTTATTTTTTATATTGTGTGCGGGTAACTTTAACTTTGAAAGATGGTCGTTGGATGAGGCGAATCCGATGGTGCAGAGATGGAAAATTTGAGCACTACTAGCCGTTGGATATCATCTAGATTGCACCAGATTTTGCCACATGTACAATCTAAAAGACTCCATGGTTGAACTTAAGCATAATGCACAAACCTCAAAACACAAGCACTTCTTCTTTGTTCTAGAATCTTCCATATCAGAATTGCCCAAATTTTTTTCTACATGATTTGCCATTATTTGTTTTTACTTTATGTCTTACAACGCACAATTCCATGAATCTTAAAATAGATTAGCTTTCTTATAAAAACTAGATGATTTTGAATGAAATGAACTATAAGAATTAAGCGAACATCTACATCACGCATATATGACTCAAAGCTTACATGCTATAATGTGGTATTTATTCATAATTTGGTTGCCAAATCTCATGCGTGCAATGCACGTGTACCTTACTCTAATCTAAATGGTGTTTGTGTGTGTGTGTGTTGTGCGTGTTGAGGTGCAAATTGTATTTTCTTGGGTACACGTTAAGCTTATTCTCCTAAAATTTCAAGCCGTGCCTTGTTATGTTGAAATTTCAAGCTAGCATCTCTATCTATCGTGCTGCGAAACTCCCGCCTCTTCAACCCGCGCCTTGTTACCCCGAAATATTTAAGATATATCTTTTTCTCATTGTGCTCCGACAACTCCCTCCATCTCAATCCTTGCCTTGCTATTCCAAAATTGCAACGCGCACGAAAACTCCCACCTCATGTGAAATCCTGATACGCGAAATGCCTGTGGTACCCTTGAACCGAAAGAACCGCCTCAAATCAGTGGGGGTACTTTCGTAACTTACCCCACATTTCGGACAAGCATGTACCTAAGCCATGGTTACCCACCCCCATCCCATCCGCTCGCCCATTCATACACCGAGGCCGCGAAAACCTGTGACGAATCCCCACACCCTCCTATGTACGCCACCCAGCTGGAGCCTCTTCCCCGATGATGTCGTGCACAGCAACACCTCGACGTCCCTCATCCACCATCGTCGATCTCGTCGTCCCGCCGGTTCAGCCACCCCGTTCTCCACCTCCAAGGAGCTTCCCCGATGTTTCCCTCGTCTTTTGCACCACCTCCATTCCCACACTGTTGTCTTCACCAGCACCATCGGAAGAGCATCATCATCACCATTTACTCCGATGAAGTTGCAGCCTAATCAGCGCCACCAAAGAGGTTGTACACTAGTCACATTTTCTTCTTGATTCCATCTCACGGTGCTGCCGGCGTTCGGTCCCGGGCCGACACCGCGCGGCTCCATCCACGGTGGCATCGCCGGCCACTTCCTCTACGGTGTCGCTCCCTCGGTGGCAATGTCCACATCAGTAGGAGCTACTGCTACTTTAGCTCTCGCTCATGCTGCTGCTCTGCTCTTGCTCTCGGTCCCCTGCCTGGTCTGCTCTTGCTATTGCTCGTGCTCTTGCTCTTGCTCTTGCTTGCGATGCTGCTCCGATTTAGCTACACTTCAGTCGACTGAATTGACTTTGGGTTTTTCATTTTTAGGGGTTGGGGGGCTCGTCGGAGTGAAGGAAGAACCAGCCAAAGCGGGGTGGGGGGCTCGCCGGAGAGGTACCCCACTATCTATCTTAGGGTTCAGGGTGGGGGCGGTGGTCGCCGGCGGTGGTGGGGCAGAGGTGTGGGGATCGCCGGAGAAAAAGCTCGACACGGGGGGCCTAGAGGGATGGCAGGGGCGGCGGCGGACCGGCGGTGGGGAGTGTTTTTGGGGCGGGTGGGCCGCGCACCACCGGCCGCGGGAGGCAGGGGGGCTGCTGTTTGGCCGGTGGTGGCTGGCGGCTCAGGGGGGTGGAGGTTGAAGATGAACTGCAGGCCCTTGATTTCGTATCCAACGGCTGCAAAATTGACTGACCAGAGATGAAATAGTCAGTCCACTGATGTGTAGCCTCACCTTGCTAGTGCGTTCAGTTTCGACAGTAAAATTCAGTTTTGACAGCAAAATTCACTTTCGACAGTTAAGTTCAGTTTTGATAGTTAAATTCAGTTTCGACAGTTAAGTTCAGAGATGAGCGGCTGATGTATTTTACATTTAGCACTTTGTGGTTATGTATTTTACGCCATCTATTGGAGATGCTATTAGAATTCCACTCAGGTTAACGTTGTCTCTCTTGCCCTGCTTCAGCCTCGGCGTCGTACAACTCACCGGAGCTGCTCCAACGACAAAACCCTCCATCACAGCGGAGCAGTACCTCAGGCTCCATCTCCAGATGCCTAAGATCTTCTTCCCCTCCTCCGACAACCAAGTCAGCCGGAGCATCCTCACCGGCCAACCCAATCATGCTGAGATCGACATGGCTTTGCCAAAGAGGTTGTACACTTGTTGCATCTCTTTTTTACTCTACATGTTATATATATTGTCCACTCAGCACACGTAGTAACGTGAAATACGATTATTTTATCCTGCTATATGACAAGCCGTGAGGTACCAGGCAACTTACCTATCCATGATGGACTCTCTTGAACGCCATCATTATTTATCTCTGCACGTTGAGCTGTGCATTTGTTGATGGGCCTGGGAGTTGAGCTAGTAGGGCAGTGTCCTGAGTCCAAAGTAATAGAAGTAGCACAATTTTTTTAGTGTAGGATTTTCCTTGCTCAAGCCTGCCTACTAGAATCGCCAGTGCTTGAAAGGAAAAGTGAATGAAAAACATAGGAATTGGAAAGTTTCCTATGGTACTACTTTTCATGAATTTGGTGCAAAGGAATGGAGCAAAGGAAAACTGTAGGATTTGTTCCTTTAGTGTCTCCTTGAAAGAAAAACCGTAGGAATTCTAATTTCTACTTGTCCTCCTTTTCATATTCCTATTCATCAAGCACAAGACTAAGAGATAGTAGCATAATAGCATTATAACTGTACATTTTCTTGTGGTTTGACTTAATCTCACCATGCTTTTTTGCATCCTGTGATCTTCCAATTCTTGTGAATGAAACACCCAGATTGGTAGAAATCCTGTGTTTTTAAATTCTCTATTTTGCACGTGCATTCCTATCCTATTCCTGTCTATTTCCTATCCCTGTATTGTTAGAATCCTCAAATTCAAACAAGCCCTTACACAATTACTTCTGTTACAAATATGTGTCAAAGAAAACCTTGTGTGGTTTGTCCTGCTGCTCCAACCCATCTCAGCTGCTCCAACGACGGAAGGGTTCACCACAGCAGGGATCCGCTCTCCAGACTGTCTTTCGCCGCCTCAGATCTTCTTCCCCGCTGCCCGCAGCCATGACAGCTGCATTACCATCATCAACTGAGCAGATGACCTTGAGGACTACACGGGCCCGCAAGAGAGGTCGCACTCTTCCGTGTCTGCTTACGTTATGCATCGCTTAATATGATGACATGCTACATTATCGTCGTGTTCACCTATTAGACTCCGAGTCAGGTCCAAACTAATGTTGAAAGTTGAGTTTTTAAATGGTTGCGGGGTACATATTGGGGTAGCAATCAATACTATCTATCTACTAGCTGGTTAATCTCGGGTGTCTACTATGAGTTTCATGTTGGTGCGAACAAACATTAAAGGAGCCATTATCTGTATTTTTTAACTAAAGCTATTATTGTCCTGCTATCATTGGTTTTGGGTCTATCCATAGTTTGCTACCATCACTCCGGATTTGTGCATGCACTCCTTACATAATCTCACTATGTTTTATTCCTATGCATGCCAGTTATTGTACACAATGGAACTGATTATGTAGAGCAAAAGCGATGAGCCTTGCATGGCAATAAAATTTCATGTAGACGTCACTCCATGGTGGGTGCAAAGGCAGCCCCCCTCCACCCATTTCGGATCATAATCAAGAGGAAGATAACTGTTCTGAGGGGGATTCAGAACGAGAAGACCACTCCTATTCACCCCATGAGGTCTTTGCTCTAACTTGGCATGCTGATGTTGGTAATATCATGCATATGGTGCCTTGCATTGCTTACTATATACATCAAAGATGTCATCTGCTTAGTTTAGACATGCTTTGTGTCAATGCCATCTGTTTAGTTTCTTTATCGTATATGTGAATCATGCAATGCCATCTTGTTTAGCCATGCATCATATATGTGAATTTTGCAATGCCACCCTGGTTAGCCAGTCATCTTATATGTGAATTATATCATGCCATAATTTTTTCATTACGTGTTGATTAGTCAACAGTTTTAGTACATTCAATTACTCTTTGTGTGCATCAGCCATTCGACACGGTCATGGAAAAATCTGGAGTGGAAACAAGGTCTTTAGAGCAGACAATGCTATCTGACGAAGCGCGTGTCTTGCTGGTTACCAATAGTTCCTCAGAGGAGTATTTAGAGAGAGATGACCAGTCATAATTCCCCCCCGAGGTGCATGCTCTAACTTGGCAGGGTTATGTTGCTCATATCGTGCGTATGGTATCTTGCATTGCTATGTAATTTGCTCAGTTTAGACATGCTTTGTGTGAATGCCACCTATTTAGTGTCTAATTACCATATATGGGAATTGTGCAATGCCATCTTGTTGCAAGACATTATATATGTGAATTATGCAATGTTATCTTGTTGCAAGGCATTATATATGTGAATTATGCAATGCCATGCTGTTTAGGCAAGCGTCATATATGTGAATTATATCATGCCGTCCTTTTTTTGTATTTCTCATTGCTTTTGTCGACAATGTTTGTATATTCAACTGCTCTTCCTGTGCATCAGCCATTTGAATTGGTGATGGAGAAATCTGGAGTGAAAATAAGGTCTTCAGAGCGGACAATGCTACCTGCTGAAGCAGATATCTTGCTGGTTATAGATAGCTCTTCAGAGGAGGATTCAGAGGCATATGACCAGTCGTATTATCCCCCTGAGGTGTATGCTCAAACTTGGCAGGGTTATATTACTCATATCATGCATATGTTGTATTGCAATGCTTAGTTTTTACATCATATACACAATATTGAATGCCATCTCCTTAATTGACACATCATATATGCGATTGCCCTCTGCTCACTTCCTTAGTATATAAATCTTATATTTGAATTAGTTCATGCCATGATGTTTACATATACAGCATGTTTCTGAATTATGGCATGCCAACCCATTTTCTAAAGACATAATATAGTTATATCATCTCATCCTGTTTACATAGTCATCATATTTTAAATTATGTAATTCTATCCATGAATTATATCATGCCATCATGTTTCCATCGACGGCATGTTTGTGATTTATGGCATGCCAACCATTTTAATAGACACATCATATAGTTATATCATGTCATCCTGTTTACATAGTCATCATATTTTGAAGTATGTCATTCTATCCTGTTTAATTAGCCATCATATATGTGAAATTATGTCCTGTTATTCTGTTTGGTTAGACAACATAAATGTGAATTATTTCATGCCCTATTTTCTTCCCTACTATCCATTGCACCTATCTATCTTACAATGTGTGTACATTCAATTACTTTTCTTGTTTATCAGCCATTTCAATTGGAGGGGGTGATGGCAGTATCTGTGGGAGTAAAAACACGGTCTTCAGAAAAGATCATGCTACCTGTCGATGCAGATAGAACCACGGTTGTACTTGCCCAAGAACCAGCCCCACCACACATAACCCAGACTCATGCAGATTGTACCCCTACCAAGTTGGACAGAGAACCAGCTACACCCCTTCTAACCCCAACCGCAGTAGATAGTGACCCAGTTCCCGTTGACACAACACGTCTCCACCATAGAGCACCCAAACATGACCAGTTAGTAAGGCAACTGCAGTGCCCAAAGCACGAGGACCACCACTCCAAACCCCAAGTCAACGCTTAAAGCAGAAGAAGAATTGTTCTCAGGTCAAGTTCCGTAGCTATGGTTCATACTACTTTCCTCTTGCATCACTGTATTTACTCATACCAACTAATTTCAAATTTGAAGGATGCAATTGAAACTCCAATGGTGCAACAGGTATGTTTTAAACCTGTTTCTTTAACGTGTTTGCTCTTGTAGCTTGCTCTATGTTGATTTTAGTTTTAGTTGAATAAACAGTTATGTTCTCATGCCATGCACATTACAAGTGTTGTTATTGCTGTGTAGTTTCCCACACTTATATTCTGTCTATGTTGCTTTGTCTTAAATAGATATGATTCGAACTATATCCATCTTGATTTGGCAACATAAACTAGAATGATATAGACCATACAGTGACCATACTACATAGATATATGTTTGTTTCATGCTGTTATCCTGTCCACCTTGCTACTGAACTGGTTTACCAAAATGAGTTTCATATACTACATTGTAAACCTGTGATGTGTTTGTTTATTTCTCTTTTAGAACGCGGATAAAATATTGGAGAAGAGTACCCCGTTATGCAATGGTAAAGGAAGTAATGCAGATAAGGTTCAAGATAGTGTGACATCCCTGTTGGTCTCCAAGAAAGCTGATAAAAACTATATTGAAGACACTAAGACAACCCCAAAGTCCTGTCTTGATGTAGTGTTCGAGTTACTGGCTACTACTGCTGGCACCAGCTCTTCAAACTTGTTGCCTGAATCAGTTCGGCTTCTTGAGTCTCAACTTCAAGTTGAAAGACATCGATCAGATGTTATGCGACAGGAAGCCGAAGGACTGAGGAAGTCCCTGCAGAATTCACATGCATACTTTCTGGTGCAACAACAAGTGCTGGAGGACTTAAGCGCCAAACAAGAGAAAGTTAATAAGCTTGCTAAGCATCTTTCCAGCATTATGGGTACCCAGGATATTGTTTCTTGAGCTCTTCTGAAGTGGTTTCAGTTCTGCACTTGTTTTGCTGCAACGTTTATATGCTGCTGCGTTCCCTACATTTGCACTGGTGGCGAACTTTGATGCCCAGTGGATGTAATATGTGTTATATCCGTGATATCCTAGCGTAAGTTGCTTGCTTATTTATTTCCTTATTGTCTTGTTTATTTCTTTGCTTGTAGTCAGTGCAGTTCTTTTTCCGCGGTTTGCTAGTGGCCGCAATAACCTATTTTTTAAAACTAGCCCACAATAACCATGGGCTACATATTTACTGTAGTTACCATTTCCCTCCTATGGGCCGTAGAAACAATGGGCATTCTACGGGTCATAGAAACAATGTGTCTTATACGGGTCATAGACATAATGGGCCTTCTATGGGCCAGATCATCAATGGGCCTTCTATGGGCCGTATGATCGGTTGGCCAAACATGGGCCAATAACAGACCGCATTATGGCCATAAACGGGCTAGAGTTGGAATCGTCTATTCATGGGACGACCATAACGGGCCGTCATTAATCGGCCGTATTTGATGACGCTATGAAAACGGCTCAACGTATTAACGGACCACAAATGGGCTGACTGTAACATTAGGCTGAATTTAGCCCACAAGCAGAAAATGACAGTAACGGGCCGTAAGTAAACCAATGCTAGAAATGAGCCCAAGAATAAATGGGCTTTGAGAAGGCTGAAAGATAACATGGGCTGGAAATGGCCCAACGGAATAATGAGCCGTTGATGGGTATAAAGAGATACACTGTTCATTACGGGCTAGTTTCACCACAGGCCGTTAATGGGTATAAAGTGATACACTGTTCATTACGGGCCAGTTTCACCACGGGCCGTTAATGGGCCAATAGTTACAAAGGGCCTCATATGGGTAGAAAGACGTCATGGGCCATACATGGGCCAGAAGTGAATACGGGCTGGAATCATATTGGATGGCCCAGATGACGCTACTGGTCCTAATTTAGATAGGGCATAACGGGCCTTGGGTTAGTGGGCTGTAAATGGGCTATATGCGAACAAGTCGTTAACAGGCTTTCCATGGGCCGGCCCGCCACCTTTTGACCAAGTCAAATGGCCCGGCCTTCTCACAGGAATGGGCCTCTGTTGGGCCGTGCCACATGTTGACGTATCATAGGCGCCTTCTGTCCAATGAGTGGATGCCAGCTGTCCCAACGGTGAGTCGACACGTGGTTCCTCCAGCCAATGATAATTTTACACGTGGAAAATCCCCATTGGTCAGGGCTGTTAACGGGTTATCGGATCCAAAACCGGACCCGATAGCTTAACGACGTTCTGTTATGGTGGATGCCACGTGTCGGTCACCCTTGACGAAAGCACTTATGTGACGCATGATTTATCGTCATGGAAGTGGACACTTCCGTGATGATAATTTTGGTAATGTCATGGAACACTTCTACGACAGCACATGTACGACTATCTTGATTCTGTCATAAAATCGTCATGGATGTACATGCATGAAAAAAACGCGACCTACTGTGACAAACACGTATCATCATGGAAGTGTATTTTTTGTAGTGAATGTGCAATGCGGAGCACTGATGCTCGAATATGGCTGGGAAAACAGGGAAACCGACATGTGGGGCACACCTGTCGGGACGACGTAGCACAGACTAGTCCAATGGAGGAGCTGGCCCATGACCTCCTCGCCACCAACAACCGTTCATGTGGGTCGTGGGGGCCAACAACGTGGCGCAGCTCCAGCACCGCCTCTGGAGACGGCGACCGCCGTGAGCGACAAGCTCATTGTCGCTAGACACTGTCAGTTTCAGTGTGCCGAGGGTGGCGTTAGTGCTGTGGCAAAACCAACAGTATGTTTGGTTTGTGCCCAAGGTTGCCCCATCAAAGCATTGGGTAGCCAAAGTTTTGGTTGAGGTTTTGGATGCCCATGGTTTGGCTGACATTGGTAAGAAAAATGAACTAAAGTTGGCTAGAGTTCATTGGCATGCGAAAAAATGGCAACCATCCAAACAAAGACCAATCTTTGTGTCATGACGAAAATTTTGGTAAGGTGCACTTTGGCCACAATCCAAACGCACCCCAACACGTGGCTCGTCACGGATGCACGGGGCGCCGCGCCGCATCCGCGGAGTGGTGTAGCGCGGCCAACTGCATCCTCAGGACCTGAGACCATACCGAGTCATCTTGCTTTTTCAATCACATGCGGCGATTGCATGTGAGCAAAGGGCATCTCCGATGTTGCCACGACCGCAGATGACTACCTGGCACACCAAAAACCCTCGTCCCTCGCGCCATCGCGCGGTGCGTTCCCAGCCGGCGCCAGCTGCCCGCATTTATGCGTCCGTCCGTATGCTGTCGTTAAGAGGCTCGGTGCCTGAGGAACCAACTCCGGCGACTTAATGGCGCACCCGGACACTTGGCCTCACCGGAATGCACTACTTAAAGCGGCAACGCCCAGCTAACCTCCACACCATAGTGCATCGTCCTCCTACCTGGCACCACATCCGCCATGACCGCAAGCGCGAATGCTCCGTGGGAGAGCTTGTCTTCGGGGATGAAGCTCGAGGTCGCCGCGCTCACCCAAGTCGCCTCTCGCGACGCAATAGTAGCGTAGCCGAACGCGTACGCGACCGCACAAGCGGTGGCCACACTGGCGGCCGACGATGGCAGCACCGTCAGCCACACGTCCTACTTGCCACCGTCCAACGTTCGACACCACCGAGGTCGGGGACTCCTCCGAGGATGAGTAGGGCATGGGAGGCGGCAGGGCATGGTGTGCCAACTGGCCGGTCCGTATCCCGTGTTCTACTCTTCCTCGCCAGAGACCGCACCTTCACTTCACGGGTCTTGAACCCCGCCCCCATACATAGAGATTGCAGATGGAGGACGTCGGTCGCCACCGTAGAATAGGTTTATGGTCGGGTTTCTTTTATTTTTCTATCCTATAAAAGTTCGAAATGTAATGAAAATCTGCCGTGTTTGCATTAATCTCGGCCGGTGTATATGAACTTTCACAATAATATACAATATATTGTAGGAGTACTAGCAAGATGCCCGTGTGTTGCATGGAAGATAAAGATCTTGTGGGATAAAAGGATGAACGAGGGAATGCCTTATCTAAAAATGTGGAGAGGAGTGCGGGTAAATTGTCATAGTTTCCTTCCTATCCATTAGATATAGATCGGACGACCTATATTGCAGGATGACAGGCACACCATCATCACCAACTCGGCTTTTTATTGAACCGAGACAAATCTAATATCCGAAGTAAAATAAACACATAGGGTATATACATACACAATTTATCTTAGGCACTCCAATAGTACATCCACTACACATTCACGCATTTCACATCTTTCTACATCTACGGGAGCCTATGAAAGGGTTAACGTAAATTGCCTCTCTCTCTCTCTCTCCTCCCCTTATTTTCATGGTTGTGGGTCCCTCCCTCCCCCAATCTACAACCAACAGCTCACACGTTTCAATTACGTTAAATACGTAGCAGGGATTATGTAGGTGTATCATTACTCGTCCTAAAAAACCCAACTAAGCCAACCTCCCAGCATATCGCATGGGAAAAGACCCGGCCGCGCCGTTTTAGTCAGGGTTACCGGATTACTAGTAGTAGTATCGATGGATCGCGCGAAGCAACAAGTTTTTTTGAGGGGGCGAAGCACCTAGTTTAAAAGGAAAAAGGCGATATAATCACATCACCCCTGTCGCGGTCACATTGCACCCCACACCCATTCGGTCCTGCACATGGTTCACGCAAATGGAACACGCTTCGGCTTGCCTCTTCACTGACACATGGGACTGCACTTGGAGAAACCGACCATGCGCCAAACTCCCCCCGCCCACCGCGCGAAAATCCTCCCCCCTCCACCCAAAAATTCCCCCCAAATCCTAGATTCAACCGCCCTTCGGCCAACTAGCCAATAATATTCCCCAAACCCCCTCCCCCCGTCCCCCTCCACTCCATTCGCTCCACCAAAGCCGCCCTTCCCACTGCGCTGATACGTCGGCGCTGTGGTTCGTCGAGGGGACGCACGATCCTCTTGCTCCCACAGTACACTCTCATAGACTGTCGTCCTCTAGCCGTGCCGCCACCACTGGCGACGTTCTCGTGGAGGCGCACGGCGGTCAGCGCCGCCACCGCTGGCGACGTTCGTGTGGAGACGCACGGCGGTCAGCTTCTCCCACGGTACGCGCAATCTAGACTGAGGCCCCGTGTCAGGGCCCCGATTCTATGCCACACCGATCTAGCATGTAACACCTCATATCACTTTGCGGCCTCACGCACGGTATTCCCACGGGTGTCGCCTTACCATGCCCGGGACCGTTTGCGCCTTCTGGCACACGTATATGATAGTGTCGCTAGCATCCATATGACAAAGAACCCAGGCTGACATGGCTAGTCGTGAACCCAAAGTGGCACTAACTTACAGGGACATGCATACCTGACCCAACATCGAACGTGTCGGTCATCAGCGAGTGAATCCGGGCTGTAGCAACTGGGCTAGCAGGACTCCAGTAAACCGGGCTGTAGCAGGCTAACAGGACTCCGGTAGACACCGCGAGACATTTCCCCGAAGGGACAGACACAGGAACGAAGAAGGACACATGCCGGCCAGCCTAAGTGTTCCGGAGCAGTAGCAAGCTACCAGGGCTCAGTGGAAGCACTAGGAGACATTTCCCGGTAAGAGAGGCTACTAAGGATAAACAACTAGATAGTCAGATCCCACACATAGCAATACACATTACACGTACGCATAACATGCAAGTATGTGCTGTACAACATGGCATCACAGCATAAGTCAACAACTCATATAGATAAGGCTCAAAGAGCCATCATAGAATTTATTGCAAACAGTCACAAGACCCATCGTATAGAGCATACAAGCAACAAGCGGAAGCATTACATGTCTGGGTACAGACATCTACAAATGAAAAAGGCTGAAGATGCTGACTAACTACAATATCCGATCAAGATCGTAGCTGAGGTACAAGCTACTTGTTGAAGTCCATGAGAACACTAGTAAGACCGAATCTCCGCTGCAAAAACATAAATAAAGCAACATGAGTACAAAGGTACTCAGCAAGACTTACATCAGATCCTATCATACATGCATTTGTATCAAGAGGGTAATGTGGGGTTTAGTTGCAGCAAGCCAGCTTTGACTCTGTGGCTATCCTGTTCTACGACTACCAGAACTTCTTTGAGGTGATATGGCGCACACGAGTCCACTAATCACCACACAATACACTATTATGGATTCATTACCGTCTCCCTACGAGAAGGCCATCCATAGAACTCACACTTGTCTTGAGCATTTTATAGTATCCACTTCAAGTTGTCTATGTACCATGTAAGCATCCAAGAAGTCCATAACGACGGACCCGACTATTCGAATAGATCATGTTAACCCTGCAGGGGTGTACTTCTTCACACACGCTCTCGCCACTTACCACCATGTACACGTCGTGTATCTCGGCAACCTTCAAGCAGAAACCTGGCGAGGGAGTCGGCCACGACCTGACTAACCACACAAGACTCTAGTCCAGGTTTATCGCCTATTCTGGTTCCATCCGTAAGGAGATCCGGCCGGGGTGTCGCTCACGGCCCCAAACGATGTGAGCAGGGTTCCCAAGCCCACCATCCGGGTGCCACTTGGTACACCGTGCCACTGTGCCTAGTCTATCCCAAGCCCACCTGGCCGGGTGCCACTTGGTAGACTACTAACACTACCTACAAACACCAGAAACTAGTTGCAACTCCTGGACAGAGATCAAGTTGGTAAATAAGCTGAGAGGGGTCGAGTTACCGGAACCCAATGTGTGGTAGTATCGAGTCATTGGACGACATACACAGAACTCAGTGCTTAAGGACGATTCCAGTGAGACAACCCACCATGTACTCCTACATGGCCTCTCACCGCTACCTTTACCAAATCGTGTTCACACACTTCACTCTCAGCACCAGAACATATCATAACACTCCAATTCATTCCCAATGAATCAGACCTGACACAACTCTAAGCAATAGCAGGCATAGCATGGTAGGAACACAACAATGGCTTCAATCAACTCCTACACATGCTAGTGGGTTTCAACTATTTACTATGGCAATGACAGGTCATGCAGAGGAATGGGTTCAACTACCGCAGCACAAAGTAGCAGATGAATCATTGTTGTCCTAATGCAATAACTGAGAGCAGGAGCGAGAGAGTAGGATTTTATCGGAGTGAACAAGGGGGTTTGCTTGCCTAGTAGATCAACAAGGGGGCACTGCTCCTCAGACAGGTACTCTAGAACGGTCTCCGGAGCAGGACTGCGGTTCCGGTGGCGTCTTCAGCGGGCTCGGGGGAGGCCAGACGGCGGCGTGGCGGCGAGGACGATCTCCGGCGGCCGGAGATGAAGACGACGGCGCCGAGGATGAAGCAGAGCTCTCCCAGGTTGCTTGGCTCGGTGAGGAGGGAGAGGGGGTCACGGCGGAGCTATCGAGCGCGTCGGGGAGGTGCGGCAGTGGTCGAGGGCGCGGCAACAGTGGCCGGTGGCGGCGGTGGCGCTCGGCCGTGAGAGAGAGAGAGCGAGGGAGAGGAGAGGAGAGGACTCGGGAGAGTGAGAGGGTCCGGGGGGGCGCGTGGTGACGTGCAGGGCGTCCAGGGCAGCGAGAGGGAGAAGCAGGAGGTGGCGGGAGACTTGGCCGCGGGCGAGCGAGCGCGCGACATGCACAGTGCCAATAGGCACGAGGAAGAAGACAGAGGACGAGGCGGGCTGGGCTGCTGTTGGGCTGCACAATAACGGGCTGCACAGGGAGGTAAGCGCTAGGTAGGTTCCCTTTTCCCATTTCTTTTTCTATTTTCTGACATTTGTTTTGATTTAATAAAAATACTAAATCATTTTATTTACTTATGCCAATTTTTGTAGGAACTAGTGGTATTATTCCAGAGCTCCTCAACAAATGGCATAATTTTTGGACATATATTATATATATAACAAATATATATCCAATGCAAATAATTATGCATTAATTCCAAATGCCCAAAGTAAATACTTATGAGCTCCTAAAAATATTGGTTTGATTTTTATCTCTGTCCAATATTTTCAGAGAGCAACATGAGCATTTTCTTGGACCTTTTTGGAGCAATTTTTATTTGGGTTATTTCCAAAAATGATTCTGAGGGTTTCACAAATCCCCATTTCAAGTTTAAATGGAATTTAAACATGATGCACAAATGACTAGCTAGTCTAGGTCATACCAGAACTAGGGATGTGACAACTCGCCCCCACTTGAAAGAATCTCGTCCCGAGATTCAGGGGTCGACGGAAAGAAAGCGGGGTACTCCAGTCGAAGACGATCTTCTCGCTCCCAGGTAGCTTCTCTCTCGGAATGATGAGACCACTGAACTTTGAGAAACTTGATGTTATGACGTCGAGTAACACGCTCTGCTTGATCAAGAATGCGAACCGGATACTCTCGATACGTGAGGTTATCTTGGAGATCAAGCGTTTCGTGGTCCACTCCGCGGATAGGATCCGAGAAGCAACGCCTGAGTTGAGAGACGTGGAAGACATCATGAACTCTGGAAAGATGTGGGGGTAGTTCCAACTGGTAGGCAACCTCTCCTCGTTTAGCGAGAATGCGAAAAGGACTAATGTAACGAGGAGCCAACTTGCCCTTGATACCGAAACGATGGGTACGCTTCAAAGGAGTAACCCGAAGGTAAGCTTTGTCGCCAACTTCATAAGTCATATCCTTATGATGACGATCATACTGGCTCTTTTGACGAGACTGGGCTGTTTTCAAATTCTCACGAATGATGCGAACTTGCTCTTCTACCTCCTGGATCATGTCTGGTCCAAAGAATTGTCTTTCCCCGGTTTCTGACCAGTTCAAAGGTGTTCGACATCTTCGTCCATAGAGAACCTCAAAAGGAGCTTTCTTGAGACTAGATTGATAGCTATTGTTATATGCAAACTCGGCGAAAGGAAGACATTTCTCCCAATCCATATCGAATGAGATAACGCAAGATCTAAGCATGTCTTCGAGAATTTGGTTGACCCTTTCCACCTGACCACTCGACTGAGGGTGGAAAGCGGTACTGAAGGAAAGATGGGTTCCCATGGCAGTTTGGAAACTCTCCCAGAAATGAGAAGTGAAAAGACTACCATGGTCTGAATTGATCTCTAGTGGAACACCATGAAGTGATACTATTTGAGAAATATATAAGTCAGCGAGCTGACTAGCAGTGATACTCTCTCGAACAAGAAGGAAGTGAGCCACTTTAGAAAGACGGTCAATGACTACGAAGATAGCATTATTCCCTCTCTTGGTCCTGGGAAAGCCGGTGATGAAGTCCATACCAACTTGATCCCATTTCCATTCAGGAATAGCTAAAGGCTGAAGGGTGCCAGCAGGTCTCTGATGCTCTGCCTTAACGCGACGGCAAATGTCACAGTTGGCAATGAACTAAGTGATTTCTCTCTTCATCCTAGTCTACCAGAACCTCTGGCGTAGGTCCTGATACATCTTAGTACTACCGGGATGAATTGTGAGAGGAGATTCATGTGCCTCCTTAAGGATCAGCTGTCGCAGATGTTGATTCTTGGGAATCACCAAGCGATTCTCAAAGAAAACAACACCACGATCATCCATAGAGAAACATCCACCAACTCCCTTCTTAATGTTTCTCTTGATCCGGGAAATTCCTGTGTGCTGCTTTTGAGCTGCGATAATCCGATCCTCAAGATCAGGTTCCGCCACCAAGGTAGAAAGGAATCCGCGAGGAGCTATTTGAAGGTTAAGCTTACAAAATTCCTCATGGAGAAGTGGTTGGCCCTGTTGCAACATAAGATTGTTGCAATAGGATTTACGACTTAGCGCATCAGCCATGACATTGGCTTTGCCTGGAGTGTAAGTAATCCCTAGATCATAATCTGAGATCACTTCCAACCAACGTCTTTGCCTAAGGTTCAGATCTGGTTGTGTGAAGATATACTTGAGACTCTGGTGATCGGTGTAGATCTCGCAACGTTTACCAAGAAGGTAATGTCGCCAGGTCTTGAGTGCATAGACTACGGCTGCAAGCTCTAGATCATGTGTAGGATAATTCTCCTCATGTGGATGCAACTGTTGAGATGCATAGGCAATCACATGACGATCCTGCATAAGAATGCAACCTAGTCCCTGTCGTGAGGCGTCGCAGTAGATAACAAAGTCCTTTGTGAAATCCAGTGGCACAAGTATGGGAGCAGAAGTCAGGCGTCTTTTCAGTTCCTGAAAACTGTACTCACACTTTGGGGACCACTCAAACTTTTTATCTTTCTTGAGAAGTTCCGTGAGGGGTTTAGCTACTTTGGAGAAGTTTTCAACAAAGCGGCGACAGTAACTGGCTAGACCAAGGAAACTCCTAACTTGTTTAACGGTTTCAGGTGGAGTCCAATCAAGAACGGCCTTAACTCTCTTGGGATTGACAGCAATGCCCTTACCAGAGATGACGTGGCCTAGGTAGGTCACTTCTGGCAACCAAAATTCGCACTTGGAGAACTTGGCATAAAGGTGGTGCTCTCTGAGTTTTTCTAACACAAGTCTAAGATGTTCGGCATGCTCTTCCTCGTTCTTCGAGTAAATAAGAATATCATCAAGGTAAACCACGACGAACTTATCTAAGTTCTCCATGAAGATCGAGTTCATCAAGCGGGAGAAAGTGGCTGGGGCATTGGTTAGACCGAAGGACATGACGGTGTACTCGTACTGACCATAACGAGTGACAAAAGCCATTTTGGGAATGTCCCCTTTTCTGATCTTGATTTGGTGGTACCCTAACCTCAAATCCATCTTTGAGAAGACTGAGGATCCAGCGAGCTGATCATACAGGTCGTTGATCCTGGGGAGCGGATACTTGTTCTTTATCGTGACCAAATTAACGGGATGATAATCTACAACCATCCGATCCATAGCATCCTTTTTTTTGACGAAGAGGACGGGGCAAGCCCAAGGAGAAGAACTGGGACGGATGAAACCCTTTTGCAAGGACTCATCAAGTTGTTTCTTAAGCTCAGCTAGTTCTAAGGGTGCCATCTTGTAAGGTCTCCTAAAGATTGGAGCGGTTCCTGGGATAAGATCTATGACGAACTCTACATCTCTGTCAGGTGGAACACCTGGCAGTTCCTCTGGAAAGATATCCGGAAAATCACGGACTACCAGGATATCTTCAAGGTCTGGAAGAGGGCTGGCATTAAGAGAATAGAGCTGACGCTTAGCAACTCTAGTGGAGACAGTGACTATCTTACCAGATGGATGTGTAAGCTGAACAGACCTGGTGAAACAATAAATCTTGGCATGATGAGCTGTCATCCAGTCCATACCCAAGATGATGTTAATATCCGAAGACTGGAGAGATATCAAGGAAGCAAGGAATACAAGTCTGTCAACATGGATTTCATTACCATGGCTTACACTAGAAGTTTGCCATTTGGATCCAGGAGTTTGAATAAGTAGTGGGGAGGGCATATCACAAAATGCCATGTCGTGCAAGCGGGCATAGCTTTCAGAAATGAAGGAATGAGACGCTCCAGTATCGAACAGAACCGATGCTGGATGACAGTTGACGAATGCACCAAGAACGACATCCGGATCATCATGAGCGTCTTTAGCTGAGACGTGATGCACGCGTCCACGTTCAGTGGGAGCTGACTTGACACTAATCATCTAGCGTGATGGCTTAACACAACCAACAGACTTCTTGGGCTGGGGTGGAGGATAACTAGTCTGAGAGCAGTCACGTGCATAGTGTCCTGGCTTCCCGCATGTGAAGCAAGTCCCTGAAGTTGGACGTGGACCCGCACCGACAAGCGGTCTATCAGTAGGCCTGGTTGGAACATACGACTGAGCCGGTGAAGGCACCACATAATATGGTCTCGGTGCATATCCGGAAGGAAGAGCGGAGTTTGGAACCCAAATCCGGCGTTTCTGAGGACCAGAACCGGAAGAAGATCCCAAATCACGGGTTTGCTTACGAGACTCCTCGTAAGTGAGTTGAGCTGTCTCTGCATTAATGGCCTTGTTCACAAGAGCTTGGAATGTATCACAATGATGCAGGTGGAGATCACGACGCAACTTGGGGTTGAGACCCTTCCGGAACCTAGCCTGCTTCTTGGCGTCCGTGGACACCTCTTCTGTGGCATAGCGGGCGAGGTTCTCAAGCTCTCTACTGTAAGCATCAACAACCATCTTGCTCTGGGTGAAACTACATAACTCTTCTCTCTTGCGATCAATGAGAGGCAGAGGAATGTGATGCTCGTGAAAAGCCTCAGTGAAATCTCTCCAGGTAGGTGTCCGGCCAGCTGGAAGCATAGCCTCATAGTTCTGCCACCAAAGACTAGCAGGACCTTCCAGGTGGTATGTGGCATAGGTGACCTTGTCATCTTCAGCTACGTTCGTGGAATGCAGCTTATGAGTGATGCTACGGAGCCAGTCATCTGCATCGAGTTGCTCGATGGAATGATGAAAGGTAGGTGGGTTCAAGCGAATGAAGTCATGAATGGTTACAGACCCTTTGAACTGATGTGCGGTATTCTCCTCGATACGTGCCAACAAGCGGTTAGACTCATGCTTGTTCCTCTCCATTTCTAACATGAACTCTACCAACGAAGGCTGGTCGGGAGGATCCTCATCCCTACCATCTCCGTGGTTCTGGCTACGAGCAACAGAACTTCGCTTATCTGATGACATCCTGAGAAACGAGACCAAGGACGGAATCAACATCAACTATAGGCTATAGAATGTAGTACAAGGAAAAATACTATATCTTGAATTCCTAGGGCAATTACGGTAGCATAACGGCAGTAAAATGCTCAGAATGAGACATCCTGCTAAAATGAGGTAGTAACATACTCAACATCACCAGTCAAGGTTCTGAGATCATACTAAATAGGCTACACCGGAAGTACTTGAAAACTGGGGTATGAATCTGATCAACCAATCCTATGGGACTACGGAGTAGTAACACGTGATCCTGATAGACGGAAGAGAAAGCCTAGTTCCTTAACCCCATCGGAAAGATAGGATGACTCAGATCAGAAGGCCATGAGGTATAAGGAGTAAAAAGAGCCTTACGTTCCTTCCCACAATCAATTCCCTTACATAACTAAAGAATTTCTAGACTCAACTTCGACCAGCTTGGCTTGATAATCCTACAGGCAGTCAGGCTCTGATACCAAAGCTGTCAGGACCCCGATTCTATGCCACACCGATCTAGCATGTAACACAACATATCACTTTGCGGCCTCACGTACGATATTCCCACGGGTGTCGCCTTACCATGCCTGGGACCGTTTGCGCCTTTTGGCACACGTATATGATAGTGTCGCCAGCATCCATATGAAAAAGAACCCGGGCTGACATGGCTAGTCGTGAACCCAAAGTGGCACTAACTTACAGGGACAGGCATACATGAGCCAGCATCGAACGTGTCGGTCATCAGCGAGTGAATCCGGGCTGTAGCAACTGGGCTAGCAGGACTCCGGTAAACCGGGCTGTAGCAGGCTAACAGGACTCCGGTAGACACCGCGAGACATTTCCCTGAAGGGACAGACACAGGAACGAAGAAGGACACATGCCGGCCAGCCTAAGTGTTCCCGAGCAGTAGCAAGCTACCAGGGCTCAGTGGAAGCACTAGGAGACATTTCCCGGTAAGAGAGGCTACTAAGGATAAACAACTAGATAGTCAGATCCCACACATAGCAATACACATTACACGTACGCATAACATGCAAGTATGTGCTGTACAACATGGCATCACAGCATAACTCAACAACTCATATAGATAAGGCTCAAAGAGCCATCATAGCATTTATTGCAAACAGGGGTCACAAGACCCATCATACAGAGCATACAAGCAACAAGCGGAAGCATTACATGTCTGGGTACAGACATCTACAAATGAAAAAGGCTTAAGATGCTGACTAACTACAATATCCGATCAAGATCGTAGCTGAGGTACAAGCTACTTGTCGAAGTCCATGAGAACACTAGTAAGACCGAAGTCTCCGCTGCAAAAACATAAATAAAGCAACATGAGTACAAAGGTACTCAGCAAGACTTACATCAGATCCTATCATACATGCATTTGTATCAAGAGGGTAATGTGGGGTTTAGTTGCAGCAAGCCAGCTTTGACTCTGTGGCTATCCTGTTCTACGACTACCAGAACTTCTTTGAGGTGATATGGCGCACACGAGTCCACTAATCACCACACAATACACTACTATGGATTCATTCCCGTCTCCCTACGAGAAGGCCATCCATAGCACTCACACTTGTCTTGAGCATTTTATAGTATCCACTTCAAGTTGTCTATGTACCATGTAAGAATCCAAGAAGACCATAACCGCGGACCCGGCTATTCAAATAGATCATGTTAACCCTGCAAGGGTGTACTTCTTCACACACGCTCTCGCCACTTACCACCATGTACACATCGTGTATCTCGGCAACCTTCAAGCGGAAGCCTGGCGAGGGAGTCGGCCACGACCTGACTAACCACACAAGACTTTAGTCCAGGTTTATCGCCTATTCGGGTTCCATCCGCAAGGAGATCCGGCCGGGGTATCGCTCACGGCCCCAAACGATGTGAGCAGGGTTCCCAAGCCCACCATTCGGGTGCCACTTGGTACACCGTGCCACTGTGCCTAGTCTATCCCAAGCCCACCTGGCCGGGTGCCACTTGGTAGACTACTAACACTACCTACAAACACCAGAAACTAGTTGCAACTCCTAGACAGAGATCAAGTTGGTTAATAAGCCGAGAGGGGTCGAGTTACCGGAACCCAATGTGTGGTAGTATCAAGTCATTGGACGACATACCAGAACTCAGTGCTTAAGGACGGTTCCAGTGAGACAACCCACCATGTACTCCTACATGGCCTCTCACTGCTACCTTTACCAAATCGTGTTCACACACTTCACTCTCAGCACCAGAACATATCATAACACTCCAATTGATTCCCAATGAATCAGACCTGACACAACTCTAAGCAATAGCAGGCATAGCATGGTAGGAACACAACAATGGCTTTAATCAACTCCTACACATGCTAGTGGGTTTCAACTATTTACTGTGGCAATGACAGGTCATGCAGAGGAATGGGTTCAACTACCGCAGCACAAAGTAGCAGATGAATCGTTGTTGTCCTAATGCAATAACTGAGAGCAGGAGCGAGAGAGTAGGATTTTATCGGAGTGAACAAGGGGGTTTGCTTGCTTGGTAGATCAACAAGGGGGCACTGCTCCTCAGACAGGTACTCTGGAACGGTCTCCGGAGCAGGACTGCGGTTCCGGTGACGTCTTCAGCAGGCTCGGGGGAGGACAGACGGTGGCATGGCGGCGAGGACGAGCTCCGGCGGCCGGAGATGAAGACGACGGCACCGAGGACGAAGCAGAGCTCTCCCGGGTTGGTTGGCTCGGTGAGGAGGGAGAGGGGGTCGCGGCGGAGCTGTCGAGCGCGTCGGGGAGGTGCGGCAGTGGTCGAGGGTGCGACAACAGTGGCCGGTGGCGGCGGTGGCACTCGGCCGTGGGAGAGAGAGAGCGAGGGAGAGGAGAGGAGAGGACTGGGGAGAGTGAGAGGGTCCGGGAGGGCGCGTGGCGACGTGCAGGGCGTCCAGGGCGGCGAGAGGGAGAAGCAGTAGGTGGCGGGAGATGTGGCCGCGGGCGAGCGAGCGCGCTACACGCACGGTGCCAGTAGGAACGAGGAAGAAGACAGAGCAGGAGGCGGGCTGGGCTGCTGCTGGGTTGCACAGTAACGGGCTGCACAGGGAGGTAAGCTCTAGGTAGGTTCCCTTTTCCTATTTCTTTTTCTATTTTCCGACATTTCTTTTGATTTAATAAAAATACTAAATCATTTTATTTACTTATGCCAATTTTTGTAGGAACTAGTGGTATTATTCCAGAGCTCCTCAACAAATGGCATAATTTTTGGACATATATTATATATATAACAAATATATATCCAATGCAAATAATTATGCATTAATTCCATATGACCAAAATAAATACTTATGAGCTCCTAAAAATATTGGTTTGATTTTTATCTCTGTCCAATATTTTCAGAGAGCAACATGAGCATTTTCTTGGTCCTTTTTGGAGCAATTTTTATTTGGGTTATTTCCAAAAATGATTCTGAGGGTTTCACAAATCCCCATTTCAAGTTTAAATGGAATTTAAACATGATGCACAAATGACTAGCTAGTCTAGGTCATACCAGAACTAGGGATGTGACACCCCGTGCATGTCGGTGTAGCGCTGAATGTTAGCTGATAGACGCTGTTAATCTCACTATTTGCCGAAGTAGTTTACAGTTAATATGCTCTGCTTAAGAAGCTTCCTTGCCCTGTTATGCACTCAATATGCTTAGCTGAGATGGCATGCCAAGGCTGATTAGTTGCTAAAATATCTTGCCATATATTTATTGTGACGTAGATTGCCATGGTCTAGTAGCCAATCTGTTAGGTGAAATAGCTCTACACCATTTTATACTCGATCTTTGTTGCTACGATGGCCTTCGATAGTTCGTTGGCTGTGTGCTCGGCCTCATTGACTGCCGAAACAGCCTGCCATAATTTAGCACTCAAATCTGTTTGCTGAATTAGCTTTACATATGTTTCGTTACTTAGATCTGCTCGTCAAAATATCTTGTCATAGCTTTAGATATCGACCTATGTATTTTTTCTGGACTTCATAAAAAAGCATATATGTTTTTCCTGTAATATCTAGTAGAAGAACTAATTTTTATGTCTAACAGACGGACATGGCTTGGGTAACTTCTGCTCGAAGATTCTCCACTGCGTATGTTGAGGGGGTTGAAAACTTCATGAACTTTATCAGAGCTGAGTACGATGGTCCGAAATCATATGTGCTCTGCTCGTGTAGCAGTTGTATGAATTCAGTTACAAGGCCCCAGTCAACTGTGCAAAATTATCTACACTTGTATGGGATGTCGGTCACATATACTATGTGGGTTCATCATGGTGAAGCTGTGAACGTCAATGTTATTGACTACGTGGAAGCAGCAGATCACTGTCTTGATCTGCCCGATGCTCAGGTGGAAGAGGAGGAGGAGGTGGTGGTGGCGGAACCAGTGAGTTTGATCAACATTGAAACAATGCTATGAAATGCTCGTGCATTCCGTGAACTTTCACCTGCAGAAAAAAATAGTGGGCCCGCATGTTGGAACAATGCAACGTGGCTGTCACCGCAGGAAATAAGCTGTCAGTATTCTCAGCTATGGTCAACTTTCTTCAGGTGAAGACATCTGAGCAAATGACCAACAAATCATTCGATGTGATGTTGGCTGCTTTCCACAAATCTTTCCCAGATGCGTCTGAGCTGCCACACACCTACAGTAAAATGAAGAATTTCCTTCGTGCAGTTGGAATTGGATATGATATGATCCATGTTTGTAAGAATAATTGTGTTCTGTTTCAGAAGGACTATGCCAACTTAAGTGAATGCCCGAAATGCAAATCATCAAGATGGAAAGATGGCGATGCTGTGAAGAGGATTCCTCATAATGTTCTGAGACATTTTCCAATTATACCAAGATTGCAGAGGTTGTTTCATGATGCTGAAACAAGAGAGGATGTACTGTGGCATTTTAGGAACCAAGAGTACAGAGATCAAAATGTAATGAGCCATCCATCTCATGGTAGTGAGTGGAAAAGATTCAATCATAAACACAAAAAGTTTGCTGCTGACCCGAGAAACATTAGACTTTGCTTAGCTTCAGATGGATATAACCCATTTGGCCACCAGAGCGCCACATATAGCATATGGCCAGTGCTTGTTATCCCTTACAACATGCCTCCAAATGTCTGCACCAAAGAATCAAACTACATGATGGCCTTGCTCATCCCAGGTCCAAAAAGTCCTGGAAAGGATTTTGATTTGTTCATGGAGCCTCTTGTGGAGGAACTTTAACAGCTATGGAGGGGTGTTCTCACTCGAGACCTATGTAGCATCCCACTAGCTGATTTCTTTCTGCGTGCTGTTATAATTTGCTGCATCCATGATTATTCGGCTTTGGGCACTATGTCAGGGCGAACGACACATGGTTACAATGCATGTGTTCACTGTGACAGGAATCCACTGTCATACGCAATACTTAGCAAGGTCTGTTACATTGGACACCGCCGTTTCCTTGCCAAGGACAAGCCACATTCTAGAAAATACCGAAGACAGGTGTTCAATGCAAAGCATGAAAACCATGATGCGCCAAAGAGGCTCACCACCGATGAGTTGCAAGTGGAATTAGAGAAGGCCAGGCATATTACACCAGGAAACCATCCTGGTAATGGTAGCGGGAAAAGTAAGCGTGGCAGGGCAGAAGAGAGATTATTGTTTACCCGCAGGTCCACTTTGTTGGACTTGGAGTATTGGAAAGATTTGGATCAGCGGCATAATCTTGATGTGATGCACATCAAGAAAAATATATGTGACAACATTGTCGGCACACTTCTTAATATTGAAGGCAAGATGAAAGATACCTTAAAATCTAGGATTGATTTGACACACCTGGGTATCAGACAGGATTTGCAGGTGCAAGATGAAGGTAAACCACGGGATATGACACCAGCTGTGTACGTCTTGGACAAGGTAAAAAGAAAAGAATTCTGTGAGGTCCTTTCACGTGTGAGATTATCACACGGATTTGCTTCCAACCCTGAAAGGAGAGTCAGTGCAGATGGAAACAAGGTACAAGGGTTGAAAACTCATGACTGCCACGTCCTACTTCAAAGGGTTTTACCTGTTATCCTTAGAGGATTGGGCCGCCCTGACTTATACAGAGCAGTTTCAGAGTTGGGACAATTCTTCAGGGAACTCTGAAGTAGAAATATCAGGATATATGTATTGGAGCGTCTTAGAGACAAGATACCAACTATACTATGCGACCTTGAGAAGATATATCCCGCGGCCTTCTTTCATGTGATGGTGCATTTGGTTGTTCATCTACCTGATGAGGCACTAGTTAGAGGTCCAGTACAGTATGGCTGGATGTACCCTATTTAAAGGCGGCTAGGTACTTTCAAGGGCTATGTTAGGAACAGAGCTAGACCAAGGGTTCTATTGCAGATGGCCTACATTGCTACAGAAGCGTCAACATTCTGCTCAAAATACATTGAAACAACTGATCAGCTTAGCAAAGAGGTGGGTGAAGACAATCCCGGGCTCAATGTTTTCAATTATTCTGTTCGAGTTACAGGGAAGAGTCAACAAGAGGACAAACCTAAAGATTTGGACAAAATGGTTTGGTATGTGTTGAATAACTGTCCTGAGATATTACCTTATATCAAGTAAGTGCTAAGTACTATAGCTTATACATTGTAATCTACTAAACTTTTAGCACATTCTTATATATTTAGATGTTTGACTCGATCACTATGTTGTGCAGCATCTACAAAAAGGAGTTACTACCGTAAAATCCAAGAAACATTGACAAACTGGTTATGGCAGGATTTGCGAAATGGTTCAAGAGCCATGTAAGCTTTTGAATTGCACTGTCAGTTTTTTTTAATATATTGAGTACATAAGAAGACCAGCTTGTCTATTTTCTAACCATAGGTTAAGAAGATGCGGGAGGATGGGCAGGCAGTTGATGATGCCCTTTACTCACTAGCAATGGGTCCTGATACTCGGGTAAGACATTATCAATCTTGCGTTGTTGGAGATGTGCGCTACAACACCCTTACACGAGACGAAGGCAGGAAGACACAAAACAGTGCCATCATGAGCACGGATACGTATGACAAAAGAGACAACTGAAATGTATGCTACATAACAGACATTGTTCAGTTGCAGTATATCTCCAGTTTCGAGGATCATTGGTGTGTGGTTCTATTGTGCTGTCGTTGGTATAACCTGTTTTCCAGGATCACAAAACCCAGAGCTGATGATTATTTCAAATCCATCAATGTCAAGGCGGCATACCAAACCAACGAGCCTTTTATTTTGGCAAATCAAGCAACACCGATATTTTTCTTGGAAGACACATTTTACGTAGCGATGACTGGAGAGTATTGCAAAGGTTTGAGCAGAGGAATTCGTTTAATGAAGTTGCACAACAAGATGATGCTTACACTGCTCCTGATGTACAAGATAACACAGATGTTCCTAATATCTTTTAGAACCACCATGTTAATGACGCCGGCGAAAAGATTGTCTGTCGTGCTGTGGACATACAAGAGTTGATCAAGAAGAAGCCAACGTTCGAGGACGTTGAGGACGAAGAAGAAGATGATACCATGGGGAATTATGATTCAGAGTGATACACATGGCGAAGATGTTGACGCTGCTGCTGCAGATGATGATTACATTGCTTTTGTCGTATTTTCCTGTCAGAAGACGTTTTTTATCTACTATGTCAAATTGTGTCTGCTATGACATCTGAAACCTGATGAACATGTTTGTTTAGTATTTTGCTATGAGAACATCACTTGTTATGTATGCTGATTTGTGTTTGGTGATTGTATGATGACTAAAACATGATGACATTGTTGTTTAGTTGTACTCATGTTTGGCTATGAAACTTGAATTTGATGACATAGTTTGCTGTTGGACTGCAATTTGCTCGACATCTTCGAATGAGAACAAAGCTGACCCGACAGGGCCTCTCTTAATTTATTTATTTATTACCAAAAGGGCCTCTGCTATTTATTTATTTATTAGCAAAAGGGGATACCCCCTGATTTTCGTTAATAGAAATCATTAGATGTTCACAACACTACGTCTAGCCTGCTACACATGTTTCATTCATTACTAGTTTCAGCAAAGTGCTCATGTCATAGCCACTGAATACATCACGAGTGATACATAAACTGCAAATAAAGAGATAATCATCCTACAGATCACATCGATTTTGCCCATTATCTTCACAAGCTCTTTCATCTCCTCATTGCTGTCAAGGCCGTTCAGCAGCTGTTTCTCGGCAATGATCAGAGGAACTGCATCTTTAACCTTCTGCTCTGCATCTTCCTCTTCCGCGGTTCCTTCAGTTACTTGTCCAACACCCCAACCTGTTGGTATTAGGATTCCTTGGCTAACCAAATAATCAGTGTAGTTGCATTCCCCTACATCAGCAACTTCCCAGAAATACAAATCACACGAATCTTCCCTTTTCTGCACGAATCAAATTGGAAGATCATCAACCAAACTATTAAAAAAACCAGCAACTGAAAGCAGCAGAACAACACTTAAACATATTACTACCCCATGATTAGGGCATTTGTAGAAGACTCGGCCAGGGTTGAGGATTGTGGTTGAGACGCGACGGATGACTCTGCATGATTTGCAGCAGTGGCACCACACCAACGGTAGCGGGTTGCGATGAGCAACGGGCTGTGTTGCACGTGCCGACGGGGGTGTGATGAGAACCACAGGCGATGGTACGGGTGGCGACTTGGCGCATATCTGGTTGTTGCCTGCTGAAGAGCAGGTGGACGAGCATCTAGTGGACATGGTTGTTGTAGCCAGAGCTTCTGATGCTAGGCAGAGTAAGTAGTGAGGAGGAGAAGCGAATGTTGGATATGTCAGTTTCATTACTTGCAGAGTAGCATAGCACCATATATAGTCATAGTCTAGGTTTGGATTCAAACCAGCTACAGGAGCACGTCTCTCTTTTTTCTAAAACTCAGCAACATCTCTTTACTGGTACACTAGCTTGTTCTATACGCCTTCTCAAGTCTTTGATTTTCTTTCCCTTTTCTTTTGCGAGGAAGGAAGGAGGACACAATTGGGAGTTCTTGGGACTCGAACCCAAGACCTCTCGGTTGAAAACCAAGGGTGCTAGTCACTTATGTGGTGAACGTTCCCTCGGAAGAGGATGGCAGACGAACGCATTTTCCTCGCAGTTTTAGTTGCGACACAAGATCGAACGGTCGCAGTTTCGGGAATGTTATCAGGCGAACGAGCCCAGTTTTTCTTTTCTTCCTATATATAAAAAAATTTGCTACTTGGTGTCGGCTTAGTCAACAAAGGATTGTGCCAACCTTGACCGTTGGATTGACATTGAACGTCTGTCGTGTTTCTTCAGTCTCTTCTTCCTCGAGCCGCCAAAGCCAAACCAGCGCCAGCGGGACCACCTGCTCCCGCCTTCCACGGCTGGTTGTGCTGCCGCACACGCATCATGGCCACATCGCACCCAAAAACTCTACGCATCTTCCCCGGCTCCTGTCCGTTCCCGTCCGAGGGCTCACCATCGTCCTCCTCCTTGGTTCACTCGCCGCGGCACCACCCTTCGGTGTTGTCGACATGGTCAACAACCAAGAGGAATAAGGAGATGACTGTACATGGTGAGGATGATAGTAGGGACCCAGCAGCATGGCAGTAATTTTGTTTTTTCGGGACGGAGAAGGGTATCAACTGGGTTGTGCAGGACCTGTGGCCCGTCTAGCCTAGGCTTTTATTTCATATGTTTAGCACATGACCAACCCAGTTTGTTTTTTTCCTTTCTGAAAATGCCTAGCCAGTTATTTTGTTTTTTGCAGAATAACCAACGTAGGCCTACTTGCTTTTCTGCGCTCTGCTGGGCCTGAAATCTTTCAAGATGAGGAGGGATGCATTTTGCTCAGAAAATGGGCTACAAGTAATAAGAAATGGGCTATAAGTAATAATAAATGGGCTGTAAAATGAAAAAAATACAACAAACAGGCAATTAGTTCCAAAATACTTTTTTCTTTTGGATTTTGATATTTTAAATTTCATTATTTTTGTGCGGGTAAACTTTCATTGAATTTAAATTAAGGTATATTTAGTTTTAAAATTAATTTGAATCTGGCTAGAATTTTCGGGTTGTATGCTGTTTGGGATAGATTTCGAGGCTGACTTGTGGGTCTACTAGGTTGACGTGTA
Organism: Triticum dicoccoides; assembly: GCF_002162155.2. Taxonomy (NCBI): domain Eukaryota; kingdom Viridiplantae; phylum Streptophyta; class Magnoliopsida; order Poales; family Poaceae; genus Triticum; species Triticum dicoccoides. Next base: position 779,665,096 of record NC_041383.1, read on the forward strand.
CGAAAGGCTTTGTCAACTTAGTCCACAAATGATTCTATTAGCATTGACCGTTGGATGTTAATGCAACGGCCGTGCTGCTTCTTCAATATCTGATCTCCTTGCTCTAGCCGCCCAAACCAGCACCGATGGGACTGCATGCTCCCGCTTCCCATGGCCGGCTGTGTTTCCGCATAGGCCGCACTGCCCCAACCTACTCCATTGCTGGCCAGGCCATTCCTCTACTCACCCACACCTCCTGTTATTTTCCGGCGATGGCAGCCGGACCAGTAAACCCTCATACTGCCCACCGCGTGGGCAACCATTGTCGAGTCTTCCCCAGCTCTGTGTCGTTCTCTTCCTAGGCCTCACCGTCGTCCACCGCCATGGTGCTCTCGGTGCGGCCTGGTCAACGTGGTCAATGAACGACATCCATCGTACGTGGACTATATGTGGAGAGGCTGACAGCTGGGTCCACTGCCGCACACAAGGAAATGCATCCTTATTACACGCAAAATAATGATTCCTCCACCAGACATCTAGGACCCACCGGAAGGGCCTTTGTATTTTGCGAAAAAATGTGCCCCCCGCTGACAGGTCGGACCCACCAGCTATCTTCGCATGCAAGGAAGTTCCTCCTTATTACGCACAAAAAAATGAATACTCCCCCTGCCAACTAGAACCGAGCATAGTGGGAGGCTAACTTGTGGGCCTACCAAGTCGACGGGGATGGAGGGCTTTGTCAACTTAGTCAATATGAATGATTCTAGCTCTAGTTACCATACAATGTTCATCCAACGACCGTAGTGCTTCTTCAACCTCTGGTCTTCTTGCTCCAGCCGCCCAAACCAGCGCCGGTGTGCCACGTCTCCTACCTCCCGTGTCCGTCTGTGATGCCGCGGAGGCCTCACCGCCCCCTACTACTCCCACCACTGGCCAGGCCATCCCTCCACTCACCCACACCCCCTATTATTCTACGGCGACGACAACCTCACATTGCAGCCGAACCAGTGAACCCTCATAATCGTCTACGCGTTGATATGTATCCAATGTATCTATAATTTTTTATTGTTCCATGCTATTATATTACCTATCTTGGATGCTTATGGGCTTTACTATACACTTTTATATCATTTTTGGGACTAACCTACTAACCAGAGGCCCAACCCGAATTGCTGTATTTTTTTGCCTATTTTAGTGTTTCGCAGAAAAGGAATATCAAACGGAGTCCAAACGGAATGAAACTTTCGGGAGTGATCTTTTTGGAACAAACGGAATCCAGGAAACTTGGAGTGGACATCAAGCAGCAGACGAGGCGGCCACGAGGGTGGCCGGCACGCCCTAGGGGGGGAGGCGCCCCTGCCTCGTGGCCCCCTCGTTGCTCCACCAACCTACTTCTTCCTCCTATATATATCTACTTACCCCGAGAACATCCAGGAGCACCACGAAAAACTATTTCCACCACCGCAACCTTCTGTATCCGCGGGATCCCATCTTGGAGCCTTCGCCGGCGCTTCGCCGGAGGGGGAATCGACCACGGAGGGCCTCTACATCACCACCAAGGCCTCTCCGATGAGTTGTGAGTAGTTTACCACAGACCTTCTGGTCCATAGTTATTATCTAGATGGCTTCTTCTCTCTCTTTGAATCTCAATACAAAGTTCTCCTCGATCTTCTTGGAGATCTATCCGATGTAACTCTTTTTGTGGTGTGTTTGTCGAGATTCGATGAATTGTGGGTTTATGATCAAGTTTATCTATGAGAAATATTTGAATCTCCTCTGAATTCTTTTATGTATGATTGGTTATCTTTGCAAGTCTCTTTGAATTATCAATTTGGTTTGGCCTACTAGATTGATCTTTCTTGCAATGGGAGAAGTGCTTAGCTTTGGGTTCAATCTTGTGGTGTCCTTTCCCAGTGACAGCAGGGGCAGAAGGCACGTATTGTATTGTTGCCATCAAGGATAAAATGATGGGGTTTATATCATATTGCTTGAGTTTATCCCTCTACATCATGTCATCATGCTTAATGCGTTACTCCGTTCTTATGAACTTAATACTCTAGATGCAGGCAGGAGTTGGTCAATGTGTTGAGTAATAGTAGTATATGCAGACTTGTTTCGATCTAATTGTTGTGGACGTGATGCCTATATACATGATCATGCCTAGATATTCTCATAACTATGCACTTTTCTATCAATTGCTCGACAGTAATTTGTTCACCCACTGATTCCAAAAACTTTATGTTATATGCTAGGTTTTCACGAATTTGATGATTGCTCTTTAAACTTGCACCTTGTTGATTCCACCATTAAGAAACCTATGGGAAGGATTAATGATGTTCTTATTGTTGCAAATAAGACTTATGTGCCCATAGATTTTATCGTTCTTGATATAGATTGCAATCTTTCATGTCCTATTATTCTTGGTAGACCTTTCCTTAGAACGATTGGTGCGATTATTGATATGAGGAAAGGAAATATTAGATTCCCATTTCCATTAAGGAAAGGCATGGAATACTTTCCTAGAAAGAAAATTAAATTACCTTATGAATCTATTATGAGAGACACTTATGAATTGAATGCCAAAGATGGCAATACTTAGATCTATTCTCGCTTTTATGCCTAGCTAGGTGCATTAAACGATAGCGCTTGTTGGGAGGCAACCCAATTTTATTTTTGTTCCTTTCTTTTTTCTTACGTTTAGTAATAAATAATTCATCTAGCCTCTGTTTAGATGTGGTTTTATGTTTTAATTAGTGTTTGTGCCAAGTAGAACCTATAGGATAACCTACGGTGATAGTTAATTTGATTCTGCTGAAAAACAGAAACTTTTGCACTCACGAGAAACAATCTAATAAATCACAGACACGTGATTTTGAGTTGATTCTTTTTGCAGTAGATCAATAGAAAAATTTCCTAGGACGCCCTATTTTTGTAGGATTTTTAGGGGTCCAGAAGTATTCGGAAGTTACAGATTGCTACAGACTATTCTGTTTTTGACAGATTCTGTTTTTTGTGTGTTGTTTGCTTATTTTGATGCACCTATGACTAGTATCGGGGCGTATGAACCATAGAGAAGTTGGAATACAGTAGGTTTAACACCAATATAAATAAAGAATGAGTTCATTACAGTACCTTATGTGGTGGTTTTTCTTTCTTGCACTAACGGAGCTTATGAGATTTCCTGTTGAGTTTTGTGTTGTGAAGTTTTTAAGTTTTAGGTAAAGATTTGATGGACTATTGAATAAGGAGTGGCAAGAGCTTAAGCTTGGGGATGCCCATGGCACTCCAAGATATTCAAGGACAACCAAAAGCCTAAGCTTGGGGATGCCCCATAAGGCATCCCCTCTTTCGTCTTCGTCTATCGGTAACTTTACTTGGAGCTATATTTGTATTTACCACTTGATATGTGTATTGCTTGGACCGTCTTGTATGATATGAGTCTTTGCTTATTAGTTTACCACAATCATCCTTGCTGTACACACCTTTTGGGAGAGACACACATGATTCGGAATTTATTAGAATACTCTATGTGCTTCACTTATATCTTTTGAGCTAGACAATTTGGCTCTAGTGTTTCACTTATATCTTTTTAGAGCATGGTGGTGGTTTTATTTTGAAGAAATTATTGATCTCTCATGATTCACTTATATTATTTTGAGAGTATTTTAGAACAACATGGTATTTTCTATGGTCATAAAATTGGTCCTAGAATGATTGGCATCCAAGTTGGGTATAATAAAAACTATCATAGGAAGTTAATTGAATACTACGATCAACTTGATGCTTGACAATTGTTTTGAGATATAAAGGTGGTAATATTAGAGTCATGCTAGTTGGGTAATTGTGAATTTGTTGAATACTTGTGTTAAAGTCTGTGATTCCCGTAGCATGCACGTATGGTGAACCGTTATGTGATGAAGTTGGAGCATGATTTATTTATTGATTGTCTTCCTTATGTGTGGAGTCGGGATCGCGCGATGGTTAACTCCTACCAACCCTTCCCCTAGGAGCATGAGTGTAGTACTTTGTTTTGATTACTTGTAGATTTTTGCAATAAGTATATGAGTTCTTCATGACTAATGTTGAGTCCATGGATTATACGCACTCTCATCCTTGCACCATTGCTAGCCTATCTTGTGCCGTGCAACTTTCGCCGATACCATACACCCACCATATACCTTCCTCAAAACAGCCACCATACCTACCTATTATGGCATTTCCATAGCCATTCCGAGATATATTGTCATGCAACTTTCCACTGTTCCGCTTATTATGACACGCCCCATCATTGTCATATTGCTTTTGCATGATCATGTAGTTGGCATCGTATTTGTGGCAAAGCCACCTTGATAATTCTTTCATACATGTCACTCTTGATTCATTTCATATCCCGGTACACCGCCGAAGGCATTCACATAGAGTCATATTTTGTTCTAAGTATTGAGTTGTAAGTAAATAAAAGTGTGATGATATTGATATTAGAGCATTGTCCCGAGTGAGGAAAGGATGATGAAGACTATGATTCCCCCACAAGTCGGGATGAGACTTCGGACTTTATAAAAAATAAAAGAGGACAAAGAATCCCAAATAAAAAGAGAGGCCAAAGAAGCCCACCAAAAAATGAGAGAAAATGAGAGAAGGGACAATGTTACTATCCTTTTCCACCCTTGTGCTTCAAAGCAGCACCATGATCTTCATGATAGAGAGTCTCCTATGTTGTCGCTTTCATATACTAGTGGGAATTTTTCATTATAGAACTTGGCTTGTATATTCCAATGATGGGTTTCCTCAAAATTCCCTAAGTCTTCGTGAGCAAGCAAGTTGGATGCACACCCACTTAGTTTCTTTTTGAGCTTTCATATACTTATAGATCTAGTGCATCCATTGCATGGCAATCCCTATCCACTCACATTGATATCTATTAGTGGGCATCTCCATAGCCCGTTGATACGCCTAGTTGATGTGAGACTATCTTCTCTTTTTTGTCTTCTCCACAACCACCATTCTATTCCACATATAGTGCTATGTCCACGGCTCACGCTCATGTATTGCGTGAAAATGGAAAAAGTTTGAAAATACTAAAGTATGAAACAATTGCTTGGCTAAAACCGGGGTTGTGCATGATCTAAATATTTTGTGTGATGAAGATAGAGCATAGCCAGACTATATGACTTTGGAGGGATAGCCTTCTTTTTCCATGTTATTTTGAGAAGACAGGATTACTTTCTTAGTATGCTTGATGTATTATTACTCTTATGTCAATTTGAAATTTTATCTTGAATCATTTGGATCTGAACATTCATGCCAGAATAAAGAAAATTACACTGAGAAATATGCTAGGTAGAATTCCACATCAAAAATTCTGTTTTTATCATTTACCTACTCGAGGACGAGTATGAATTAAGCTTGGGGATGCTTGATACGTCTCCAACGTACCTATAATTTTTGATTGTTCCATACTATTATATTACCTATCTTGGATGTTTATGGGCTTTACTATACACTTTTATATCATTTTTGGGACTAACCTACTAATCGGAGGCCCAGCCCGAGTTGCCGTTTTTTTGCCTATTTCAGTGTTCCGCAGAAAAGGAATATCAAACAGAGTCCAAATGAAATGAAACCTTCGGGAGCGATCTTTTTGGAACGAACGGAATCCAGGAAACTTGGAGTGCACGTCAAGCAGCAGACGAGGCAGTCACGAGGGTGGCCGGCGCGCCCTACGGGGGGGTGCCCCCTGCCTCGTGGCCCCCTCGTTGCTCCACCGACCTACTTCTTCCTCATATATATATATATCTACTTACCCCGAGAACAACCAGGAGCACCACGAAAAACTATTTCCACCACCGCAGCCTTCTGTATCCGTGAGATCCCATCTTGGAGCCTTCGAGGGCGCTTCATCGGAGGGGGAATCGACCACGAAGGGCCTCTAAATCACCACCAAGGCCTCTCCGATGAGTTGTGAGTAGTTTACCACAGACCTTCGGGTCCATAGTTATTTGCTAGATGACTTCTTCTCTCTCTTTGAATCTCAATACAAAGTTCTCCTCGATCTTCTTGGAGATCTATTCGATGTAACTCTTTTTGCGGTGTGTTTGTCGAGATCCGATGAATTGTGGGTTTATGATCAAGTTTATCTATGAGAAATATTTGAATCTTCTCTAAATTCTTTTATGTATGATTGGTTATCTTTGCAAGTCTCTTCGAATTATCAGTTTGGTTTGGCCTACTAGATTGATCTTTCTTGCAATGGGAGAGGTGCTTAGCTTTGGGTTCAATCTTGCGGTGTCCTTTCCCAGTGACAGTAGGGGCAGCAAGGCACGTATTGTATTGTTGCCATCGAGGATAAAAAGATGGGGTTTATATCATATGGCTTGAGTTTATCCCTCTACATCATGTCATCTTGCTTAATGCGTTACTCCGTTCTTATGAGCTTAATACTCTAGATGCAGGCAGGAGTCGGTCAATGTGTGGAGTAATAGTAGTATATGCAGAATCATTTTGATCTATTTGTTGTGGACGTGATGCCTATATACATGATCATGCCTAGATATTCTCATAACTATGCACTTTTCTATCAATTGCTCGACAGTAATTTGTTCACCCACCGTAATAATTATGCTATCTCGAGAGAAGCCACTAGTGAAACCTATGGCCCCCGGGTCTATTCTCTATCATATAAGTTTCCGATCTACTTTATTTTGCAATATATACTTTTCAATTTATATCATAAAAATACCGAAAATATTTATCTTATCATATTATCTCTATCAGATCTCACTTTCGCAAGTTGCCGTGAAGGGATTAATAACCCATTTATCGTGTTGGTTGCGAATTTCTTGTTTCTTTGTGTAGGCGCGTGGGACTTGGGAGGAGTCTCCTACTAGATTGATACCTTGGTTCTCAAAAACTGAGGGAAATACTGACGCTACTTTGCTACATCACCCTTTCCTCTTCAAGGGAAAAACCAACGCATGCTCAAGAGGTAGCAAGAAGGATTTCTGGCGCCATTGCCGGGGAGATCTTTGCTCAAGTCATGACATACCAAGTACCCATCACAAACTCATCTCCCTCGCATTACATTATTTTCCATTTGCCTCTCGTTTTCCTCTCCCCCACTTCACCCTTGTCGTTTTATTCGCCCTCTCTTTCCTATTCGCCTCTTTATTGCTTGCCTCTCGTGTGCCTGTTTGCCCTTATGGCTTAGCCTAAGAACCTTGATCTCCATCTTAAAAGTTGGAAGAGATTGAATTAAATATTAGAAGCTTTATGACTTTAAAATTTGAGCATAATATTTTTTAGAAAAGAGCTTAAAGAACAAAAAATCTTTATGGAGTACATGAATAAAGAGCTTGATGATATGTCTAAGGAATTTTATGGTTTGAATTCTCAGATTCCTCGTCTTGAAAAATCAATAGCCCAAATCTCTGATAAGCAAGCCACCTTAGTTAATAAGATGGCTGCCAAACAAGAAGAGTTAGGGGATAACAATGATGAAGATCTAAAAGTTATTGATGTGTCTCCTATTAAATCCCTGTTTTGCAATATGAATCTTAATAATGATGCGACTGGAGATGAGTCAACTTTAGTTAAAAGGCATCCTAATAATTTGGAGTATTTTGATCTTGATGCTAAAATTGGTAAAAGTGGGATTGGAGAGATTAAAACTTTACATAGCAATGACCCTACTACTTTGGATTTCAAGGAATTTAATTATGATATTTGTTCTTTAATAGATTGTATTTCCTTGTTGCAATCCGTGTTGAATTCTCCTCATGCTTATAGTCAAAATAAAGCTTTTACTAAACATATCGTTGATGCTTTGATGCAATCTTATGAAGAAAAACTTGAGTTAGAAGTTTCTATCCCTAGAAAACTTTATGATGAGTGGGAACCTACTATAAAAATTAAAATAAAAGATCATGAATGCTATGTTTTGTGTGATTTGGGTGCTAGTGTTTCCACGATTCCAAAAACTTTATGTAATATGCTAGGGTTTCACGAATTTGATGATTGCTATTTAAACTTGCACCTTGCTGATTCCACCATTAAGAAACCTATGGGGAGGATTAATGATGTTCTTATTGTTTCAAATAGGAATTATGTGCCCGTAGATTTTATCGTTCTTGATATAGATTGCAATCTTTCATGTCCTATTATTCTTGGTAGAACTTTCCTTAGAACGATTGGTGCGATTATTGATATGAGGGAAGGAAATATTTATCTTATCATATTATCTCTATCAGATCTCACTTTTGCAAGTTGCCGTGAAGGGATTGACAACCCCTTAATCGCGTTGGTTGCGAGGTTCTTGTTTGTTTGTGTAGGTGCGTTGGACTTGGGAGGAGTCTCCTACTGGATTGATACCTTGGTTCTCAAAAACTGAGGGAAATACTTACGCTACTTTGCTGCATCACCCTTTCCACTTGAAGGGAAAAACCAACGCATGCTCAAGAGGTAGCACGCATGGGCATCCACTGCCACGTCTTCCTCGGCTCCGCACCGTCCCCTTCCTAGGCCTCGCTGTTGTCCACCGCCCTGGTGCTCTCGGCGCGGCGTGGTCAATGTGGCCAAGGAACGACTTCCATCGGAAGAGTACTATACGTTGATAGGCTGACAGCTGGGTCCATGGTAGCCGCAAGGAATTGGCTCCTTATTACGCACAAAATAATTATTCCTCCACCCGACAGCAGGGACTCACTGAACGTGCAACCATATTTCGCGAGAAAACGTTTCCCCCTGACTACTGGGACCCACCAGCTACATCTTCGCACACAAGGAAGTGTGTCCATGCAAAAAAACAAACAAACAAAACGATTCGCCCCCCTGACTGCTGGGACCCAGCAGCTACATGTTCGCACGCAAGGAAGTGCCTAAAAGTTGGGACCCACCTGGTCGAAGCGTACGTAGTGTTGTCAATCTAGTCGCGAACGTGTACGTACATACTGGTCATAGTAGAGGCGTGCACGTGTCTACTTAGAGGCGCGCACGTAGCATGTACACGTACGTACAGCGACCAGGGTGCAAGAAAGAAAATATGGCCACGTATGTACATACGGGCGGGGTCTCGAATGCCTACTCGCGCATACATACGGCCAGGGCTCGTGTACATTACTGGGTCGGAACGGAGAAACAACATCGTTGTCGTGTTCATGGGGAGCCAACCGGCTGGGTCGAAACGGAATGCATCGTCGTGTTCGTCGGGAGGGCTTGGACGGAACAGCCGATGGAAACGAGGCCTGGCGTACCGCAGAACGGAGGAAACGACCTTGTGTTCGGCCGGCCACGGTCGAAACGGGATCCTGTTCATCGGGAGGGGTCTGTCATACCGCAAAACGGAGGAAACAGACTTCTGTTGGACCTTCTACGGTCAAAACGGGGTCCTGTTGATCGGGAGGGGTGTGGCGTACCGCAAAACGGAGGAAAAAGACTTGTGTTGGCGTGTTACGGTCGGAATGGGGGTCCTGTTCATCGGGAGGGTGTGGCATACCGCAAAATGGGAGTCCACGGGTTACTGTTCATCACCACCATCGACCTCCTCCAGCCTCCACGGGCTACTGTTCATCCACCGTCGACCTCCTCCAGCCTCCAGCTACGACTGTTCATCCACGGGCTCCTGTTCATGCAGCCTCCACCGCGCGCTACTCCACCAGCTACTGTTCAACCAGCCCTCTCCATGGTCTCCTGTTCAACCACCCCTCCACAGGCTACTGTTCATCTACCCCTCCATCGTGTACTGTTCATCCAGCCCTCCACGGGATCGGCCTGTTCATACAGCCCTCCACGGGGTCCTATTCATCCATCCCCAACCGGCTCGATCGATCAGGGTCCTGTTCATCCAGAGGCAACACCACGGGGTCCTGTTCATCAACACCCACCGGGAAATGTTCATCCAAAACCCCCCGCAACACTCACTGTTCATCCAGAGGTAGCATCGATCGGCTTCAGTTAGCAGCAGTAGCGAAGGAATCGCTCCATCGGGTTCAGTTAACAGCCATCGATCGATCGCTTGGGTTTAGTAACGCGTAGCCTGCAGTGCAATCGCTCGGGTATAGTAGGCGAACGCCTTGCTCGGGTTCAGTTAGAGCCCAACACCTCGCACCCACACGCGTGCATGTACGAGAGAAATGTGCAAACCTCTGTGCATCGCTCAGCCCCGACCACCCACCGTAACCGGGAACACCCCGATATTTTCCTCGCCCTCGCTTCTACCACGATTTTTTCCCGTCATGGACAGCCCAAAGAATGTCATGCAGCTGCGTCTCCAGCCCGCCCAGGATGAAAAGCCCATTTTTTGCATGATTTTTTGTCATATAAGTAGGAGCCCACCACATCTATGATGATACCGGGTTTTGTCACAATTATCATCATAGAAGTGTCATAAGTATGACAAAAAAATATTGTTCGGCCCAAAATGTCACGAATGTGTCTTTTTTTTGTAGTGTTAACACCCAAAGAGTACTAAGCTGTGATCATGCTTTTCTTGTGAGAGAAGTTTAGTCAACGGGCCTGTCACATTCAGATCCGTATGTATATTTGCAAATTTCTATGTCTACAATGCTCTGAACGGTGCTACTCTAGCTAATTGCTCCCACTATCAATAAGTTTCCAGATTGAGACTCTGAGTCATCCGAATTGGTGTCAAAGCTTGCATCGGTGTAACCCTTTACGACGAACTCTTTATCACCTCCATAACCGAGAAATATTTCCTTAGTCTCCTTAGGTAACTGAGGATAAATTTTGACCGCTATCCAGTGATCTACTCCTGGATCACTATTGTGCCCCCTTTCCAAACTGATGGCAAGGTACACAATAGGTCTGGTACACAACATGGCATACTTTATAGAACCTATGGCTGAGGCATAGGGAATGACTTTCACTAGTAGAAAACATGGCTTTGGTTTAGGCCAGGCCAGCCCATTAGTCCCAATTCAGTCAAGAACCAGGACCCATGGGGGCATAGGTCGCGGTTCGTGAGGCCAGTGGGCTGGCCGGGCCATCATTGGGCATTAGTCCCGGTTCGTATGGCCCCTTTTGTCCCGGTTCCAGGCACGAACCGGGACCAATGTGCCTCCACCACCATTGGTCCCGTTTGGTGGCATGAACTGGGACCAAAGGGTTTCCTTTAGTCCTAGTTCCAGCCATGAACCGGGACCAATGAGTTGCCTATATATACCCCCTTGCCCGCGAGCAGAACACTCCACTACTCTGTTTTTCTGGCTGGCCGTTGGAGAGCTTTGTGGTGCTCTAGCTCATGTCCTATGCACATGAGGTGTTTGATGAAATACCCGAGCCACACTTAAGCTTTCTCCTCTCGAAGCTCCTTGTCCAAGCTCCATTTTCCTCGAGATTTGTCTAGGTTTGGTGGTCCATCCTGTCCCGTCCCCGTCCTCACCGCCGTTGGTCGCCCGCGCTGATCTCGTCGCCTGCACCATCGTGGTGAGTCTCTTGATCTTATCTTCTTTCTAAAAGAAAAAAGTTCTTACTTGTATGATTTGGATAGATATTTGTGTAGTTTTCTTACTTATTATTGTTTGTTATTATATAGTGTGATGGTTTTGGTATCCGCCTCCGTCGGCCCTCATCCTTTCTATGATTCAGATGTGGTACATATATTTTCTTTTATAACTATTAGTTTCATTTAGTGTTTATGACAATTATGCCGAGCAACGTGACATAGATTTCTTTTATGTAGGAGGTATGTTAACCGGAAATCCCAACCGACCCTATTGTTGAGAGGTTAAATTTACTTGAAGAAGAAAACAATTACTTGAAGGAAAAATTGAAAAAAATTGAGGAGGAGAAGATGATATTGGAGTTGCATGTTGTGGATGTCGTCGATGATCACAAGATCAAGATGGATGCAATGCGCTTGAAGATTAGAAAGATTAGAAAATATGCCATTCATACTGAGGCTTGGTATCATTATGCCGTTGGATCAATTGTTACCTTGGTTGCGGTTATGATCGCATTTCTTGTTGGAATGAAATATTTTACATAGTTTCAATGTATGGTTTGATTAGATGCTCTGGAGAGCTATATGTTGTTCTATGAGAACTATGTATGTACTTTGGTTTTAATGTGATGATAAACTTCTATTAATTTTGTCACTTATCTATTCATCATGTACGCAGAGATGAACCGACAATGGATGTACGGTAACATACGCACCTCTTAGTACATTAAGGGCGTGGATAATTTTCTCGAAGTGGCTGAGGCAAATAGGCAAAATGGTTTTATGTGTTGTCCATGCCCTATATGTGGGAATACGGGGTCTTACTCTGACTCGAAAACCCTTCACACCCACCTTCTTTATAAGGGTTCATGCCACACTATAATGTTTGGACCAAGCACGGAGAAAGAGGGGTTATGATGGAAGAGAGCAAAGAAGAAGAAGATGATGACAACTATGTGCCCCATGAATACGGTAATGCTGCAATGGGGGAAGCTAGAGATGCTTCAACAGGGGAAGCTGAAGATCAAGAGGAACCCAATGATGTGCTCGATGATGATCTTCGCCGGGTCATTGTTGATGCAAATAGACAGTGCGAAAGTGAAAAGGAGAAGCTGAAGTTCGATCGCATGTTAGAGGATCACAAAAAAGGTTGTACCCCAATTGCGAAGATGGCAACACAAAGCTCGGTACCATACTGGAATTGCCGCAGTGGAAGGCAGAGAATGGTGTGCCTGACAAAGGATTTGAGAAGCTACTAAAAAAATATTGAAGAAGAAGCTTCCAAAGGATAACGAATTGCCTGATAGTACGTACGCAACAAAGAAGGTCGTATGCCCTCTAGGATTGGAGGTGCATAAGATACATGCATGCCCTAATGAATGCATCCTCTACCGTAGTGCATACAAGGATTTGAACGCATGCCCGGTACGCGGTGCATTCCGGTATAATATCAGACGAGATGACCCTGGTGATGTTGACGGCAAGCGCCCCAGGAAGAGGGTTCCTTCCAAGGTGATGTGGTATGCTCCTATAATACCACGGTTGAAACACCTGTTCAGAAACAAATAGCATGCCATGTTGATGTGATGGCACAGAGAGGACCGTAAGAAAGACATGAAGTTGAGAGGACCCGCTGACTGGTCGCAGTGGAGAAAAATCGAGATAAAGTACTGGGAGGAGTTTGCAGGTGACGCAAGGAATGTATGGTTTGGTTTAAGCGCGGATGGCATTAATACTTTTGGGGAGCAGAGCAACAATCACAACACTTGGCCCATGACTCTATATATCTATAACCTTCCTCCTTGGCTGTGCATGAAGCGGAAGTTCATTATGATGACAGTTCTCATCCAAGGCCCTAAGCAACCCAGAAACTACATTGATGTTTACATAAGGCCATTAGTTGAAGAACTTTTATAGCCGTGGATTGGAAACTGTGTCGGTGTGTCGGATGAGCACAAACAGGAGGAATTTGACCTGCATGTGTTTCTGTTTGTAACCATCAATGATTGGCCTGCTCTGAGTAACCTTTCAGGATAGACAAACAAGGGATACCACGTATGCATGCACTGTTTAGATGACACCGAAAGTATATACCTGGACAAATGCAGGAAGAATGTGTACCTGGGACATCATCTAGTTCTTCCGACCAACCATCAATGTCGAAAGAAAGGCAAGCATTTCAAAGGAGAGGCAGATCACCGAAAGAAGCCCGCCATGCGTACCCGTGATCACGTACTTGCTATGGTTAATGATTTAAAATTAATCTTCGGAAAGGGTCTCGGCGGACTATCTATTCTGAATGACGCTGAGGGACGCGCACCCATGTGGAAGAACAAATCTATGTTTTGGGACCTACCCTATTGGAAAGACCTAGAGGTCCGCTCTTCAATCGATGTGATGCACGTGACGAAGAATCTTGGTGTGAACCCGCTAGGATTCTTGGGCGTGTATGGGAAGACAAAAGATACAGCGGAGGCACGGGAGGAACTGCAACGTTTGCACGAAAAAGACGACATGCCTGCAAAGCAGTATGGAGGTCCTGCCAGCTATGCTCTTACCAAAGAAGAGAAGGGAATGTTCTTTGAATGCATGCTTAGTATGAAGGTCCCGTCTGGCTACTCGTCAAATATAAAGGGAATAATAAATATGGCAGAGAAAAAGTTCCAGAACCTAAAGTCTCATGTCTGCCACGTGATTATGACGCAACTGCTTCCGGTTGCATTGAGGGGGCTTCTACCGAAAAATGTTCGATTAGCCATTGTGAAGCTATGTTCATTCCTCAATGCAACCTCTCAAAAGCTGATTGATCCAGAAATCCTACCAAGGTTAAGGAGTGATGTGGTGCAATGTCTTGTCAGTTTCGAGCTGGTGTTCCCACCATCCTTCTTTAATATCACGACACACATCCTAGTTCATCTAGTCGATGAGATTGTCATTCTGGGCCCTGTATTTCTACACAATATGTTCCCCTTTGAGAGGTTCATGGGAGTCCTAAAGAAATATGTCTGTAACCGCGCTAGGCCAGAAGGAAGCATCTCCATGGGCCATCAAACAGAGGGTGTCATTAGGTTTTGTGTTGACTTCATTCCTGACCATAAGAAGATAGGTCTCCCTCAATCGCGGTAGGAGGAAGACTGAGTGGAAAAGGAACGCTAGGAGGGGACTCAATAATATGTAGGGATGGGCATTCTTGGTCGCAACCACACTACATAGTTTTACAGAATTCTACCTTGGTGACCCCGTATGTCGATGAACACAAGAACATTCTGCGCTCCAAATACCCGAACCAGTGTGATGGCTGGATTACATGTGAACACATTAGGACTTTCGGCAGTTGGTTGCAAACACGTCTCAGGGGTGACAACACTGTTTCTGATGAGCTATACTCGTTGGCGAGGGAACCATCTTCGACTGTAATGACTTACAAAGGGTATGAGATAAATGGGAATACATTTTACACGATCGCCCAAGATCAAAAGAGCACCAACCAAAATAGTGGTGTCCGCTTTGATGCAGCAATCAAGAGGGGAAAGGACACATATTATGGTTACATAGTGGACATATGGGAACTTGACTATGGACATGATTGTAAGGTCCTTTTGTTTAAGTGCAAATGGGTCAATCTGTCAGGAGGCGGGGTATAGGTAGACCCACAATATGGAATGACAACAGTGGATCTGAAAAATCTTGGGTACACAGATGAACCATTTTTCCTAGCCAATGACGTGGCCCAGGTTTTCTATGTGAAGGACATGTCTACCAAACCAAGAAAAAGAAAAGATAAGGAAGCGGATACATCATACGATGAGCCAAAGCGCCACATAGTTCTTTTAGGAAAAAGAGACATCATGGGATTGGAGGGCAAGACAGACATGTCTGAAGATTATCAAAAGTTTCATGAAATTCCTCCCTTCAAAGTCAATGCTGACTCAAGCACCTTATTAAACGATGAAGATTATCCATGGTTACGGTGCAATAAGCAAAGGAGACAAGCGAAGAAAAAGTGAAGACTTTCTATCCACAACTATTATGATGATTCCTTTGATCTAGAATATTACTGCAGTTACATGTGAAGAAATGAAATGCCTTTTGTAACAGATGAGTTTCCGTCCGAAACCCTGATCATTCGAAAGAGATTGTCTGTTTTGTACACGAAGTGCATCCAGTTTTGGCCGTAATCCTCTCGACTTTTTAGCACATGCTATGTGGGTGAAATGATGATACCATGCCAACATTCAACCTTTTCAGAGTTCATTTGTAGTGCTTTTCAATTTCAGGGTCATTTAGCTCAAAGAATGAACTAATAGCAAAAAGAATGAACTAAAAATAATCAATTAAAATATTCTTTTATGATCAACTAAAACAAAACTATAATATCCTTCAATAGCAAAAAGAATCAACTAAAAAGCTTTTGTAAAACTCCAATAGCAAAAGGAATAAACTAAATTTTTTATAAACCTCTAGTATTATTGAAAGTAAAATTATATAAAATTTATGCAACGAAAATTATCAAAGTATTTTCTATTCAAAATATTAAAAGCAAAAGGAATTTTCATAAATAATTTTTTGTTAGAAACTTTAATACCAAAAAGAATTATCGTAAAGAATTTTTTTGTTAGAAACTAAAATAACAAAATCTATTTTTGAATATAATGATAAAACACAGTAATATTAAATAGCAGGAAAAAGAATCACTCAAAAATCTATTTTTGTAGTAAAGTTATTCAAAAACTAGTGATTCCACAAATTTCAAAAAAAATCAAATTTAAACTATTCAAATTGGAAAACAAATGGCACTAACAGAAAGTTTATAATTTTTATTACCAAAAAGCAAAATGAATTACATGACAAGCTAGTAAGTATTTTGCTGTAAGTAGAAACAAAATAAAATAAATAAAGCAAAAAAACAAAAAGAATAATAAAAGTAACACCTACTGGGCCACCACAGCCTGAATACGACTTGAAATCCAACCATGGGCCAGGATTCAGGCCCACAGCAGGCCCAGTAGGCCCATAGGCACATAGTGACAGAGATTAGGCCTGAAAGCCTGCAGTTGTGAGGAGCTCGAGAGGGTGGCTGCAATAGCGCTTATAAACCACTCTCGAGCTCTCTCAACTAGCAAGGTGGGACTAAACTTTCGGCCGCGACGCGTGCAGAAAAAGCCTTTGGTCCCGGTTGGTGCACCAACCGGGACTAAAGAGGTGCATGGGTACCGGTTCGTGGTACCAACCGGGACCAATGCTCCCCCTTTAGTCCCGGTTGGTGCCACCAACCGGGACGAAAGGTCCCTACTTCCCGCCCTTTGGGCTGACAAAAACTGACCTTTAGTCCCGGTTGGTGGAACCAACCGGGACTAAAGGGTGGCATTGGTCCTGGTTGGTACCACAAACAGGGACAGATGATCTGGGTATATAAGAACCACTCATAAAAAATTTCAGTTTTCATCTCGCATTAGCCCCCGATGACGCCGACGACAACGACGCCGCCAGGCTGCCCCGACGCCGCCTGCCGCCCCTGCCGTCGCCGTTGCCATCGCCCCTGCCCGTTGTCGCCGAGGCTTGATCCCGCCATCGTGCTCATCGCCGAAGATCACCCCCTGATAACCCATAAGTATATGGGATCGCAACAGTTTTCGAGGGTAGAGTATTCGACCCAAATTTATTGATTCGACACAAGGGGAGACAAATAATATTCTCAAGTGTTAGCAGCTGAGTTGTCAATTCAACCACACCCGAAAGACTTATTATCTGCATCAAAATATTTAGTAGCAAAGTAGTATGGAAGTAACGGTAACGGTAAAAAAAGTAATAGTAGCAGTTTCGTAGCAATCATAACAGTGGTAATGAAGATGTAACTAAGCAAAGAACAATATGTGAAAAGCTCGTAGGCAATGGATCAATGATGGATAATTACATCGGATGAGATTCCACATGCAACAGTTATAACATACGGTGACACAGAACTAGCTCCAGTTCATCAATGTAATGTAGGCATGTATTCCGAATATAGTCATATGTGCTTATGGAAAAGAACTTGCATGACATCTTTTGTCCTACCCTCCCGTGGTAGCGGGGTCTTATTGGAAACTAAGGGATATTAAGGCCTCCTATTAATAGAGTACCGGACCAAAGCATTAACACTTAGTGAATACATGAACTCCTCAAACTATGATCATCACCGGGAATGGTCCCAATTATTGTCACTTTAGGGTTGCCGGATCATAACACACAGTAGGTGACTACTGACTTGCAAGATAGGATGAAGAACTCACATATATTCATGAAAACATAATAGGTTCAGATCTGAAATCATGGCACTCGGGCCCTACTGACAAGCATTAAGCATGGCAAAGTCATAGCAATATCAATCTTAGAACATAATGTATACTAGGGATCAAATCCTAACCAAACTAACTTGATTACATGGTAAATCTCATCCAACCCATCACCGCCCAGCAAGCCTACGATGGGATTACTCACGCACGACGGTGAGCATCATGAAATTGGTGATGGAGGATGGTTGATGATGACGATGGCGACGGATTCCCCTCTCCGGAGCCCCGAACGGACTCCAGATCAGCCCTCCTGAGGAAGATTAGTGCTTGGCAGCGGCTCCATATCGTAAAACGCGATGAATCCATCTCTCTGATTTCTCTCTCCCCGAAAGTGAATATATGGAGTTGGGTTTGATGTCGGTGGAGTCCCAAGGGGCCCATGAGGCAATGGGCACACCCTAGGGGGGGGGGCGCCCTGCACCCTCATGGACAGGGTGTGGGCCCCCTGATGCTGATTCTTTCACCAATATTTTTTATTAATTCCAAAAAGTTGTTCCATGGATTTTTAGGTCATTCCGAGAACTACTATTTCTGCACAAAAATAACACCATGGCAGTTCTGCTAAAAACAGCGTCAATCCGGGTTAGTTCCATTCAAACCATGCAAGTTAGAGTCCAAAACAAGGGCAAAAGTGTTTGGAAAAGTAGATACGTTGGAGACGTATCAACTCCCACAAGCTCAAACCTTTTCTTGTCCTTAAGCAATTCAGTTGACAAACTGAAAGTGATAAAGAAAAACTTTTACAAACTTTGTTTGATCTTGTTGTTGCAAATATGTAAAGCCAGCATTGAAGTTTTCATCAAAGATTATGAACTAACCATATTCACAATAACGTTTAGGTCTCACGTTTACTCATATCAATGGCATAACCAACTAGCGAGCAATAATAATAAATCTCGGATGACAACACTTTCTCAAAAGAATCATAATATGATATAACAAGATGGTATCTCGCTAGCCCCTTTCTGAGATTAAGGACTGACTAGATATTGTAATTCGTGGTAAAAGAGATCCAATCACAGTCATACTCAATGTAAATTAATAGCAATGCATGCAAATAACAGCGGTGCTCTCCAACTGGTGCTTTTTAGTAGGGATTTTTACATCTATGCCCCTGGTTCCTTAGGTCTACTCATTCATCCCCGTGCTCTTAACTTTTGCTCATTTTCCCCACTCCCTTGCGAGAAACCCTCATAACCGGGCACAACGGACGTTGCCGTTGGGTCAAAGGCTTGACCGTTAACTCTGACTAGTGGGGCCATGCTGGACTTTGTCGTCCGTTCGACCTGACAAATGGGGCCGCATTGGGTGGTGTCTGTGTTCGACCGTTGGGCCGTGGTTTCGTTGGGCCGTCCCTTGCATTAAACGTCTGCGCGCGCCGCCAGGACAGAAGCCTGCTATGCATGCACCCAGCAAACCCTGCCTGCATGCGTCGATCAAGCCTGCATGCGCTGATGCCATGATCCCACGATGCACCGACCGAGCCTGCATGCGCTGACAGAGCCTGCATGCACCGATGTGTCCGGCATAATGCACTGACCGAGCAGCTTTCTTGCATGCCAGCTGCCACGGATGCAGCGACGGTCACTGCCACTGGTTCCTGTCTTGTAGCTAGGTAACTACATATTTGTGGCTTGTGTAAAAAAAGAGCCACTCCCTTACTTAGTTGTACTCATTCATCCCTACTAACAAAGCTTTCTTGCATGCACTAGGTGGTTACTAATAAGGGAACCCTACTAACAAGCCAAGCTCTCTAAGAAAATAATCAACAAATATGTAGTCCCAATATGTAGATAGGGCCAACAAGCCCATAACACGATCACATAGCTCAAACTAGGAAGAACTTAATAATAGAATATATAGAAAACTTAATAATAGAATTTAAGAAAAGGGCCAACAAGCCCATAGCAACTCCAACATAGTTCATTTACAACTTAACATAACATAGACTAAAAAAAGATAGAGGGTTTAGAACCCTAGCCGCCGCCTTCTCCACCTTGCTCCTCCTCCGGGCGCCCTTTTCACTGCTCCTTCGGGTGTTGTCGATGGGGTACGAAAGAGTGTGCATGCGCGCCGCGGTGGGGAAGATGTTGTTGTACTCCGTGAACCTGTTGTGGGCGGTGAAAGCGATGAACTCGGAGCCACACCAAAGCACCCAACCGAGGAGGTAGAAGGCGTCGAATGTGTTGGTGAAGTGGGAAAGGAGAGCAACCACCACCCGGTTTTGGATGACCTCCTCAACGTGGAACATCGTTAGAGATCCCCTCAGGAGGTGGTGGTAGCTGGACGGGAGGAAGAACTCAGTGAAGTTCCTTGCGGTCCTCAACCTTGATATCGCCCACACACGTAGTGTGCGATCAACCTACACGCCGGTAGGTAGAGCCTCTCTGGAACGGTGGGCGGGAAGCGGTAGGTTGGTCCAGTGTACTGCATGGCTGAGCGATGTGCAGAAGACGGATAAGGGGTCGAAGAGCAAGAAGGGCAGATGGATGAGGGATGGCAGAGGTAGAGGGTGGCTTAAATAGCCATTGTTATACGTGTTATTTGGCCATGGCAATAACAGGATCAAATGTGAAGTTAGTAGCCCGTTTTCAAATCCACTGCCGCATCGGGAGTGTACACGCGTGGGAAATGGTGGTTTGAAAAGAAGAAGAAAAAGAAGCTAATTGCACGTGTGGGAATCCGTGGTCAAACCCTATATTATATGAAAAAAGAGACAATTTTTGAAGAGCTTGTGGCCATTTTGCATGATCAAAATAATTTTGCCCATAAAAATTTGGTCATTCTGCATGATAAAAAGAGATAGAGGGCTTGTGGCCATTATACAAATGCAAAATGACCCATTTTTTAATAGTTTGTGGCGATTTTGCATGATAAAAATAAATTAGCCCTTATAAATTTGGCCATTTTACATTTGTATAGATTAAAAAGAACTAAATTTTCTATGCAATGTCAATTGTTGTGTAATTTCAAACGATGCAAAAAAAACTGAGCCAACATGTTCACAAAAAACAGAGCCCCAACACGTTAAAAAAAAACGACGCGATTCAACGACCCAACTAGAGCTTGGTTTCCTTTTGGGCCCAACACCACCGTTTTTTTGCGGAGTCAGTGGTGGACGAGCAGCCGAGCACAACCAACAGGATCGCCTCTCGCGGATCGCCCCACGACCCAACGATGTGGAGACGTCCTTGTGATCCAACGGCCCGGAGCCTGCACGCAGCCTGCCCACTGAATTCCTTCTAGAAGACCACATCTGAGGGCTGTCGCTTGGCTCTAGGGTATGACCGGACGGCTGACATTGGGAGCTAGGGTTAGGTAAAACCCTGCGGGGTTTAGAGGGGTTTTGAGCTGGTCAACGGGGTTACGAAAGCTTTGACTGAGCATAACTAATTTAAAAAAAATTGAAATATGAAACCTTCGCCGTTCATTGTTTTATAAGACACACTAACAAGGAAAAATACTAAACTTGGTCTATGGTCATTTTCATGAAAAAAACCCTAGCTGGCAGGATCGAGGTCAAATGAGCACCATTAATTTAAACAAAAGTATGTAACCTGCGGACAATGTTGTCTTATGTGACATGTTACCAACCAAAAATCATAAACTTGGTCTATGGTCATTTTCATGAGAAAACCTTCACACATATGAGCTATCACCTACAAGATTTCATAGAGTTCAAGGAGGTGAGGTAGGGTTACCTTCTGTTTTTGATTTTTTTTTAAAAATCAAAAAAAATCACCAAAGCTTTATTTCAAAGTGAATAAGAAGGATCTGAACTTCGTTTTACATTTTCATATTTTATATGTGTTTTTAATAGTTTTTATATTAAAGTATATTTTTCAAAATAAAATGTAAAAATATGAGATTAATTCAAAAAATAGTGAGACTTCGAATCTACACTATATAGATTGAATATGTGTTAATACAAAACATTTGGCTCATTTAGAGTAGTTCCAAAAAAACTGGATTACAAATGGGTTGTTTACCCTAGCCTGGGAGCTCATTTGGAGCATATTTATCAAATTCAAATTTTTGTGACCTCCACTAAATCACCTCAAATTTTGCACACATGATCTCCTACACAAACATAGATAGTTTGCCAAGGTTTTTTTTTGCATTTTCTTGAATTTACACAAACATACATAGATAATTTGCTGGTGGGAAAAAGCATGCATTTGATTTCATTAATAAACATGAGACCAATAACATGTGTTATCAGTGAAGCAACACTGAAACAACATGTGTGATCAGTGAAGCAACACTAAAGTGATCAGTGAAGCAACACTAAAACAACATGTCTGATCAGTGAAGGAACATTGAAACAACATGTTTGATCATTGCAGCACCTAAACTCTAGTTCACAACATCTAAACAGAACTAACCATACACCACAGGCAAATATAAGGACAGACAAATATAGATAGAATAATACGTTACTAGCATCACCATAGATTAAGTTCACACCATAAACTGCCACATTAAGTTTACCATAAGTAACCGGACCCTAACTACCCTAAAGGTTAAGATTTAGTTCATATCATCACACCATCACAGCATCATCACATCACTTCACACCGGAGTCGGGGCCTTCACGAGCGCAGCATGCTGCCCCCCTGATCTTGTAGTCCTCCCCGCGGATCGCTACATCCTCTGCATGAGACAGAAGGTGATCGAAGCGGTCATTCTTGGGATTTGCCTTGGTGGTGCAGTAGGTGCGGTGCCACTTCTTGAACTTGCGATTGTAGAAGGAAGAAACTCCCTTCGCCTTGATCTTTTGCACCTCCTTGGCTGTGAAGGACGCGACGTTTCCCTTGTACACATCATCTCCAGAATCATACTGCACACATGAATGAATTGCATTAATACATTATACATTCATATACACCATGTCAAAGGAACTAAATGAACAAGGGATAGGCTTACCTCATATTCAGAATCGTCACTAAACGCCCCCTCGTACGGGTCGTAGTCGGCCAACTTCCTCTTTCTCCCTCCCAAGCATCATCCTCTTGAATATACAATTACATCCATCACTAGTAGCCAATTGAAAATTTAGATATGCACACATGACACTTTGATCATAGGGCTAATATACTCCCAATATCAGAAATGTTTTCGAAGTGGTTTTTATTTATTTATGTGCCCCTTAGCTCTATGCATTCAAAAACCACATCCATCACTAGTATATCAATGTATTAGATTTGTACACACATTGATCAAAAACCCCAATATGATATTCAAATAACACATTGATCATTCGTCATGCACACAAATTGAAGAACAGAGCTAATATAACTACATATTGTGGACAAATTTATACACTAATGAATAATATACTAATGAATAAAAAACCCCAGTATGACAAATTTACACACATTGAATCAAATTTATAACTTCTTAATCAATGGATTCCATTTGGGCATATGACATTAATGTCGGGGAAACTGATCCACAAACACCTATGGGACCGGCGGACCGAGCCCCTTTCGGTTCGGCGGGGGGCGGAGATCGCACGAAGAGCAGATCGAGGCGAAGCACACGAGCAGTTTACCCAGCTTCGGAGCTCTCCGGAGAGATAATACTCCTACTGCTGCTTGTCTGATTGTATTGTGTTCTTGCTCAATAGCGTTGAGTGCTATAGTACGCTCTAGCTGCTAATGAGACCGAGCGTGTGTGATTTTCTGGGTCCGAACCTCCTCTACGTTGCGCATGGGCCTCCTTTTATACGCTCAAGGGGTCACCGACAGGTGGCAACGTAGACGAGGGTAAAAATGGAAAACGAGTTGTGGTTGGTACAGCTACCTGCACAGTGCATCCTACCTAACCCTGACGGCAGGGGACAAAGGCATTAAATGCCCGTCTGTGTCACCCAAATAGTGCAGAAAAGGACCATCAGGGACGCCACCATTCGCCACGATGGTAATCTTGTCAGCGTCGCTTGCCACCTCGCACCGCTGGCTGCTCAGCCTCCTGCCACGCGCGCCTGGGAAGGCCCCAGGGCGACATGTTGGTGGATGCGCTGGAGCGTGGGTGCAGAGTGATAACTTGCCGCGGCAAGCGCCTTGCTGCGGGCGTTGTCTTGTCGCGTCCGGAAGCTTGTTGCTCACCGGGTCTTGCCGGGACGCGTGGCGCGTCACGGCAAGTTCCTCGAAATGCCTTGGTTGGCCTTCCCGGCAAGCTCCTCTTGCGGGGGCCTTGTCTCCTTGGCTTGAATACTTTGTTCTTGAATGGCTCCAAGGGAACCACGGAGGACCTTGGCAGTCGCCCGGCAAGCCTTGCCGCGGGGTGCTGTAACTGCCCATGCACAAGTTCGGGATACTAGGGTACCCCTACTCTAGTACACCGACAGGAGCCCCCGGGCGTGGGCCACACATGGTGCCGAGTGCTGTTGGGCCAGGCCCAAAGCAGGGCACGGGCACGTGCGGCCTGAGTCACGCCGTATCTTACTTCGTATCCACCGCGCCCTCCCCGAACGGCACGCGTTGAATGCGGCGTCGTGGGAGAGATCATGGGTGGTTTCTTTATTCGGAAGGGCGAAACGTCCGCCCCTCCCTCTTTATAAGCAGGGGAAATAGGGGCAGTTTGCCCACTTCGCCGGTTGTTACTCCATTCTCGAAAATCTCCGCCATTCCCCCTTCTTCTCAAAGCTGAAAGAGAGCAGTGCTCCGCCCCCCATCGCCACCGGCGCCACCAACGCCGTCGATCTCCCCCGCCACCTCCGCCATGGCTCCGAAAGCCGACAAGGGGAAGGGCGTGAAGTCGGCCGAGGCGCAGCGGCTCGCGGCGCTGCGAAAGGAGCGGGCCATCTTCCCCCCTCAGCTTGACGCAAAGGAACTGAGGGAGTACTACTACCTTTTCTGGTCGATGGAGACGCGAGCCCATCCGCGCACGAAGGTACTCCCGGCCACCGCTTCGAGACTGGCTCCGAACGGGTATCCCTTCTTCGCGCTGTTCTTCTACTGCGGGCTCTGCCCGCCCTACTCTGAATTTTTCTGTGACATCATGGACACCTACGGGTTCCGCCTCCTTGACTTCACCCCCAATGCTGTCCTGACCATGGCAGTTTTCGCACATCTGTGCGAAAACGTTGTCGGAGTCCATCCAAACGTAGCCCTCTTCCGCCACTTCTTTATGCCTCGAGTCGAGAGAGGAGAGCCCCTTGCCGGCGGGGTCGCTTGGATCTCGAGAACTGGCAAGAAGGATGCTTATCTGGAGGGAGAGCTCCGCAGCAAATGGGAAGAATGGAGAGCAGAGTGGTGCTGGATTGTCGAGGAGAACCCGCAGCCATTTACCGCCCTGCGCCAAGCCCCAGTAGTGCGCGGCAACGATTGGAGCAACGTGGCCCCGGAAGACAATAGGCTAAAGATTGCCGTCACCCGTATCCTTCGCCTTTGGCTTGCCGGGCTCACTGTAGGCGCAGTTGGCACAGATTTTCTTCGCCGCCGCATCGCCCCCCTGCAGGAGAGGAGGAGACCAGCCTGGGAGTTCCAGAACTCGGCGGATATCATGAGGCTGCGCCCGGGCCTCAACTTCAACTTCACTGTCTTGGAGTTGGATGCGATGCTCCTGGAGCTGTTCAAGCGCGATCCCCAACTTCCATTCATGCTGCCGAGGGGTGTCGTTCCGTTGTGCAACAACTCCTCGCTCGACCACATCCGCGCAATGATGCCGTTGTGCGATTCGCATGGGATTGTCCCAACCTGGCAAGAGCCTGCCGACGACGTTGTGCGGGCGTTCTTCGACGGCCTGGAGGAAGTGCCGGTCCACGCCGATGAGCAGAAGAGCCTCACCCGCGACACCATCGATGATGAGATGCAGCGCATCGCCACCAGGCTGGAAG
Organism: Triticum dicoccoides; assembly: GCF_002162155.2. Taxonomy (NCBI): domain Eukaryota; kingdom Viridiplantae; phylum Streptophyta; class Magnoliopsida; order Poales; family Poaceae; genus Triticum; species Triticum dicoccoides. Next base: position 779,690,708 of record NC_041383.1, read on the forward strand.
AGGCGGCAGCAGCCGCTGCTGCGGGCGTGTTTGGATTCACCGTGGAGGAGGCAGAGGCAGCAGAGGCGGCAAGCCTTGCCGAGCGAGAGGAGTTCTTCGGCGAGGAAGAGCTTGCCGGGCCTGAAGCTAAACCGAGCGAGCCCAGCGAGGGAGAGCCTGTCGGACCCGAACCTTCGGACAGCTTGCCGCAGGCGGAGCCCCCGGCCCCGCCAAGAAGGCATCTCCGCAAGGCCTCGGACATAGCAGGGCGGCAGACGGGTCAACAGCCGCCGAGCCGCGCGACACGCTCTACCGTGGCAAGCATTGTTGCCGCGGGAGCGCCTCACGCCACTGCGGCAACCGGAGCGGGGTCTTCCCGGTCCACCACTACTGCTCCTGCCAAGCGGACAAGGGAGCCTACTCCTCCGCCTCGTAGCACCGGAGGCGAGCCGGACTTCGATCTCTCCGCGCTCAGCTCCGACGTGGAAGAAGAAGAGTAAGATTCCTTGCTGTACTTGTAGTTCTTCAATTTTTGTTGTTTCGTCTTGTATCTGATTTGCTTTACTCTGAACTCATTCCTTTTCAGGACTCTGGCCCAGAGAGCGGCAAAGAGAGCCAAGGCCCCGGTGATTGTCATCGAGGACGACCCCACCACGACGGCAGAGGACATGTCCGAGACCACCTTGTCGGACCTGGCAACCATTCCTCAAAGCAGCCCCCAGCGCAGCCCTCCACGTAAGTACATAGTTTACTTCCTGCTTTCAGGCGCGCGTGGGTGCTCTTCCTTTGCTGATATCTGAGTGTTGGTTCGTGCAGGAGCAGAGCAGCCTCACCAGGAGAGCCCGGAAGCCACTCCCGAAGTGCCATCTGCCTCGACTACACCGCCAAGGGAGGATTCCCTGGGAAGGGAGCGTTCTCCGGCAAGGGAGAATTCTCCGGTAAGGGACAGTTCTCCGGCAAGGGGCAGCACCAGCGATCCTCCGGTGGTTGAGACCACGACTGCAGATACAGGTAATCCTCTTGCTTGAAAAACTTCCCTTGGATTCTTCTTCTTCTGATTTTCTTTTTGAATATTCCCTTGACTTTTCCCCCCTCTTCGGTCGTCAGATCCACCTGCCACGGAGCCGATGGAAACCGAGGCCGCCGGTGAGGAGAACGCGCGCGGCAACAACGACGACGCCTCGGCCACCGAAGAAGAGGCCGGTGCTGATGACCCCGCCGGCGAAGAGGCCGCCAAGGCTGCCTCCGCAGAAGCGGGCGAGGGATCCGGCGATCGCACTGACGGCCCCGAGGCCGCAGGAGCGCCAGGCGCTACGCCGACCGCTGATCCCTCTGCCGATGCTGCAGCGCCAGGCTCCGAAGAGCCCCAGCCCGGCGCCTATTTGAAGGCCGACGATGGCGTCTTCATCAAGCTCCCCTGGGCGTCGAGCTCCAGGGCGCCAGTCGAAGGAGAAACTTTTGACGAAGAGGTGCTCGCCTCCGCTGGGCTGGCGCTGGTCAACGCGCCAAGCAGCAACAGCAACGAGCCTGAGGAGGAGCGGCTGTTGCGGAAGCTGCTGTCGCTCTACCGCGCCCGACAAGCCAAGCTGGCATCCCGAGAGGCACTTGTCGCGAAAGTGGGAGTGGATATCGAGAAGCGCGCGGAGGAGCTCCGGGGCCTCAGGCAGGAAGCTCTCCGGTCCCTGGCGGAGGAGCGGGAGCAACTTCTCGAGGAGCGGAAAGCCTTCCTCCTCGCGAAGGCTGAGGTTGAAGAGCAACAATGACTTGTCGCCGAAATTCTATTTCAGCAGGAAGGAGAGCTGGCGCAGCGCAAGGTCAACCTTGACAGCCACGAGGAGGAGCTTGCCGCGTGGGAGCAAGCAATTGGCGGGGCTCTCAAGGAAGCAAAGGATGCTGCCGCAGCTGCCGAGGCCGCCAAGAAGGAGCTGGAGATGAAGGTGGCGCAGCTGGAAGCCGATCTCAGGGCGAGCGGCGAGGAGCTTGCCGCGCTCAAGCGTGAGCGCGAGAAGGATGCTGCCACTCATGGTGAGCTGCAGGGTCTTCTTGGTGAGAGGAGCAAGGAGCTCAGCGCCGCCAAGGATTCCAACGCAGATCTCGAGTTGAAGTTGGCTTCTTTGACTCAGACGCTGGACGGCGCCAGGGAGCGGGAGGTGGCCTTGTTGGAGAAGATCAAGGCCGACGAGGCGCTGCTTGCGAATGCTGCTGCCGCCCACGACGCCTTCAGGGAGACCGTGGAGCACTGGACTGAGGGTCTTGTGGATCTTGCCGCCGCCATCGACGGGGAGCTGGCGCAGCTGGGGATGGAGGATCTTGGGTACTCCTCCGACGAGCACCTCCAACCCAGCGCCAAGCTCAGCTTGTTCTTCAAAGGCGTGGCGACGGCCCTCCAGCGACTCCGGGAGAAGATCCCAAAGCTGCTGGCCGACGAATCGCGCAAGATCTACGCAGGAGCTCTCCAGAAGGTGTTGATGAAGGTGGCCTTCCGCAACCCAGGCCTCAACTTCACCAACGTCCTCAAGTCCTTGCCGCCGGATGCTGATCTGGAAGCGCTCAAGGCCCTTGTCGCACCCATTGTGGACAAAGTGAGCGGAATCAAGAGGGTTGAGGGCAATCGCGTAGATTAAGCCGCCCGTTTTCTCTTTTTCTTGTCGCTGCTGGTCATGTTATGAAAACAATCTATTAGAGCTGCGACAAGCTATCTTGTAATATAACTCTGTTTTGGGTAGAGATTTGCTATTTTATTTCCTTTACTTGATTCCTTCCTTTGTATGTTTTTGCCCTACGCTTTTAGGGAACTTGCCGGTGCAGGCACCTTAGCCGCGAGCGCTGAGTGCGGGACATCAGCAGCCTGCTGACGGTGCTGCTACCGACAAGAAACCTTGTCGAAACTAGTCGCAGCTCACTTAAATTGTTGAGCGGACTCGAAACAAAGTAAGGGCGCAACTAGCTACGAGTTCGTTCCTCCGCGCACAGGTTTTCCATACAAAGCACGGTCGTGCAAGGAAGATAACTTAAAAATTTAAAACTGATCACTCAAACTTTGGCAACTTAGCTTTTCTGTCGTTTGCTTTCCGGTAAGGCGAAACTTCCTTGAACGATGCCTGGCCCGGCCCACACCATTATCTTCTCCATTCCCCCCGGCAAACTTGTGTGCGGGGGAACCTTGCTTTCCTTTTTGAGAAAAAGAAAGAAGAGAAAATAAAGATATGGAGCCTTACGGCTCGTTATTGCTTACCGGGGGTAGGTGCTGCACAAAGTGTCAGATAATGCATGCAAATACAAAGTAGAAAGCATGAAATTGACAAGATGTGCGGAGCACATGAGCTTTACTTATGCACGGGTTCTGCGCCCGGCTTTGTATAAAGGATTACATGCAATGTCGGCAAGACTTGTACAAAAGGTGGTTGCCGGAACAGGTTCCGGCAACCGCGCCTTACGGGTAAAACTTACGAACATGCTCAATGTTCCAAGAGTTGCTCACCGGAGTGCCATCTTCGGTCTCAAGGCGGACAGCGCCAGGCCTAGTGACTCGTTTCACCCGGTAAGGGCCTTCCCACTTCAGCGTCAACTTGTTGGAATTCTTGGCGGACTGAATGTGCCGAAGAACAAGGTCGCCTTCCTCAAAACTTCTGGTATTAACTTTGCGGCTATGATAGCGGCGCAAAGCTTGCTGGTATCGAGCAGCTCGCACAGCAGCCTGAAGATGGTCCTCCTCAAGGATCAGCGTGTCATCTTGTCGCAGCTGCTCTTGCTCAAGCTCATCATAGGCGAGCACTCGAGGTGATCCGTATACAAGTTACGTGGGGAGAATTGCCTCTGCTCCATAGACTAGAGCGAAAGGTGTCTGGCCAGTGGCTCGATTTGGCGTCGTCCTGATCGACCAAAGAACCACCGGCAGCTCCTCGATCCAGTTCTTCCCGCACTTGTGCAGCCTGTCGAAAGTTCTGGTCTTGAGCCTGCGCAACACTTCAGCATTTGCCCTCTCTACTTGACCGTTGCTTCTCGGATGAGCAACAGAAGCGAAGCAGACCTTGGTGCCAAGGTCTTGGACGTACTGCATGAAGGTGCGGCTCGTGAATTGCGTGCCGTTGTTGGTGATGATCCTGATAGGGATCCCGAAACGGCAAACAATCGACCTGAAGAACTTGACTGCTGACTGTGCTGTCACCTTCCTCACTGCTACCACTTCTGGCCACTTTGTGAACTTGTCGATTGCAACGTACAAGTACTCAAAGCCTCCGACAGCTCGGGGAAAGGGGCCGAGGATGTCGAGGCCCCAGACCGAAAATGGCCAGGATAAAGGGATCGTCTGGAGAGCTTGAGCTGGCTGGTGTATCTGCTTGGAATGGAACTGGCACGCTTCACACTTGGTTACTTGTGCAGTTGCATCCTGGAGGGCTGTCGGCCAAAAGAAACCTTGCCGGAATGCTTTGCCGGCAAGCGCTCTTGCGTCAATGTGGTGACCACATATGCCTCCATGTATCTCTGCCAACAGCTTTTGTCCGTCTTCCCGGTGGATACACTTCAATTTCACGCCGTTGAGTCTTCTTCTGTACAGTGTGTTGTCAACAAACTGGTACATACTTGACTGCCGGGCTACTCTCTCCGCTTCTTCTTGCTCTTCGGGAAGTTCTCCTGTCTGAAGGAAACGGACAATTTGTTGTGCCCATGCTGGAGCTTGCGGCTCGACAACAAGGACTAAAGGCATATCTGCTGCTGCGGGAACATCCGCTTCTACGGCAAGAACCTGCGGCTCAGCCGGAGCTTGATGTTCCCCGGCAAGCTTGCCGGAGCAAAACTTGTCGGGAGCATCTGCTTCAAGGCAACAAACCCTAAGGCTTGTCGGAGCAGACTGCTCCTCAACATCCTTCGTGTTGATTTTGGGGACCTTCTTGGCGGCGGCTGCGGGGAGCTCTGCCGGAAAATAGTCACCAGAAATCAACTTCCTCTTCTTGCTCTGTCCAGTTGATAATGTTACGGATGGTTGAGTCAGCTTGAGCACAAATATCCCTGGTTCCACAAGTAACTTAAGTGCGGCGCACTTTGACAGCCATCAGCAATGTCGTTCTGAGCTCTTGGAACATGTTCCATCCGTAGGCCGTCAAAGTGCTCTTGTAGCTTTCTCACTTCATCAACGTAAGCTTCCATCAACGGACTCTGATAATTCTTGTTCACTTGGCGGATGACAAGCTGTGAGTCACCCCTGACAATGAGCTTCTTGATCCCAAGGTCTACTGCGATCCTGAGACCGGCAAGCAAACCTTCATACTCTGCGGTATTGTTTGTTGCTTGCTCCTTGGGAAAGTGCATCTGGACTACGTACTTGAGGTGCTCTCCGGTGGGTGCTACTAGTAGCACGCCCGCACCGGCGCCTTGCAGCGAGAAGGCACCGTCAAAGTACATCAGCCACTCTTTGCTTGCTTCCTTGACGGGGATGCTCGTTTCTGGAATTTCTTCATCTGGTGTTGGCGTCCATTCTGCTATGAACTCTGCTAATGCTCTGCTTTGGATAGTTGAAGTGCTTTCAAACTTGAGGCCAAAGCTTGACAGTTCCAGCGCCCACTCGACAATCCTGCCTGTTGCTTCTGGATTTTGCAGTATCCTCTTCAGTTGAAAACGAGCGACGACTGTGATCTCATGTGCTTGGAAGTAATGGCGCAGCTTTCTCGAGGCCATGAGGAGGCCGAAAAGCAATTTCTGCACACCAGAGTACCTTGACCTAGCCCCCTGCAGAAGGGAACTGACAAAGTAAACTGGCGCTGCACCATTCTCTTCTGCATCTTCTCATGCTCCTGCGGAGATCCATCCTTGTCGGGACCAGAGCTTGCCGGTGAAGTCCTCTGTTTGTCGCTGGATGCATCTCCCGGGGTTGCTGGCTCATCATCCGCCTCCCTCTCTACTACTAACGCAGCACTAATCACTTGATTGGTCGCCGCTATATACAGCAGCAACTTCTCTTGTGGTTTAGGTGCAACAAGTGTTGGAGTGGAGGACAGGTATCTCTTTAAGTCCTGCAGCGCAGCCTCCGCTTCCGGAGTCCATTTCATTGGACCCGCCTTTTTCAATATTTTGAAAAATGGCAGGGCACGCTCAGCAGACCTAGAGATAAACCTGCTGAGAGCAGCTACGCAACCGGCAAGTCTTCATACATCCTTGACGCGCTTCGGTGCTTCAATCTGCTCAATGGCCTTGATCTTGTCGGGATTGGCTTCAATTCCCCGCTGAGACACGAAGAACCCGAGAAGCTTGCCGGAGGGGACTCCAAACACACACTTCTCGGGGTTAAGCTTGAGGTTGATCTTGCGCAGATGTGCAAAGGTTTCGTCTAAATCTTGAATCAGAGTCGCCTTGTCCTTGCTCTTGACCACTATGTCATCCATGTAGGCTTCCACATTTCTGTGCATTTGCGGTTCAAAAGCGTCATGGACTACCCTTGCAAATGTTGAACAAGCATTCTTTAAACCGAAAGGCATCCGTACGAAACAGTATGTGCCACACGGGGTGATGAATGCGGTCTTCTCCTCATCCTCTTCTGCCATGAAGATCTGATGGTATCCTGAGTATGCATCAAGAAATGAAAGCAAATCACATCCGGCCGTGGAGTCAACAATCTGGTCGATGCGCGGCAAGGGAAATGGGTCTTTGGGACAAGCTTTATTAACATCGGTAGAGTCGATACAAAGCCTCCATTTCCCGTTTGCCTTGCGCACGACTACAGGATTGGCCAACCACGTAGGATGGAGCACTCCTCTGACAAGGCCTGCTGCTTCCAATTTCTTGATCTCTTCTGCAATGAATTCTTGGCGCTCCAATGCCTGTTTCCTGACTTTCTGCTTAACGGGCCGCGCATGAGGGCAGACGGCAAGATGGTGCTCGATTACTTTCCTGGGAACACCAGGGATGTCAGACGGTTGCCATGCAAACACGTCGACATTCGCCCGCAGGAAAGCAATGAGCGCGCTTTCCTATTTAGGGTCGAGAGTGGCACTGATGGTGAAGGTACCACCAGTGCCATCCTCCTTGGCAGACACTTTCTTGGTCTCTGGTGGAGTTGCCATTGTCTTCTTACACTTGCCGGTGTAGCTCGATGGTGCGTCCTCGACGGTAGTGCAGCACTCCGAAGAGGTGCGCTTGCCGGAGTGGGCATCAGAGCTCTTGCCGGACTTGGTCTTCTTCTTCCCCCCGGGAGCTTCAACGGCAAGTGACCTGCGATCTGTTGCGGCTGCTGCTTCCCGGTAGATCTTGTCGGCGCAGATAAGGGCATCCTTCTTGTCGCCAGGGACAGAGATGACACTTATCGGGCCTGGCATCTTTAGCACGTTGTATGCATAGTGAGAGGCTGCCATGAACTTGGCAAGTGCTGGATGGCCGAGTATCCCATTGTAAGGTAATGGAAAATCAGCAACGTCAAAAGTGACCCTCTCAGTTCTGAAGTTCAACTCGCTGCCAAATGTTACCGGCAACGTGATCTTTCCCTTCGGCTTGCTCCTTCCCGGATTGATTCCTTGAAATGTGCCGGTCTCTTCGAGCTCGCCATCAGGGATCTGAAGATTCTGGAGTACCGCGGAGGAGATCAGGTTCAAGCCGGCCCCGCCGTCAACTAGCATCTTAGTGACCTTGAGGTTGCGGATAGTTGGTGAAACCAACATCGGCAAGCATCCGACCGCAGTTATGCGATCTGGGTGGTCCTCAATGTCAAAGATGATAGGCGTGCTGGACCATTTCAGAGGCTTGCGTGACTCGACGGGTGGTTCTACTGCATTGACTTCCCGCACCCACTACTTGAGCTGGCGGTGTGAAGTATGCAGAGAAGCACCATCGTCAACGCACAGGACCTCTGTGGCTTTCTGGAACTCCTACTCATCGGCCTCGTCATCATCCATATCTTCGTCGTCGTCGTCATCTTCATCCTTATCGCGGCCGCGGGGAGGTCTGTCTCCTTGCCGCTGCTTGGCCTTGCCGCGGCGTCCTCCTCGGCCGGGACGTTTCTTGCCGAATCCTCCAGCACCTTCCTGGGCCTTCTCCTTGTCGCGTCGCTCGTATTCAGCCTTTTGCTATTCAACAAGCTGCTCGACCTTCTTGCACCTCTGGAGATCATGGCCCTTCGTGCGGTGGATCTTGCAGTACTGCTTGTTGGTGCCGTCCTGCTTGTCGTCGACCTCCACAGCTGCGGCAACCTCCTTGCCGGAGCTACCAGCATTTGTTTCTTGCCGAACTGCTCAACGACTAGCACCTCTTTGCCTTTCTTCTTCCTGTTGCTCCGCCGCCGGTTCTTCCTTGCCGGGGCAGTCTCCTCACTATCAGATCCCCCTGCTCCTGTATTCTCTCCGGGGAGTTTCCTCCCTTCCTCAGCACGTGCACACTTGTCGGCCAGGGCATATAGCTCACTGACGTCTCTGATCTTGCACATCGCCATCTCCTCCCGCATCCTGCGGTTTTGCACGTTCTGATGGAATGCGCTGATCACCGCGGCGGGGTGGACATCTGGGATGTTATGTTGTACACGGCTGAATCTCTAAATGTACTTGCGCATGGGCTCTCCTTCCTTCTGGGCGAGCAGATGAAGGTCGCTCTCTTGGCCATGAGGCTTGTGGCCGCCTGTAAAGGCGCCGACAAACTGATGGCATAGGTCAGCCCAGGAGGATATGGAGTTGTCCGGCAAGTGCATGAGCCAGCATCTGACATTGGGCTTGAGCACCAGCGGGAAGTAGTTGGCAAGGATCTTGTCGTCCTGCCCCCCAGCAGCTTGCACCGTGATGGTGTAGATGCTGAGGAACTCTGACGGATGCGACTTGCCGTCGTACTTCTCTGGTACATCTGGCTTGAAATTCTTCGTGCTGGGCCACTGGACTTGCCGCAGCTCACGAGTGAACGCAGTGCAACCTACCGCGTACGGCAAGTCGCCTGGTTCCCCTGGCGCATGCATGTCAACAGAGGGCCTAGTGCGCTTGTCGGATTGACGTCGGGCTTCTCTTCGGCGCTCGATGTGAGTACGAGCATCTTCTTGCTGTCGTTCATGAAGAACTTGGCGCTGCTCGCGACGAGCTCGTGGATCTGAGGATGCGGTGGAGTCGCTGTCGAGGTGGATCCGACGAGTCGGCGGTCTTGGCCTTCGGGGTGGAGAGTGCATGGTGGTTGCACCCCCACCGGTTTCGTCGCCACCGGCTCGTGCCTGGCAGTCCTGCCGCGGCCGGGATGCACTTGGCTGCCGCGGAGTGTCGCCGTTGGCAAAGCCGATGAGACTCTGAATGGTGGCCCTCCATTGGTCGATCTTGTCTTCCGCTGGAGGGTAATCCAGGAGCAGTTGAGCTCGCGCCAAAGCTTCTGCTGGAGTAGTGGGTGGCAGTGGCGAACGGTGCGAGGAGCGGGATATGCTCGGACTCCTAACTATGTTAGAAGGAGCAGTATCCTATCCAGGCGACCATGCCTCGCTCGTGCCAGCATGTTGGCGTGCATGCTGGTCTTGAGCACCCCGAGATCCACCAGCTTGATCTTGGCCCAACATATGTATGGTACTGCGAGTACCATGACGCTGTCGGTCCTGCGCCACCTGAGATGGGCGCGGTACATGTACGGACGCCGAGGTCTGTGCAGCCTTGTCCTTGGACCTGACAGCATCGTGAGCTTCCTCGTCGACGTCCGTTCTTCCGCCGGCGTCTACTCCACCACCCGCTTGCTCCGGTGGTGGTGGGATCGACGTGGACGGAGCAGCTGCCGCCGAAGTCTTCTTCTTCGGTGGCATGTCGATGAAGAAGAAGATCTGGCTTGTGCGAACGCCGGATCAGGTTCACACAACCTCGACGCCCCCTACCTGGCGCGCCAAAGATGTCAGGGAAACTGATCCACGAACACCTATGGGACCGGCGGACCGAGCCCCTTTCGGTTCGGCGGGGGGCGGAGATCGCACGAAGAGCAGATCGAGGCGAAGCACACGAGTAGTTTACCCAGCTTCAGAGCTCTCCGGAGAGATAATACTCCTACTGCTGCTTGTCTGATTGTATTGTGTTCTTGCTCAAGAGCGCTGAGTGCTACAGTACGCTCTAGCTCCTAATGAGACCGAGCGTGTGTGATTTTCTGGGTCCGAACCTCCTCTACGTTGCGCATGGGCCTCCTTTTATACGCTCAAGGGGTCACTGACAGGTGGCAACGCAGACGAGGGTAAAAATGGAAAAGGAGTTGTGGTTGGTATAGCTACCTGCACAGTGCATCCTACCTAACCCTGACGGCAGGGGACAAAGGCATTAAATGCCCGTCTGTGTCGCCCAAACTGTGCAGAAAAGGACCGTCAGGGACGCCACCGTTCGCCATGATGGTAATCTTGTCAGCGTCGCTTGCCACCTCGCACCGCTGGCTGCTCAGCCTCCTGCCACGCGCGCCTGGGAAGGCCCCAGGGCGACACGTTGGTGGATGCGCTGGAGCGTGGGTGTAGAGTGATAACTTGCCGCGGCAAGCGCCTTGCCGCGGCCGTTGTCTTGTCGCGTCCGGAAGCTTGTTGCTCACTGGGTCTTGCCAGGACGCGTGGCGCGTCGCGGCAAGTTCCTCGAAATGCCTTGGTTGTCCTTCCCGACAAGCTCCTCTTGCCGGGGCCTTGTCTCCTTGGCTTGAATACTTTGTTCTTGAATGGCTCCAAGGGAACCACGGAGGACCTTGGCGGTCGCCCAGCAAGCCTTGCCGCGGGGTGCTGTAACTGCCCATGCACAAGTTCGGGATACTATGGTACCCCTACTCTAGCACACCGACAATTAAAAACCCCAATCTGAGTAGCATTCATAAACAAATCTAATAGGGACCCAATCTAAGGCAACGAATCTGAGTAGCATTAAAAACCCCAATCTGTGAGCATTAAAAACAAACTAATAAGCATCATAGCATTCAAACCCCCAATTTGTTCACAACATCTAGCATTTTTGCAACGAATTTATCCAAATCCAAAAACAAATCTAAAACCCCCAATCATTGGAGCACCTCAGATCATAGTTCATAACATAGCATTTTTGCAATGCATTCATCCAACAAACCCTAGTCCAAAAACACCTGTCCCCCCAACCCATACCCTACAGAAAACCCCGGCCCATACGACAAACCAACTACTCTAACCATCTGATCTACCATATGAATCACAATCTAACCAATGCAACAATGGATCCATTAACTCTACAAGCTAAGCAAGTGCAAATACCTGCTCCTCCACGGCAGGCGGCAGAACGGGGGCATCTAGATTGACTCTGCCGCTCGACGCCTTCACCTTCTGGAGCAATGAGGCGGAGCCCTCCACATCTGTAGTGTTTGCGAGTTTCCCCGCACCGCCGTGGACGCCACCAACATCTGCGGTCACCGCGCCTGGACCTTGCAGCCCCACCACATCTCCGGCCGCTGCGCCGGCGTCACCACGAGCATCGGCCATCTAACAGATGGAGGTGATAAAGGTGACGAAGAGGATGCGGTGGGGGAGAGCGAGACGGTGCGGTGGAGGCAGTGGAGGAGAGCGAGACGACACCGGTGGGGGAGAGGAAGATGATTCGACAGGGATGGGGTTTGGGGGAAAATGGTAGGGGCGATGGATGTGGTTGCCCTCTTTATATGATGGGACGTTTCGGGCATGTCCATGGACACGTGCTACCCCACGACTACGGTCTGGCATGCGCCCACGTATACACGGCCCGACTCGTCAGCTAATGGTCAAAGGAATTAACCCGATGGCAACGTGCATTATAACCTATTCTGATGGTTTCGGGAAAGGGAGTGCGGAAAAGTGAGCTAAAGTTAATAGAGTGGGGATGAATGAGTAGAGCTAAGGAACCGGGGGCACAGAAATAAAATCCCTTTTTAATAAGAGGGTGATGACTCAACATAAAAGTAAATAGATAGACCCTTCGCAGAGGGAAGCAAGGATTTGCAGAGGTGCTAGAGCTTGAGTATTGAAACAGAGATAAATAATATTTTGACCGGCATACTTTCATTGTTAAATAACAACCGAGAGATCTCGATATCTTTCATGCTACACACATCATAGGTGGTTCCCAACCAGAATGGTAAAGTTTATACCCCCCCCACCACCAACAAACATCAATCCATGGCTTGTCCGAAAAACCGGGTGTCATCCAACTAACAACAATCTTGGGGGAGTTTTGTTTGCATTTATTTTGATTTGATTTGAGCATGGGACTGGGCATCCCGGTTACCGGCCATTTTCTCATGAATGATGAGCGGAGTCCACTCATCATGAGAATAATCCGCCAAGCATGGAAGATATAGACAACGCTAGTTGATACATGAGCTATTTGAGCATACAAAACATAATTTCATTTAAAGGTTTAGAGTTTGGCACATACAAATTTACTTGGAACGGCAGGTAGATACCGCATATAGGAAGTTATTGTGGACTGATATGGAATAACTTTGGGTTTTATGGAAGTGGATGCACAAGCAGTATTCCCTCTTAGTACAGGTGAAGGCTAGAAAGAGACTGGGAAGCGACCAACTAAAGAGCGACAACAGTCATGAACATGCATTAAGATTAATCAACAATGAGTGCAAGCATGAGTAGGATATAAATCACCATGAACATAAATATCGTAGAGGCTATGTTGATTTTGTTTCAACTACATGCATGAACATGTGCCAAGTCAAGCCACTCTAATCATTCAAAGGAGGATACCACCCTATCATACTACATCACAACCATTTTAATAGCATGTTGGCATGCAAGGTAAACCATTATAAACTCCTAGCTAATTAAGCATGGCATGAGCAACTATAATCTCTAGTTGTCTTTGCAAACATGTTTCATCCATAATAGGCTCAATCAGGAACGGTGGACGAATCATATTTACAAAAACAAGATAGGTCAAGTTCATACCAGATTCTCTCATCGCAATCAGTCCATCATATATCGTCATTATTGCCTTTCACTCGCACGATCGAACAGTGTGGATAATAATAATAGTGCACGTGCATTGGACTAAGCTGGAATCTGCAAGCATTTAATACAAAGGAGAAGACAAGGTAATATGGGATCTTGGTTAGATCAACAATAATGCAAATGAGAGCCACTCAACATTTTCATCATGGTCTTCTCCTCTCGACCCCCAAAGAAAAGAAATAAAACTATTTACACGGGAAAACTCCCAACAAGCAATAGAAGAACGAGAAATCTTTTTGGGTTTTCTTTGAATATTACTACTACAAGCGGAAAGTAAACAAGCTAAAAGCTACAACTAATTTTTTTAGTTTTTCTTAAGGTTTTTCAAACACACAAGAAGAAGGCAAGAAAATAAAATAAACTAGCATGGATAGTACTATGAAAAAGTATGAACACCTACAACTAGAATCAATGTGTGAACATGAATGTAATGTCGGTGAGAAATACGTACTCCCCCAAGCTTAGGCATTTGGCCTAAGTTGGTCTTATGGCCACTGGTCGAAGCTACTCTCTTCGGTGTACTGAGGAGGGTCCTCAGGGTGCCAATGGTTAGGATCTCCTTTGGATCCCATTGATAAACATATTGTTGATATGGGTCAAGTGGTGGCTCAGGCTGAGGTTATGGGACTTGTGTCAGCCTCCAGTATGCATAAATGGCCTCGGGAAAAATGAGGTACATTCCTGAAAGTACGTTAAACAAAGAGGGCACTGGCAAGGTAATAGTCTCACAGTGAGTTTTATCAAATATCAAATTATACTTAAGCATCCGCTTCTTATTTTTAACAATAAAATCATGTGCTACCATAATCTTATAATCTAGAAAAATAGTGTGCAACAACTTTTCCTCTTTCTCATGATGCCTAATAGGTATATCAAAGTGTTTAGCAAGGCGTGAAGCAAAGATGCCTCCAAATATGGGGCCCTTTGTACGGTTTAGACTTAACCGTTTAGCGACAATAGCGCCTAAACTGAAAGTTGTATCATGAAACAAAGCATGGCCGCAAAATAACAAGATCAGGAGAACTAAGATTTCCACTATTCCCGTGACAAATTAAGCATCTACTAGCTAATATCGCAAAGTAACGTAGAACAGAAAAATGTATACTAGTAATTCTTGTATCTGAAACTTTCCTCATTTCCCCTACTGCAATTCTATCAATAAATTCATCCACATCACTATGATGTGGTTCCTCGTTGCTGCCTACAATGGGTATGTTGCAGACCCAACAAAAATCACGGAGTGACATCTCCTTAACCTCATCATACAAGTGAAATTCCACTAAAGGTGGTGATTTCTTAGCATGGAAATAAAAAATTTGCACAAAAATACTAGTGAATAGGAGATACTATTTGTGCTGGTCGTGGAGGAAGCCGGTAAGGCCTGGATTCTCAGCCAAATAATAAAAGTCGTCGTGAATTCCGGCGGCCCTCAAGAAAGCATCACATGGCCAGACTTCGGTGGTGCGAGGAAGATTGTACTTGGCCTTTTTATTCTCCTCATTCTGCTTATCCTTCGAGCTTCGGCTCGAGGAGCCCCCTCAACAATCTCTTCATCATTTTCTTTCTTTGAAAAATTTCTAAAATTTTTAGTGACTCAAAATAAAAGTGAAACAAACTCAACAAGATTGATAGCAACTACTCCCACAAGTGCCTAGAGGCTATATCATGCATTAAAACTACTTTGGACCATATAAATTTGACTTGCAAGCTCAAGAACAGGGTCACCTTAGCAACAAAAATTTGCAACAAATAAAGCACTAGAACAAAAACTAATTGGACCATTGGAGGAGTCACATACCGAAGAACAATCTCCCGAAACAGTTTTGTGGATAGAGCTTTGAGCAAGGAGATCGAAAATGGCAGTAAGATGAGCTAGAACACGGGTTTGAGCTATGGAAGGATTTTTTCTGGAGGAAGATGAAGTGAGTGGGTGCTGGAATAAGTGGAGGGGGTCCCCCTGGTGTGTTCTCAGTGCCAGAAATTCTTAATTCTTCTCTAAAAAATCATACTTAATTTTCAGGACATTTGGACACTTTTATTTTTGGGGTATTTTTTTATTGCATGGATAATTCAGAAAACAGACAGAAAATACTATTTTTTTGCTTATTTAATCTAAATAATCAGAAAGTAAAAAGAGGGACAGAGAGTTGTGCTTTCTAACTTCATCCATCTCATGCTCATCAAATGGAATCCACTAACAAGGTTGAGCAAGTCTTGTTAACAAACTTCTTCTGAATAACATAAAACCGGAGAATTTTCGAATAATACTAGGTTACCTCAACGGGGATATGCATGTCCCCAACAATAAGAATATCATATTTCATCTTGACAATAGGAAGACGGAATTCAAAACCTCCAATAGTAATTGCTGAATTTTTTCCAATATAATTTATACTATGAACTTGAGGTTGTTTCCTCGGAAAGTGTATCGTATTCTCATTACCATTAACATGAAAAGTGACATTGCCTTTGTTGCAATCAATAACAGCCCCTGTAGTATTCAAAAAGGGTCTACCGAGGATAACCGACATACTATCGTCCTCAGGAATATCAAGAATAACAAAGTCCACTAAAATAGTAATGTTTGCAACCACAACAGGCATATCCTCACAAATACCGACAGGTATAGTAGTGGATTTACCGACCATTTGCAAAGAGATTTCAGTAGGTGTCAACTTATACAAATTAAGTCTATGATATAAAGAGAGAGGCATAACACTAACACCAGCTCCAAGATCACATAAAGTAGTTTTAACATAGTTTCTTTATGGAGCATGGTATGGTTGGTACTCCTGGATCTCCTAGTTTCTTTGGTATTCCACCCTTAAAAGTATAATTGGCAAGCATGGTGGAAATTTCAGCTTCCGGTATCTTTATTTTATTTGTTAGAATATCTTTCATATACCTAGCATAAGGATTCATTTTAAGCATATCAGTCAAACGCATACGCAAAAATATAGGTCTAATCATTTCAGGAAAGCGCTCAAAATCCTCCTCATCCGTTTTCTTGGATGGCTTAGGAAGAAAAGGCATGGGCTTTTGAACCCATGGTTCTCTTTGTTTACCATGCTTCCTAGCAACGAAGTATCTCTTATCATAACGTTGATTCTTTGATTGTGGGTTATCAAGATCAATAGCAGGTTCAATTTCTACATCATTGTTATTACTAGGTTGAGCATCAACATGAACAACATCATTAACATTATCACTAGGTTCATGTTCATGACCAGATTGGGTTTCAGCATCAGAAATAGAAATATCATTGAGATTCTCAGGTGTGTCTATAATAGATTCACTAGAAGCATGCAAAGTCCTATCATTTTTCTTTTTCTTTTTCTTAGAAGGACTAGGTGCATCAACATTAGTTCTCTGAGAATCTTGCTCAGCTCTCTTAGGATGGCCCTCAGGATAGAAAGGTTCCTGAGTCATTGTACCATCTTTAGTCATAACTCCAACAACATTATAATTATTCATACTATTTAACTCATTGAGCAAATCATCTTGTGCTTTAAGCACTTGTTCTACCTGAGTGGTCAACATGGAAGCATGTTTGCTAATAAGCTTAAGGTCACCTTTAACTCTAGACATATAATCACTCAAGTGTTCTAGCATATAAGCATTACGTCTCAATTGTCTACCAACATAAGAATTGAAGTTTTCTTGTTTAACAATAAAATTATCGAACTAATCCAAGCATTGGCTAGCAGACTTATAACGAGGGATATCACCTTCATCAAATCTATAGAGAGAATTTACCTTTACTACCTGTTTCGGGTTATAAAGACCATGTATAGGTTCGATAGGTGGTAAATTCTTAACATCTTCTGCTTTAATACTTTTTTCTTTCATAGATTTCTTTGCCTCTTGCATATCTTCAGGATTGAGAAATAAAATACCCCTTTTCTTTAGAGTTATATTAGGAGTTGGTTCAGGAATTGTCCAATCATTATCATTACTCAATATATTATTCAATAGCAATTCAGCTTTCTCAACAGTTCTTTCCCTGAAAACACAACCATCACAACTATCCAAGTGGTCTCTGGAAGCATCATTAGTCCATTATAAAAGATATCAAGTATTTCATTTTTCTTGAGAGGATGATCAGGAAAAGCATTAAGTAATTGGATAATCTTCCCCCAAGCTTGTGGGAGACTCTCTTCTTCAATTTGCACAAAACTATATATTTCCCTTAAGGCAGCTTGTTTCTTATGAGCAGGGAATATTTAGGAGAGAAGTAATAAATCATATCCTAGGGACTACGCACACAACTAGGAGCAAGAGAATTAAACCATATCTTAGCATCACCCTTTAATGAGAAAGGAAACAATTTAAGGATATAATAATAGTGATTTTTTTCCTCATGAGTAAATAGGGTGGCTATATCATTAAATTTAGTAAGATCTACCACAATAGTTTTAGATTCACAGCCATAAAAAGGATCAAATTCAACCAAAGTAATGAACTCAGGATCGACGGAGAAATCATAATCCTTATCAGTAACACAGATAGGTGAAGTAGCAAAAGCAGGGTCATATTTCATTCCAGCATTCAAAGACTTTTCTTTTAGCTTAGCTAACAGTTTCTTAAGATTATATTTATCATTGCAAGCAAGAAAGTCTCTAGTAGTTTTTGCATCCATAACATATCCCTCGGGTACAATAGGCAATTCATATCTAGGGGAGAATCTTCATCATCACTTTCATCAATATTATCCGTTTCAATAATTTCATTCTCTCTAACCCTAGCAAGTTGTTCATCTAGAAATTCACCTAATGGCACAGTATTATCAAGCAAAGAAGTAATATCATCATAGCAGGTGCAGGTGCAGGTGTCACAAATTTACTCTTAACAGAAGGTGAATCAAGTGCAGAGCTAGATGGCAGTTCCTTACCTCCCCTCGTAGTTGAGGGGAAAATCTTGGTTCTTTCATCTTTCAAGTTCCTCATAGTAATTAGCAGATATAAATCCCAAGTGACTCAAAGAATAGAGCTATGCTCCCTGGCACCAGCGCCAGAAAGTAGTCTTGATAACCCACAAGTATAGGGGATCAAAACAGTTGTCGAGGGTAGAGTATTCAACCCAAATTTATTGATTCGACACAAGGGGAGCCAAAGAATATTCTCAAGTATTAGCAGCTGAGTTGTCAATTCAACCACACCTGAAAGACTTAATATCTGCAGCAAAATATTTAGTATCAAAGTAGTATGGAAGTAATGGTAATGGTGACAAAAGTAATAGTTGCAGTTTCATAGCAATCGCAACAGTAGTAACAGAGAAGTAACTAAGCAAAGAACAATCTGTGAAAAGCTCGTAGGCAATGGATCAATGATGGATAATTATGTCGGATGCGATTCCTCATGCAACAGTTATAACATAGGGTGGCATAGAACTAGCTCCAATTCATCAATGTAATGTAGGCATGTATTCTTAATATAGTCATACATGCTTATGGAAAAGAACTTGCATGATATCTTTTGTCCTACCCTCCCGTGGCAGCGGGGTCCTATTGGAAACTAAGGGATATTAAGGCCTCCTTTTAATAGAGTACCAGACCAAAGCATTAACACTTAGTGAATACATGAACTCCTCAAACTATGATCATCACCAGGAGTGGTCCCAATTATTGTCTCTTATGGGTTACCGGATCATAACACATATTAGGTGAGTATTGACTTGCAAGATAGGATCAAGAACTCACATATATTCATGAAAACATAATAGGTTCAGATCTGGAATCATGGCACTTGGGCCCTAGTGACAAGCATAAGCATGGCAAAGTCATAACAACATCAATCTTAGAACATAATGGATACTAGGGATCAAACCCTAACCAAACTAACTCGATTACATGGTAAATCTCATCCAACCCAATACTAGGGATCAAATCATAAGCATGTATTTTTGTATGTATTTATGTATTTTTTAGATGTATTTTGTGTATGTATGTATGTATTTTTTCAATTGTAATATGCATGATGTTTTAAATTTTTAAATGTGCTCTATTTTTTAGATGTGATAGATAGATGTCTCGCGGAGGTGATGTCTTGTTGTTTCTCAACGACAGTGATGGTCTAGAAGGAGAGGATGAAGCAGGCTACGGTGATCGAAAAATGGAGGAGGAAAGTCATGATCATGATGGTAGCTCTGGCGACCATGATGACGGCTCCGGTGATCGACCGAAGTCGGGATCAGCTGTTGCAAAGTCCGGTGAGGTACATATATAAATATATTAATTAAGGTTGTGCTGACTAGCTAATTGATGCATTAATTGTTTTGGTATGTACATATATTAACTCTTCTTTCTTCTTTTATAGCCCTCCGAATCGAGCCAAACTTCAATAACAAGACGAGACCCGAAGAAAAGGTTGCACTAGGATGAATGGTTCACGATCATAGCAATCACGGGCGATGGCCAACCGATTGAACCCATCCGGACCAAGGAAGCATTTTCTGCTCAGTTCGTGGTTCTCGTTAGGGACATGATCCTGATCAGCATCCAGCAATGGTATAAGCCTAAGAACGAAGACCCTCAAGTTTCTTATGTCGAAGATAGACAGAAAGATGATCTTTGGATCGCGCTGAAGGAAAACTTCACCCTACGACTAGAGGAGGATCCGGATAAGCCAGTTATAGAGCCATTGGACAAGGCTCATGCTCTCAAGAAGATGGCAGATCTATTCAGGAGGTGGAAGAATGAGTTGAAGTCAATGTATGTCGACAAGACAAGACTCCAGAATTCACCGGCCGGTTTGAGAAGATAAGAGATCACTGGGCCGCATTTGTGGCCCACAAGACATCGGAGAAGAGTAAGAAGATGTCAGTGACACACAAGATAAATGCTGCAAAGAAGGAGCATTACCATCGCACAGGGTCAGGTGGCTACCTCAAAGCCTGGCCGTTGTGGGACAAGGCTGAGAATGACTTGATTGCTAAAGGGGTCAAACCAGAGACATTGAACTAGCCAGACCGTTCAAGGACTTGGTTCTTCGTGGTTGGGGGAACCTTGGACCCTGAAACAGGGAAGTGCATTTGGACAGACGAGCAACTTGAAATACCCGTCAAGAAGCTTCAGAAGTATATCGCCACACCACAGCAAGGGACGTTCGTTCCCGACAGAGAGAACGACGAGCTCACACAGGCCCTCGGGAATCCTGAGCACCTTGGACGAACACGAGGCACGCCATGCTCCGTTGCGTGGAAGGTTGGGTTTCCCGGCGCATGTAGTTACAAAACCCAAGAGAGGAGGAGGAGAGTGGAGCAGAGAGAACTGCAGAAGCTGAATGCAAGTGTACGAAAGCTAGAGGAACAATTTGAGAGCCAACGACTTGCCCAAGCTACCCCAGAAGCTACCCCGCCATCTCAATGGAAAAGGAGCGTGGCTTCCACCGAGCTCGTTCAGCAGCCTGACTTCACGGCTCCTAGCTACCCCATGGATGCTATCATGGAGGCTCAACAGTGCCAGCTTATGATGCAATGGCAGAGCCTCCAAGGCGACTGTCGGCTCTGTTGCACCTCCTGAACCCGACGCAATGTTTCACTTCCTTCCGATTCCATAAGGCTATGCTGTTGTGATGGTGGATGAAATAACGGAGCGATTTGAGGAGCTCCAGCTTGACCACCCTACAGGTGAATGGGACACTCAGCTAGGTCTTGCTCTGAAGACTACATGTCTATGGCGGAAGGAGCACATCAAGCTTCTAAACTTCACGCCTCCGCCTCTGCCTCCTCCTCCGGCGAGTCAGGGCACTCCGCCTCCTCCTCCTCCTCCTCCTCCTCCCCCACGGGCGAGTGACCACGGCACTCCGCCTCCTTCTCCAGCGCGTGAGGGCGGCACTGCACCTCCTTCTCCGCCTACTCTGACGCGTCCGAGCAGCCCGCCTCCTCCTCCGCCTCGTCGGCAACGGCGAAACACAACCGCCGCCGCTCCGGCTGCTCCGACGAGTCGGACCACTCCGCCTCCTTCTACTACTCATCAGCAGCAACGGAAGAGAGCCACCGCCGCTCCGCTGAGAGAGTCCTGGATTAAGGGGTCCTCGGACAACCGGACTATATGCATTGGTCGGACTATTGGGCTATGAAGAAACAAGATAGAAGACTTCGTCCCGTGTTCGGATGGGACTCTCCTTTGCATGGAAGGCAATCTTGGCGATTCGGATATGTAGATTCCTTAATTTGTAACCGACCTTGTGTAACCCTAGCTCCCTCCGGTGTCTATATAAACCGGAGAGTTTAGTCCGTAGGACAAGAACAATCATAATCATAGGCTAGCTTCTAGGGTTTAGACATTATGATCTTGTGGTAGATCAACTCTTGCAATACTCATATTCATCAAGATCAATCAAGAAGGAAGTAGGGTATTACCTCCATAGAGAGGGCCCGAACCTGGGTAAACATTATGTCCCCCGCCTCTTGTTACCATTAGCCTTAGATGCACAGTTCGGGACCCCCTACCCGAGATCTGCCGGTTTTGACACCGACATTGGTGCTTTCATTGAGAGTTCCACTGGGTCATCATCAAAAGGCTTGATGGCTCCATCCATCATCTACAACAATGCAGTCCAGGGGGAGATCTTTCTCCTCGGACAGATCGTCGTATTCAGTGGCTTTGCACTGCGGGCCAACTCGCTTGGCCATCTAGAGCAGATCGATAGCTATGCCCCTGGCCATCGGGTCAGATTTGGAAGCCTGAATTTAGTGGCCGATATCTGTGGAGGCTTGATCTTCGATGGATTCGATCCCCTGACAGATGCCCCTCAACACCACGATGAACATGACCTAAATCTATCATCTAGCCCCGCTCAGGAGATAGCGCCTGTAACCGCTCTGGCTTCAGATCTGGAGCAGATCGCGTTATCCAAAGACGGGAAGCTCAACCCCGCCACGGAAGCCGCAGACCCAAGGGCGTTGGAGCTGAACACAGATCCAACCTCGAACGAGGCCTGTGTTGCAAGAACATCGGACTCGTCTCCGGTTATAGGTTCCGGACCGCGTGTACCCGCGCCCATCGAATCTGACTGGGCACCGATCTTGGAGTTGAGCTCCGCGGACACCTTCCAACACTCACCCTAGGTGACGTGTTAAACTCATTGAAATCCCTCTCCTTGTCAGGAGATTCTCGACTGAAATATGTCCGACTGGAGTGGGAAGCGGATGACGAAGAACTTTGTCTCCCACCCACCACCCACTCGATAGCCACTGTCGACGACTTGCCGACATACGTGATTTCGACTCCGAAGACATCGAAAGTATGGACGATGATGCCGGAGAAGAACAAGAACCACCGCCTACAGGGCGCTGGACAACCACCTCCTCATACGACATATACATGGTGGATACACCCCAAGCAAACCAATGGCAATGACAAAAAAGATCCAGTTGGGGATAAGCCTCCTGAGAACAGCCAAAGCGCCGACGTCAGCGGCGCCGGTCTAAACCACGCCATGGGAAAAACAGCGATGCCGGCACAAGAGAAAATAACACTCCAGATGATGCTGAAGACAATGAAGACCCCGCAGATCCAGCAATGGAGCAGGATGAGCAAGTAGACAGCAACCACAGTCCGGGGCCGCTGTCCGATCATAGCGACGCCAAAGATACCAATTATCAACTTGTCTCATAAGAGGAGATCAATCTGGGTGACGATACATTCATCGTCTCGGAAAAACCCTTGGAACAAGAGCGCCTCCAACAGAGACTTATTGCCACCGCGAAGAGCTTGAAGAAGCAGAAGCAACGGCTTAAAGCCGCACAAGATACGCTCAATGATAGATGGAACGAAGTGCTCGGCACTGAGGAAAAATACGGTGGTAATCGCCAAACAAAGAGCTACCCTAAGCATAAACTGCTGCCTGAATTGGACGACGAGGCCATTGCACCCATACCTCCGAAAAATTATACGACCGACAAACTGGACCGACCACCTCGTGGTCGAGATATAGCAGCTAGCAACACTGCACACAAGCCCGCACCCCCTCCCCGCAAAGGAAGGGAGGTTGCGACCCAGGACCAGAAACACGACCTACGTGAAGACCTGGACAAAAAGGCTAGCAGAACCAGGTCCATCTATGGATCCAGGGAACGTGCTCCTACACTAGATCATGACTATCAAGCAAAAAACGACGCGATTCGACGACCCAACTAGAGCTTGGTTTCCTTTTGGGCCCAACACCACCGTTTTTTTGCGGAGTCAGTGGTGGACGAGCAGCCGAGCACAACGAATAGGATCGCCTCTCGTGGATCGCCACACGACCCAACGATGTGGACCCATCCTTGTGATCCAACGGCCTGGAGCCTGCACGCAGCCTGCCCACCGAATTCCTTCTAGAAGACCACATCCGAGGGCTGTCGCTTGGCTCTAGGGTATGATCAGACGGCTGACGTTGGGAGCTAGGGTTAGGCAAAACCCCGCGGGGTTTAGAGGGGTTTTGAGCTGGTTAACAGGGTTACGAAAGCTTTGACTGAGCATAACTAATTTTAAATTTTTTTGAAATATGAAACCTTCACCGTTCATTGTTTTATAAGACACACTAACAAGGAAAAATACTAAACTTGGTCTATGGTCATTTTCATGAAAAAAAACCTAGCTGGCACGATCGAGGTCAAATGAGCACCATTAATTTAAACAAAAGTATGAAACCTGTGCACAATGTTGTCTTATGTGACATGTTACCAACCAAAAATCATAAACTTGGTCTATGGTCATTTTCATGAGAAAACCTTCACACATATGAGCTATCTCCTACAAGATTTCATAGAGTTCAAGGAGGTGAGGTAGGGTTACCTTCTGTTTTTGAAATTTTTTGAAAAATCAAAAAAATCACCAAAGCTTTATTTCAAAGTGAATAAGAAGGATCTGAACTTAGTTTTACATTTTCATATTTTATATGTGTTTTTAATAGTTTTTACATTAAAGTATATTTTTCAAAATAAAATGTAAAAATATGAGATTAATTCAAAAAATAGTGAGACTTCGAATCTACACTATATAGATTGAATATGTGTTAATACAAAACATTTGGCTCATTTAGAGTAGGTCCAAAAAAACTTGATTACAAATGGGCTGTTTACCCTAACCTGGGAGCTCATTTGGAGCATATTTCGCAAATTCAAATTTTTGTGACCTCCACTAAATCACCTCAAATTTTGCACACATGATCTCCTACACAAACATAGATAGTTTGCCAAGGTTTTTTTTTTGCATTTTCTTGAATTTACACAAATATACATAGATAATTTGCTGGTGGGAAAAAGCATGCATTTGATTTGATTAATAAACATGAGACCAATAACATGTGTTATCAGTGAAGCAACACTGAAACAACATGTGTGATCAGTGAAGCAACACTAAAGTGATCAGTGAAGCAACACTGAAACAACATGTCTGATCAGTGAAGCAACACTGAAACAACATGTTTGATCATTGCAGCACCTAAACTCTAGTTCACAACATCTAAACAGAACTAACCATACACCACAGGCAAATATAAGGACAGACAAATATAGATAGAATAATACGTTACTATCATCACCATAGATTAAGTTCACACCATAAACTGCCACATTAAGTTTACCATAAGTAACCGGACCCTAACTACCCTAAAGCTTAAGATTTAGTTCACATCATCACACCATCACAGCATCATCACATCACTTCACACCGGAGTCGCTGCCCCTGATCTTGTAGTCCTCCCCGCGGATCGGTACATCCTCTGCATGAGACAGAAGGTGATCGAAGCAGCCATTCTTGGGATTTGCCATGGTGCTGCAGTAGGTGCAGTGCCACTTCTTGAACTTGCGATTGTAGAAGGAAGAAACTCCCTTGGCCTTGATCTTTTGCACCTCTTTGGCTGTGAAGGACGCGATGTTTCCCTTGTACACATCATCTCCAGAATCATACTGCACACATGAATGAATTGCATTAATACATTATACATTCATATACACCATGTCAAAGGAACTAAATGAACAAGGGATAGGCTTACATCATATTCAGAATCGTCACTAAACGCCCCCTCATACGGGTCATAGTCGGCCAGCTTCCTCTTTCTCCCTCCCAACCATCATCCTCCTGAATATACAATTACATCCATCACTAGTAGCCAATTGAAAATTTAGATATGCACACATGACACTTTGATCATAGGGCTAATATACTCCCAATATCAGAAATGTTTTAGAAGTGGGTTTTTTTATTTATGTGCCCCTTAGCTCTATGCATTCAAAAACCACATCCATCACTAGTATATCAATGTATTAGATTTGTACACACATTGATCAAAAACCCCAATATGATATTCAAATAACACATTGATCATTCGTCATACACACACATTGAAGAACAGAGCTAATATAACTACATATTGTGGACAAATTTATACACTAATGAATCAAATTTATATACTAATGAATAAAAAAACCAGTATGACAAATTTACACACATTGAATCAAATTTATAACTTCTTAATCAATGGATTCCATTTGGGCATATGACATTAAAAACCCCAATCTGAGTAGCATTCAAAAACAAATCTAATAGGGACCCAATCTAAGGCAACGAATCTGAGTAGCATTAAAAACCCCAATTTATGAGCATTAAAAACAAATCTAATAAGCATCATAGCATTCAAAACCCCAATTTGTTCACAACATCTAGCATTTTTGCAACGAATTTATCCAAATCTAAAAACAAATCTAAAAACCCCAATCATTGGAGCACCTAAGATCATAGTTCACAACATAGCATTTTTGCAATGCATTCATCCAACAAACCCTAGTCCAAAAACCCTGTTCCCCCAACCCATACCCTACAGAAAACTCCGGCCCATATGACAAACCAACTACTCTAACCATCTGATCTACCATATGAATCACAATCTAACCAATGCAACAATGGATCCATTAACTCTACAAGCTAAGCCAGTGCAAATACCTGCTCCTCCACGGCAGGCGACGGAATGGGGGCATCTAGATTGACTGTGCCGCTCGACGCCTTCACCTTCTGGAGCAATGAGGCGGAGCCCGCCACATCCGCAGCGTTTGCGAGTTTCCCCGCACCGCCGTGGACGCCGCCGACATCTGCGGTCACCACGCCTGGACCTTGCAGCCCCACCACATCTCCGGCCGCTGCGCCGGCGTCACCATGAGCAGCGGCCATCTTACAGATGGAGGCGATAAACACTACAAGAAATATGTCAACTTATGACCACCACTATTGGTCACTGAAAGGTCACAAATTTCCATTTATGACCTTTTTGTGACCAAAAACAGAAGGTCAAAAGCTGGCCGTCGTAAACTGACTATAGCGACCTTTCTTCTGGAATGGTCAAAGACGTTTACGACCAAAATATTCCTACTGTGGCGTTTTGGTCACTAGCAACCTCCCCCAGGCCACGTAGGCATCCAGCATGGCAAGATGATGTGGCACAAGATTCAGCCCGGTCCAATTCGGTTTTCTACATGGGCCGAGCCCAACAATTCAGCCTATTTGTGTTTTTTTTTGTCTGTCAATTATTGGTTGGGTTCATGGGCCAAGCCCAATATTGCAGCCTTTTTATTGTTGGGTTGTGGCCTTCTTACCATCAATTGATTTTTTATTTTTCAATCATTTTATTTTAGAGCTGGTCCCACTAGTCAGATGGGCACCACACGTCAAAAATTTCAAAATATCTCAAATTATATTCATAAGTGGGACATAAATTGGTCCCGCTGGTCATGTTTCCATTTCACATCTTTTTAACATACATAATCACTTTCAAATAGGACGGGACAAATATAATTCATCAAATAACACTACATTAGTCTTTTACAATCTATTACAATATTACAATTTACAATCTAGTACAGAACCAAAAAACTCTTCGCTAAGTAGGGCTTCACTGATTCGCACTTGGCTTCATGGCTTCACACTCCAAAAAAATTAGGCCCGAAGCTCCTGTAAAAGAGTGAACAACTTCAATATTAGTGTACTAGTGCTGAGGCCAGAACCAAACAACTTTGATATTACAATAGAAAGAAGTCTCAGGTTTATCAAGCACAGCAAAACAGCAGTGTGACTGAAAACAAGAGAGGTCTCAGGTTTAGACTGAAAAGGAAGAGTTAGATATGCATGATGTCCCTGGTTTAAAGAAAAGATCAAGAGCACAATTTTAACAAGAGATATATAGTCAGTCCAATTGAACAAAGGCTGGACAGTAGCATTATGAGTATTTAAGTGGAGATGTAGCAGACAATCAAATGAATATATTGTGGAGACCATCAATAAAATTAGGCAATCATGGATGGAGAGCGTCTAATGCTCCTAATTAAACAAACGGATATGTTTAGCCAACCAAGAAGGAAACACTAACCAAACAGTGGCAATTTGAGGTGGTGAGCTAGATGAGGTACAAACTGATATGACATTCAATCATCCGGTAGCAAAACAAGCTTACTAGCTAGCTAGTACATTAGAATGTGACCATCCAACATGCACACACGCATCATGCAGGAACATATATGAACATTTTCTGTAAGGGGGGCATCAAGACCTTGTTTTGGAAGGACTAAAGAGCACTTGAACGAGTTCTGGTCGTCAGGTGCTTCTTCACCATCAGGCTCATTTGTTGCTGCTGCTCATCCTCCTACTCCATCTGCATGCACAAGAGCAAGTTAGTTGTTTGCATGGCATTCACTTAATAAAACTGCATGTATATTCATCTACATTACTTCTTCAGTATAGTATAGCACAAAGGATGGATGGGTTTGAGTTCAAATGTTTGCTTGCACATGTACTACTCATATACTTAGGCACATGGAAAATCAACTACAAGCAGGAACACGATGAGCCAGAACAAGCTAGTAAGACACTAGCAGTAGAGCAACCATAATATGAAGCAAACAGAGGAATCACAAGGTAATTCTACTAATTTCATTGAAACAATAGTGACAATTTTAGGCAGTGTGCTAGATGAGGTACAAACTGAGATGCCATTCAGTGAGATATAGTAAGAATGATTGTGGCAGCAGTAGATATAGTAAGAATGCAAAAGTAACATTCAGTGAGAATTGTATTCTTCTAAGCTACTAGCAGAGAAGCAGAAAACAGACGAACAGCCTGGCCCTACATGTGAAATATTTTTCAATAAATGAACTCGTCTAAGAGGACATGACACAATATCTACCAGCTACAAATCCCAGGAAATATCTACTAGCACAGTTAACCAGAACAATTACAAACAGCAGACAAAATCATGAAAAACATTGCATTTCACAAACTTCTGTCATGCATAAGACATCCAGATACAAACTTGCATATAAGAACAGCATATATAGATGAATCATGAGAGAAATAGTCTATCTACTCTCGATGGACACACTGCACAAGCAACAGCCTTAAACAAACTATGCAGAAGTAACAGAGCTGATAAGCAGACAACCTGTCGTCGTCTATTACTACTAGACACGCCGGACAGGATCAGCTGGCTAGCGTGCCCCGTGCGCGAGCCAACAGGGCGCCAGCGGTCAATCGGCTAGCTGGACAGGATGCAGACAGAGGAGGGAGAACCGGCCGGCCCGGAGACGAAGCGCGAGAGGGGATCCGATTGGAACCTCGGTCGGCCGGCCAGGGCAGGAGGAAGGGGTTGGGGGGAGTCCGTACCGGCGAGCAGAGCAGAGCGGAGGAGGCTTGTTCCGTCACGGAGACACCGTACCATGCCACGTCCTTCTTGGTGTTCACCCCCTCGACCTGCACCAGCGACGTGCTCTCATACTGGTTCGGCTTGGACCTGCAGATCAACCCCCCACATCGCCATCAGCGCGCCACCCAATCTCACCGTGAAATGAATCACCAGATCCGGCGAGAGCATGGCCAAGAACGGGGCTGCTCACCTCTTGAAGCCGAGGATGGTGCTCCGGACGTAGAGCCTGACGCGCTGCCCCGTGCGTCCCTTCACCATGGCGGCTGCCGCCGCTTAGGGTTTCA
>NC_041383.1:779719983-779761342 GCF_002162155.2 Triticum dicoccoides
GAGGGAAGGGGAGGGGTGAGAGGAGTAGGGCGTGCGGGAGGCCATGGACGGCGGCCAGCTCCTCCGGAGGGAGGTGCCAGCGGCGATCTGGAAGGGAGGAGGCAGCTCTCCGTCGGGCAGCGAGGAGATCTGGAAGGGAGGAGGCAGCGAGGAGATGGATGGGTTGGTGTGGGGGTGGGAAAGAAAGGAGGCGGGGGGGTGGATGGAAAATGACCAGCTAGGGTTTCGGGGTTGGTGTGGACAGCCGTTGGATCCACGAGCATCCGACGGCGTATGATGCACGATCCGCGTGAAGGGTCTACAGACCAATTAGAATGCAGTATGATGCTATGACCATCTAAATTGGTCATAGTTGTTTAAAAATAATATGTTAAAATCATGACAGCTATTTTATGACCTGAGAAATTCAAAAAGAAAATAGAAAACCTTCTCATTGTGTCCCCAAAATGTGAATGAGTTTTCAGAAAAAAATAACAAACATGAAAAAAGATAAATATCTTCAAAAAGGTGTAGTGAGAAATGAGTTTTTTTTGCAAAAAAAACCATTTTCCATTTTTCGAGTGCCCAAAAGGAGGTTTTTTGTGAAGGACCTCCCAAATAATTGTTGCAAAATCGGACCAAATCATTTTTCTAAAATACTAGGCCATATTTAATGTACAATTGACAAAATGGTTGGGTGTCAAAAGTTTTGATCCACCTCTGGTGAAAAAGACAAATTCCCGCCGATTCAGGTGGAAGCGGGTCAAATTTGAACTGTAGGTGCCTCATAGTTTGCTATTTATTTTTTCCAAAAATCATTTCTAGGTACATAAGTACCTATTTAATCAGAGAAACGCCAAAAAAAATTCCAAGATTCAACCACTAGCTAGGAACGGTCATTCCCGCCGTTTTGACCGCATTTTGAAACGGGCATAAAAAATTCAAAAAAAATCAAAAAATTGGGAAACCTTCGCATTGTGTCATTATATGTGGCCAAGTTCCCAAGAAAAATAACAAACTTGTAATACGGCAATTATTTTTAAAAAAGTGTTCTCAGAAACGAGCTATCACGTGTGGAGATCAATGACTTTCAAGCCAAATGATCAATCTTATGGCCACATTCATGGCATAGTTTGTTCAAATGATCTCATACTGTGCACAAGAGTGCATATTGGAATGGCAAACAATGTTGCCTAAGGAAGTTTTCATTTTCTTTGGACGAAAAAACCATTTTCCATTTTTCGAGTGCCCGAAAGGAGGTTTTTTTGTGAAGGACCTCCCAAATAATTGTTGCAAAATTGGACCAAATCATTTTTCTAAAATACTAGGCTATATTTAATGTACAATTGACAAAATGGTTGGGTGTCAAAAGTTTTGATCCACCTCTGGTGAAAAAGACAAATTCCCGCCGATTCAGGTGGAAGCGGGTCAAATTTGAACTGTAGGTGCCTCATAGTTTGCTATTTATTTTTTCCAAAAATAATTTCTAGGTACATAAGTACCTATTTAATCAGAGAAACGCCAAAAAAATTCCAAGATTCAACCACTACCTAGGAATGGTCATTCCCGCCGTTTTGACCGCATTTGAAACGGGCATAAAAAATTCAAAAAAATTCAAAAAATTAAGAAACCTTCGCCTTGTGTCATTATATGTGGCCAAGTTCCCATGAAAAATAACAAACTTGTAATACAGCAATTTTTTTAAAAAAGTGTTCTCAGAAACGGGCTATCACGTGTGGAGATCAATGGCTTTCAAGCCAAATGATCAATCTTATGGCCACATTCATGGCGTAGTTTGTTCAAATGATATCATATTGTGCACAAGGGTACATCTTGGAATTCCAGACAATGTTGCCTAAGGAAGTTTTCATTTTCTTTGCACGGAAAATTCATTTTTCTTTTTCCGAGTGCCCAAAAGGAGGTTTTTTTGTGAAGGAACTACCAAATAATTGTTGCAAAAATGGACCAAATCAATTTTATAAAATACTAGGCCATATATAATGCACAATTGACAAAATGGTTGGGTGAAAAAAGCTTTGATCCACCTCTGGTGAAAAAGACAAATTGCCGCCGATTTAGTTGGAAACGGGTCAAATTTGAACTGCAGCTGTCTCATAGTTTCCTATTTATTTTTTCCAAAAATCATTTCTAGGTACATAAGTATCTATTTAATCAGAGAAACACAAAAAAATTCCAAGATTCAATCACTAGCTAGGAACGGTCAAGCCCGCCGTTTTGACTGCATTTTGAAACGGGCATAAAAAATTCAAAAAAATCAAAAAATTGGGGAACCTTCACATTGTGTCATTATATGTGGCCAAGTTCCCAAGAAAAATAACAAACTTGTAATACGGTAATTATTTTAAAAAAGTGTTCTCAGAAATGAGCTATCATGCGTGAAGATTCATGGCTTTCAAGCCAAATGATCAATCTTATGGCCACATTCATGGCATAGTTTGTTCAAATGATCTCATATTGTGCACAAGGGTGCATATTGGAATGGCAAACAATGTTGCCTAAGGAAGTTTTCATTTTCGTTGGACGGAAAAACCATTTTCCATTTTTCGAGTGCCCGAAAGGAGGTTTTTTTGTGAAGGAACTACCAAATAATTGTTGCAAAATTGGACAAAATCATTTTTATAAAATACTAGGGCATATTTAATGCACAATTGACAAAATGGTCTTGTGTAAAATTTTTTGATCCACCTCTCGTGAAAAAGACAAATTTCTGCCGATTTCGTTGGAAGCGGGTCAAATTTGAACTGCAGCTGCCTCATAGTTTGCTATTTATTTTTTCCAAAAATCATTTCTAGTTACATAAGGACCTATTTAATCATAAATACATGGTTTGGTGGCGATACGTCGAGGTTTGGGCGGTGGCCGAGGGCCCCAACTCTAGAGCGCGTAAACTCGCATGCCCGCCGCGTGGTCACCTCGTGACCGTGGCGTTGCCATGTGTTCTGGGCGGCCTAGGCATGTCTAGTGGGTTGGGCACTCCCCAGGTTGGTGCTAGGAAGAAATTTACAACATAAGATTCTCACGAGGAGACCGATCGATGCTTAAACATGAATTAGCAGCCAAGTGTTTGATTAGCGGTACGGCAAATGTACGTGGCTAATGGGTGTGAGTTTTGGCTGAGGATGATTAGTTACTAAGAAGACCGTCTTCACAAATTTTCAGCTCAAAAGGAGGAGCCTAGGTGGTACTTGCTTTGCAAACCACCACACTGGACATAAATACGAATGTTGAAGCTCGGCTCAAAATAATGAATGGATTGAGCTGGCATTTGGTGGAGGATGGTTATTTGGGCATAGGAAAGCACTGTAGAAAATGGATACCATTTGGACATGCCAAAGTGGTACTTCCTTCACAAAGTGCTGCTCTGAACAGAATAGGAAAATGAATATTTTTGAATTATTTTTGAACTAGGAAAGGAAGGTTTTTACATATTTGACAAAGATATGATCCAAAGAATTTATGAGATTTTTTTGGGAATTTTGGGAATGACAGAAATATAGGTTGCTTCACAACCTAGGGCAAAAACTGCCACATGGACAGGACACATATGCAAAACTGATGAGGTGGCGCCTAGTCATAGCAACCCACCACAATTTACAAGGCTATGACCATCTATATTGGTCGTTAACAACTAGAAATAAGGCAGCAGACTAGCGCTGTTTGCTTTATGACCTTTTCGTGTGAGGAAATTACGACCTTTCTGACCAAAATGGTCGCAATGGTTTAGGGTTTGGAGCCCCCCGAACAGCTTTTGACCAATTGGTCTGAAATGGTCATAAATTTATGACCAATTATTCGAGGGTCACTGACAGAAGGTCATAAGTTGACATATTTCTTGTAGTGAAAGGTGATGAAGAGGATGCGGTGGGGGAGAGCGAGATGGTGCAGTGGAGGCAGTGGAGGAGAGCGAGACGACGCCGGTGGGGGAGAGGAAGATGATTTGACAGGGAGGGGGTTTGGGGGAAAATGGTAGGGGCGATGGAGGTGGTTGCCCTCTTTATATGATGGGACGTTTCGGGCATGTCCATGGACACGTGCTACCCCACGACTATGGTCTGGCATGCGCCCACGTATACACGGCTCCACTCGTCAGCTAATGGTCAAAGGCATTAACCCGATGGCAACGTCCACTATAACCTGTTCTGAGGGTTTCGGGAAAGGGAGTGGGGAAAAGTGAGCAAAAGTTAATAGAGTGGGGATGAATGAGTAGAGCTAAGGAACCAGGGGCACAGAAATAAAATCCCTTTTTAATAAGAGGGTGATGACTCAACATAAAAGTAAATAGATAGACCCTTCGCAGAGGGAAGCAAGGATTTGTAGAGCTGCTGGAGCTTGAGTTTTGAAACAGAGATAAATAATATTTTGACCGACATACTTTCGTTGTTAAATAACAACCGAGAGTTCTCGATATCTTCCATGCTACACACATCATAGGCGGTTCCCAAACAGAATGGTAAAGTTTATACTCACCCACCACCAACAACCATCAATCCATGGCTTGTCCAAAACAACGGGTGTCGTCCAACTAACAACAATCTTGGGGGAGTTTTGTTTGCATTTATTTTCATTTGATTTGAGCATGGGACTGGACATCCCGGTTACCGGACATTTTCTCATGAATGATGAGCGGAGTCCACTCATCGTGAGAATAATCCGCCTAACATGGAAGATATAGACAACCCTAGTTGATACATGAGCTATTTGAGCATACAAAACATAATTTCATTTAAAGGTTTAGAGTTTGGCACATACAAATTTACTTGGAACGGCAGGTAGATACCGCATATAGGAAGTTATGGTGGACTCATATGGAATAACTTTGGGTTTTACGGAAGTGGGTGCACAAGAAGTATTCCCGCTTAGTACAAGTGAAGGCTAGAAAGAGACTGGGAAGCGACCAACTAGAGAGCGACAACAGTCATGAACATGCATTATGATTAATCAACAATGAGTGCAAGCATGAGTAGGATATAAATCACCATGAACATAAATATTGTAGAGGCTATGTTGATTTTGTTTCAACTACATGCATGAACATGTGCCAAGTCAAGCCACTCTAATCATTCAAAGGAGGATACCACCCTATCATACTACATCACAACCATTTTAATAGCATGTTGGCACGCAAGGTAAACCATTATAAACTCCTAGCTAATTAAGCATGGCATGAGCAACTATAATCTCTAATTGTCACTGCAAACATGTCATCCATAATAGGCTCAATCAGGAACGGTGGACGAATCATATTTACAAAAACAAGATAGGTCGAGTTCATACCTGCTTCTCTCATCGCAATCGGTCCATCATATATCGGCATTATTGCCTTTCACTCGCACGACCGAACGGTGTGGATAATAATAATAGTGCACGTGCATTGGACTAAGTTGGAATCTGCAAGCTTTTAATACAAAGGAGAAGACAAGATGATATGGGATCTTGGTTAGATCAACAATAATGCAAATGAGAGCCACTCAACATTTTCATCATGGTCTTCTCCTCTCGACCCCCAAAGAAAAGAAATAAAACTATTTACACGAGAAAACTCCCAACAAGCAATAGAAGAACGAGAAA
This sequence comes from Triticum dicoccoides, assembly GCF_002162155.2. Taxonomy (NCBI): domain Eukaryota; kingdom Viridiplantae; phylum Streptophyta; class Magnoliopsida; order Poales; family Poaceae; genus Triticum; species Triticum dicoccoides. Next base: position 779,725,552 of record NC_041383.1, read on the forward strand.
TCTTTTTGGGTTTTCTTTTAATATTACTACTACAAGCGGAAAGTAAACTAGCTAAAAGCTACAACTAATTTTTTTAGTTTTACTTAAGGTTTTTCAAACACACAAGAAGAAGGCAAGAAAATAAAATAAACTTGCATGGATAGTACAATGAAAAAGTATGAACACCTACAACTAGAATCAGTGTATGAACATGAATGTAATGTCGGTGAGAAATACGTACTCCCCCAAGCTTAGGCATTTGTCCTAAGTTGGTCTTATGGCCACTGGTCGAAGCTACTATCTTCGGTGTACTGAGGAGGGTCCTCAGGGTGCCAATGGTTAGCAATCTCCTTTGATCCCACTGATAAACATATTGTTGATATGGGTCAAGTGGTGGCTCAGGCTGAGGTTATGGGACTTGTGTCAGCCTCCAGTATGCATAAATGGCCTCGGGAAAAATGAGGTACATTCCTGAAAGTACGTTAAACAAGGAGGGCGCTGGCAAGGTAATAGTCTCATAGTGAGTTTTATCAAATATCAAATTATACTTAAGCATCCGCTTCTTATTTTTAACAATAAAATCATGTGCTACCATACTCTTATAATCTAGAAAAATAGTGTGCAGCAACTTTTCCTCTTTCTCATGATGCCTAATAGGTATCTCAAAGTGTTTAGCAAGGCGTGAAGCAAAGATTCCTCCAAATATGGGGCCCTTTGTATGGTTCAGACTTAACCGTTTAGCGACAATAGAGCCTAAACTAAAAGTTGTATCATGAAACAAAGCATGGCCGAAAAATAACAAGATCAGGAGAACTAAGATTTCCACTGTTCCCGCGACCAATTAAGCATCTACTAGCAAATATCGCAAAGTAATGTAGAACAGAAAAATGTATACTAGTAATTCTTGCATCTGAAACTTTCCTCATTTCCCCTACAGCAGTTCTATCAGTAAATTCATCCACATCACTATGATGTGGTTCCTAGTTGCTGCCTACAATGGGTATCTTGCAGACCCAACAAAAATCATGGAGTGATATCTCCTTAACCTCATCATACAAGTGAAATTCCACTAAAGGTGGTGATTTCTTAGCATGGAAATAAAAATTTTGCACAAAAATATTAGTGAGTAGGAGATACTATTCGTGCTGGTCGTGGAGGAAGCCGGTAAGGCCTGCATTCTCAGCCAAATAATAAAAGTCGTCGTGAATTCCGCGGCCCTCAAGAAAGCATCACACGGCCAGACTTCCGTGGTGCGAGGAAGATTGTACTTGGCCTTTTTATTCTCCTCATTCTGCTTATCCTTCGAGCTTCGGCTCGAGGAGCCCCCTCAACAATCTCTTCATCATTTTCTTTCTTTGAAAAATTTCTAAAATTTTTAGTGACTCAAAATAAAAGTGAAACAAACTCAACAAGATTGATAGCAACTACTCCCACAAGTGCCTAGAGGCTATATCATGCATTAAAACTACTTTGGACCATATAAATTTGACTTGCAAGCTCAAGAACAGGGTCACCTTAGCAACAAATAAAGCACTAGAACAAAAACTAATTGGACCATTGGAGGAGTCACATACCGAAGAACAATCTCCCAAAACAGTTTTGTGAATAGAGCTTTGAGCAAGGAGATCGAAAATGGCAATAAGATGAGATAGAACACGGGTTTGAGCTATGGGAGGATTTTTTTTGGAGGAAGATGAAGTGAGTGGGTGCTGGAATAAGTGGAGGGGGTCCCCATGGTGTGTTCTCAGTGCCATAAATTCTTAATTATTCTACAAAAAATCATACTTAATTTTCAGGACATTTGGACACTTTTATTTTTGGGGTATTTTTTTATTGCATGGATAATTCAGAAAACAGACAGAAAATACTATTTTTTTGCTTATTTAATCTAAATAATCAGAAAGTAAAAAGAGGGACAGAGAGTTGTGCTTTCTAACTTCATCCATCTCATGCTCATCAAATGGAATCCACTAACAAGGTTGAGCAAGTCTTGTTAACTAACTTCTTCTGAATAACATAAAACCGGAGAATTTTCGAATAATACTAGGTTACCTCAACGGGGATATGCATGTCCCCAACAATAAGAATATCATATTTCTTCTTGACAGTAGGAAGATAGAATTCAAAACCTCCAATAGTAATTGCTGAAATTTTTCCAATATAATTTATACTATGAACTGGAGGTTGTTTCCTCGGAAAGTGTATCATATTCTCATCACCATTAACATGAAAAGTGACATTGCCTTTGTTGCAATCAATAACAGCCCATGTAGTATTCAAAAAGGGTGTACCAAGGATAACCGACATACTATCATCCTCGGGAATATCAAGAATAACAAAGTCCATTAAAATAGTAATGTTTGCAACCACAACAGGCGCATCCTCACAAATACCGACAGGTATAGTAGTTGATTTACCGACCATTTGCAAAGAGATTTCAGTAGGTGTCAACTTATTCAAATTAAGTCTACGATATAAAGAGAGAGGCATAACACTAACACCAGCTCCAAGATCACATAAAGTAGTTTTAACATAGTTTCTTTATGGAGCATGGTATGGTTGGTACTCCTGGATCTCCTAGTTTCTTTGGTATTCCACCCTTAAAAGTATAATTGGCAAGCATGGTGGAAATTTCAGCTTCCGGTATCTTTATTTTATTTGGTAGAATATCTTTCATATACTTAGCATAAGGATTCATTTTAAGCATATCAGTCAAACGCATACGCAAAAATATAGGTCTAATCATTTCAAGAAAGCGCTCAAAATCCTCCTCATCCGTTTTCTTGGATGGCTTAGGAGGAAAAGGCATGGGCTTCTGAACCCATGGTTCTCTTTGTTTACCATGATTCCTAGCAACGAAGTCTCTCTTATCATAACGTTGATTCTTTGATTGTGGGTTATCGAGATCAATAGCAGGTTCAATTTCTACATCATTGTTATTACTAGGTTGAGCATCAACATGAACAACATCATTAACATTATCACTAGGTTCATGTTCATTACCAGATTGGGTTTCAGCATCAGAAATGGAAACATCATTGAGATTCTCAGGTGCGTCTATAATAGATTCACTAGAAGCATGCAAAGTCCTATCATTTTTCTTTTTCTTTTTCTTAGAAGGACTAGGTGCATCAACATTAGTTCTTTGAGAATCTTGCTCAGCTCTCTTAGGATGGCCCTCACGATAGAAAGGTTCCTGAGTCATTCTACCATCTCTAGTCATAACTCTAACAACACTATCATTATTCTTACTATTTAACTCACTGAGAAAATCATCTTGTGCTTTAAGCACTTGTTCTACCTGAGTGGTCAACATGGAAGCATGTTTGCTAATAAGCTTAAGGTCACCTTTAACTCTAGACATATAATCACTCAAGTGTTCTATCATATAAGCATTACGTCTCAATTGTCTACCGACATAATCATTGAAGTTTTCTTGTTTAACAATAAAATTATCGAACTCATCCAAGCATTGGCTAGCAGACTTATAACGAGGGATGTCACCTTCATAAAATCTATAGAGAGAATTTACCTTTACTACCTGTTTCGGGTTATCAAGACCATGTATTAGTTCGATAGGTGGTAAATTCTTAACATCTTCTGCTTTAATACTTTTTTCTTTCATAGATTTCTTTGCCTTTTGCATATCTTCAGGACTGAGAAATAAAATACCCCTTTTCTTCAGAGTTGTCTTAGGAGTTGGTTCAGGAAGTGTCCAATCATTATCATTACTCAATATATTATTCAATAGCAATTCAGCTTGCTCAACAGTTCTTTCCCTGAAATCACAACCATCACAACTATCCAGGTGGTCTCTGGAAGCATCGTTAGTCCATTATAAAAGATATCAAGTATTTCATTTTTCTTGAGAGGATGATTAGGAAAAGCATTAAGTAATTGGAGAATCTTCCCCCAAGCTTGCGGGAGACTCTCTTCTTCAATTTGCACAAAATTATATATTTCCCTTAAGGCAGCTTGTTTCTTATGAGCAGGGAAATATTTAGGAGAGAAGTAATAAATCATATCCTAGGGACTACGCACACAACCAGGAGCAAGAGAATTAAACCATATCTTAGCATCACCCTTTAATGAGAAAGGAAACAATTTAAGGATATAATAATAGCGATTTTTCCTCATGAGTAAATAGGGTGGCTATATCATTAAATTTAGTAAGATCTACCACAATAGTTTTAGATTCACAGCCATAAAAAGGATCAGATTTAACCAAAATAATGAACTCAGGATCGACAGAGAAATCATAATCCTTATCAGTAACACAGATAGGTGAAGTAGCAAAAGCAGGGTCATATTTCATTCCAGCATTCAAAGACTTTTCTTTTAGCTTAGCTACCAGTTTCTTAAGATTATATTTATCATTGCAAGCAAGAAAGTCTCTAGTAGTTTTTGCATCCATAACATATCCCTCGGGTACAATAGGCAATTCATATCTAGGGGAGAATCTTCATCATCACTTTCATCAATATTATCCGTTTCAATAATTTCATTCTCTCTAACCCTAGCAAGTTGTTCATCTAGAAATTAACCTAATGGCACAGTATTATCAAGCAAAGAAGTATTATCATCATAGCAGGTGCAGGTGCAGGTGTCACAAATTTACTCTTAACAGAAGGTGAATCAAGTGCAGAGCTAGATGGCAGTTCCTTACCTCCCCTCGTAGTTGAGGGGAAAATCTTGGTTCTTTCATCTTTCAAGTTCCTCATAGTAATTAGCAGATATAAATCCCAAGTGACTCAAAGAATAGAGCTATGCTCCCTGGCACCAGCGCCAGAAAGTAGTCTTGATAACCCACAAGTATAGGGGATCAAAACAGTTGTCGAGGGTAGAGTATTCAACCCAAATTTATTGATTCGACACAAGGGGAGCCAAAGAATATTCTCAAGTATTAGCAGCTGAGTTGTCAATTCAACCACACCTGAAAGACTTAATATCTGTAGCAAAATATTTAGTATCAAAGTAGTATGGAAGTAACGGTAATGGTGACAAAAGTAATAGTTGCAGTTTCGTAGCAATCACAACAGTAGTAACAGAGAAGTAACTAAGCAAAGAACAATATGTGAAAAGCTCGTAGGCAATGGATCAATGATGGATAATTATGTCGGATGCAATTCCTCATGCAACAGTTATAACATAGGGTGACACAGAACTAGCTCCAATTCATCAATGTAATGTAGGCATGTATTCTTAATATAGTCATACATGCTTATGGAAAAGAACTTGCATGACATCTTTTGTCCTACCCTCCCGTGGCAGCGGGGTCCTATTGGAAACTAAGGGATATTAAGGCCTCCTTTTAATAGAGTACCATACCAAAGCATTAACACTTAGTGAATACATGAACTCCTCAAACTATGATCATCATCAGGAGTGGTCCCAATTATTGTCTCTTAGGGGTTACCGGATCATAACACATAGTAGGTGAGTATTCACTTGCAAGATAGGATCAAGAACTCACTTATATTCATGAAAACATAATAGGTTCAGATCTGGAATCATGGCACTTGGGCCCTAGTGACAAGCATAAGCATGGCAAAGTCATAGCAACATCAATCTTATTAGAACATAATGGATACTAGGGATCAAACCTAACCAAATTAACTCGATTACATGGTAAATCTCATCCAACCTAATACTAGGGATCAAATCATAAGCATGTATTTTTGTATGTATTTATGTATTTTTTTAGATGTATTTTTTTGTATTTATGTATGTATTTTTTCAATTGTAATATGCATGATGTTTTAAATTTTTAAATGTGCTCTGTTTTTTAGATGTGATAGATAGATGTCTCGCGGAGGTGATGTCTTGTCGTTTCTCAACGACACTGATGGTCTAGAAGGAGAGGATGAAGCAGGCTACGGTGATCGAAAAATGGAGGAGGAAAGTCATGATCATGATGGTGGCTCCGGCGACCATGATGACGGCTCCGGTGACCGAACGAAGTCGGGATCAGCTGTTGCAAAGTCCGGAGAGGTATATATATAAATATATTAATTAAGGTTGTGCTGACTAGCTAATTGATGCATTAATTGTTTTGGTATGTACATATATTAACTCTTCTTTCTTCTTTTATAGCCCTCCGAATCGAGCCAAACTTCGATAATGAGACGAGACCCGAAGAAAAGGTTGCACTAGGATGAAAGGTTCATAATCATAGCAATCGTGGGCGATGGCCAACCGATTGAACCCATCTGGACCAAGGAATCATTTTCTGCTCAGTGCGGGGTTCTCGTTAGGGACATGATCCTGATCAGCATCCAGCAATGGTATAAGCCTAAGAACGAAGACCCTCAAGTTTCTTATGTCGAAGATAGACAGAAAGATGATCTTTGGATCGCGCTGAAGGAAAATTTCACCCTACTACTAGAGGAGGATCCTGATAAGCCAGTTATAGAGCCATTGGTCAAGGCTCATGCTCTCAAGAAGATGGCAGATCTATTCAGGAGGTGGAAGAATGAGTTGAAGTCAATGTATGTCGACAAAGACAAGACTCCAGAATTCACCGGCCGATTTGAGAAGATAAGAGATCACTGGGCCGCATTTGTGGCCCACAAGACATCGGAGAAGAGTAAGAAGATGTCAGTGACACACAAGATAAATGCTGCAATGAAGGAGCATTACCATCGCACGGGGTAGGTGGCTACCTCAAAGCCTGGCCGTTGTGGGACAAGGCTGAGAATGACCTGATTGCTAAAGGGTTCAAACCAGAGACATTGAACTAGCCAGACCGTTCAAGGACTTGGTTCTTCGGGGTTGGGGGAACCTTGGACCCTGAAACAGGGAAGTGCATTTGGATAGACGAGCAACTTGAAATACCCGTCAAGAAGCTTCAGAAGTATATCGCTGCACCACAGCAAGGGATGTTGTTCCCGACAGAGAGAACGACGAGCTCACACAGGCCCTTGGGAATCCTAAGCACCTTGGACGAACACGAGGTAGGCCATGCTCCGTTGCGTGGAAGGTTGGGTTTCCCGACGTATGTAGTTACAAAACCCAAGAGAGGAGGAGGAGAGTGGAGCAGAGAGAACTGCAGAAGCTGAATGCAAGTGTACGAAAGCTAGAGGAACAATTTGAAAGCCAGCGACCTGCCCAAGCTACCCCAGAAGCTACCCCGCCATCTCAATGGAAAAGGAGCGTGGCTTCCATCGAGCTCGTTCAGCAGCCTAACTACACGGCTCCTAGCTACCCCATGGATGCTATCACGGAGGCTCAACAGTGCCAGCTTATGAGGCAATGGCAGAGCCTCCAAGGCGACTGTCGGCTCTGTTGCACCTCCTGAACCCGACGCATTGTTTCACTGCCTTACGATTCCATAAGGCTATGCTATTGTGATGGTGGATGAAATAACGGAGGGATTTGAGGAGCTCCAGCTTGACCACCTTACAGGTGAATGGGAGACTCAGCTAGGTCTTGCTCTGAAGACTACATGTCTATGGCGGAAGGAGCACATCAAGCTTCTGAACTTCACGCCTCCGCCTCCGCCTCCTCCTCCGGCGAGTCAGGGCACTCCCCCTCCTCCTCCTCCTCCACCTCGGGCGAGTGACCACGGCACTCCGCCTCCTTCTCCAGCGCGTGAGGGCGGCACTGCACCTCCTTCTCCGCCAACTCCGACGCGTCCGAGCAGCCAGCCTCCTCCTCCGCCTCGTTGGCAACGGTGAAACACAGACGCCGCCGCTCCGGCTGCTCCGACGCGACAGACCACTCCACCTCCTTCTACTACTCATCAGCAGCAACAGAAGAGAGCCACCGCCGCTCCGGCTGAGAGAGTCCTGGATTAAGGGGTCCTCGGACAGCCGGACTATATGCATTGGTCGGACTGTTGGGCTATGAAGAAACAAGATAGAAGACTTCGTCCCGTGTTCGTATGGGACTCTCCTTTGCATGGAAGGCAAGCTTGGCGATTCGGATATGTAGATTCCTTAATTTGTAACCGACCTTGTGTAACCCTAGCTCCCTCTGGTGTCTATATAAACTGGAGAGTTTAATCCGTAGGACAATAACAATCATAATCATAGGCTAGCTTCTAGGGTTTAGCCATTATGATCTTGTGGTAGATCAACTCTTGTAATACTCATATTCATCAAGATCAATCAAGCAGGAAGTAGGGTATTACTCCATAGAGAGGGCCCGAACCTGGGTAAATGTTATGTCCCCCGCCTCTTGTTACCATTAGCCTTAGACGCACAGTTCGGGACCCCCTACCCGAGATCTGCCGGTTTTGACACCGACATTGGTGCTTTCATTGAGAGTTCCACTGGGTCGTCATCAAAAGGATTGATGGCTCCATCCATCATCTACAACAACGCAGTCCAGGGGGAGATCTTTCTCCTCGGACAGATCTTCGTATTCGGTGGCTTTGCACTGCGGGCCAACTCGCTTGGCCATCTAGAGCAGATCGATAGCTATGCCCCTGGCCATCAGGTCAGATTTGGAAGACTGAATTTAGTGGCCGATATCTGTGGAGGCTTGATCTTCGAAGGATTCGATCCCCTGACGGATGCCCTCAACACCACGATGAACATGACCTAAATCAATCATCTAGCCCCGCTCAGGAGATAGCGCCTGTAACCGCTCTGGCTTCAGATCTGGAGCAGATCGCGTTATCTAAAGACGGGAAGCTCAACCCCGCCATGGAAGCCGCAGACCCAACGGCGTTGGAGCCGAACACAGATCCGACCTCGAACGAGGCCTGTGTTGCAGGAACATCGGACTCATCTCCGGCTATAGGTTCCGGACCGCGTGTACCTGCGCCCATCGAATCTGACTGGGCGCCGATCTTGGAGTTCAGCTCCGTGGACACCTTCCAACACTCACCCTAGGTGATGTGTTAAACTCATTGAAATCCCTCTCCTTGTCAGGAGATTCTCGACTGAAATATGTCCGACTGGAGTGGGAAGCGGATGACGAAGAACTTTGTCTCCCACCCACCACCCACTCGATAGCCACCATCGACGACTTGACCGACATACATGATTTCGACTCCGAAGACATCGAAAGTATGGATGACGATGCCGGAGAAGAACAAGAACCACCGCCTACAGGGCGCTGGACAACCACCTCCTCATACGACATACACATGGTGGATACACCCCAAGCAAACCAATGGCAATGACAAAAAAGATCCAGTTGGGTATAAGCCTCCTGAGAACAGCCAAAGCGCCGACGTCAGTGGCGCCGGTCTAAACCACGCCATGGGAAAAACAGCGATGCCGGCACAAGAGAAAATAACACTCCGGATGATGCCGAAGACAATGAAGACCCCGCAGATCCAGCAATGGAGCAGGACGAGCAAGTAGACGGCAACCACAGTCCGGGGCCGCTGTCCGATCATAGCGACGCCAAAGATACCAATTATCAACTTGTCTCCTAAGAGGAGATCAATTTGGGTGACGATACATTTATCGTCCCGGAAAAACCCTTGGAACAAGAGCGCCTCCAACAGAGACTTATTGCCACCGCGAAGAGCTTGAAGAAGCAGAAGCAACGGCTTAAAGCCGCACAAGATACGCTCAATGATAGATGGAACGAAGTGCTCGGCACTAAGGAAAAATACGGTGGTAATCGCCAAACAAAGAGCTACCCTAAGCATAAACTGCTGCCCGAATTGGACGACGAGGCCATTGCACCCATACCGCCGAAAAATTATACGACCGACAAACTGGACCGACCACCTCGTGCTCGAGATATGGCGGCTAGCAACACTGCACACAAGCCCGCACCCCCTCCCCGCAAAGGAAGGGAGGTTGCGACCCAGGACCAGAAACATGACCTACGTGAAGACCTGGACAAAAAGGCTAGCAGAACCTGGTCCATCTATGGATCCAGGGAACGTGCTCCTACACAAGATCATGACTATCAAGCAAAATATGCCAGTCACTTACCAGTTCGGAACCAACACCGAACATTACAACCGTCGGACCCACGCCTCGACATAGCTAAATACAGGTGTGCCGCACACCCCCTGTGCTTCACCGATGAGGTGCTGGACCACGAATTTCCAGAAGGATTTAAACCAGTAAATATCGAGGCATATGACGGAACGACAGACCTGCGTTCTGGATAGAAGACTTTATTCTTCACATCCACATGGCTCGCGGAGATGATCTCCACACCATCAAATACTTACCCCTCAAACTGAAAGGACCAGCTCGGCACTGGCTGAAAGGCCTCCCTGAAAATTCCATTGGAAGCTGGGAGGAACTTGAGGATGCTTTTCGGACTAATTTTCAAGGGACCTATGTCCGACCTCCAGCTGCAGACGATCTAAGTCACATAATCCAACAACCCGGAGAGTCAGCCCGCAAGCTTTGGAACCGGTTTCTCACTAAGAAGAACCAAATCATTGACTGTCTGGACACCGAAGCCTTAGCAACCTTTAAGCATAGTGTCCGGGATGAATGGCTAGCCAGACACCTCGGCCAAGAAAAGCCAAGGACAATGGCAGCCCTAACTACACTCATGACTCGTTTTTGCGCGGGTGAAGACAGCTAGTTGGCTCGTAGCAGCACCAGCGATCCTGGCACATCTGAAGTCAGGGATGACAATGGAAAGCCACGACGCAATAAAAACAAACATCGAAATATTGAAGAAAGCCCAGACAATACATCAGTAAATGCCGCATTCAGGGGCTCCAGACCCGGTCAACGGAAGAAGACATTTAAAGGCAACAAAGACGATCCATCCAGCCTCGATAAAATTCTAGACATGCCCTGCCAGATTCACGGCACTCCCGATAAACTAGCTAATCATACCAACAGAGAATGTTGGGTCTTAAAGCAGGCCGGCAAGCTCAATGCCGAACATAAAGGGAAGGGACCTCAAAGCAAAGATGAGGATGAATTTCGCCAGCCAATCGCGAGGGGACAGAAGAAATTTCCACTGGAGATCAAAACAGTGAACATGATCTATGTCACCCATATCCCAAAGAGGGATGCTACGTCTTGAGCTTGCGTTGGTTTTCCTTGAAGAGGAAAGGGTGATGCAGCAATAGTACCATAAGTATTTCCCTCAGTTTTTGAGAACCAAGGTATCAATCCAGTAGGAGGCTCCTCAAAAGTCCCACATACCTACACAAACAAACAAAGAACTCGCAACCAACACAATAAAGGGGTTGTCAATCCCTTCACGGCCACTTGCAAAAGTGAGATCTGATAGAGATAGTATGATAACATAAATATATTTTTGGTATTTTATAATATAGATTGGAAAAATAGAGATGCAAATAAAGGTAGATTGAAAGCTTATATGATAAAAGATAGACCCGGGGGCCATAGGTTTCACTAGTGGCTTCTCTCGAGATAGCACAAGTATTACGGTGGGTGAACAAATTACTGTCGAGTAATTGATATAAAAGCGAATAATTATGAGATTATCTAGGCATGATCATGTATATAGGCATCACGTCCGTGACAAGTAGACCGACTCCTGCCTGCATCTACTACTATTACTTCACACATCGACCGCTATCCAGCATGCATCTAGAGTATTAAGTTCATAAGAACAGAGTAACGCATTAAGAAAGATGACATGATGTAGAGGGATAAACTCATGCAATATGATATAAACCCCATCTTTTTATCCTCGATGGCAACAATACAATATGTGCCTTGCTGCCCCTGCTGTCATTGGGAAAGGACACCGAAAGATTGAACCCAAAGCCAAGCACTTCTCCCATTGCAAGAAAGATCAATCTAGTAGGCCAATCCAAACTGATAATTCAAAGAGACTTGCAAAGATAACTTAATCATACATAAAAGAATTCATAGGAGATTCAAATATTTCTCATAGATAAACTTGATCATAAACCCACAATTCATCGAATCTCGACAAACACACCGCAAAAAGAGTTACATCGAATAGATCTCCAAGAAGATCAAGGAGAACATGGTATTAAGATTCCAAGAGAGAGAAGAAGCCATCTAGCTAATAACTATGGACCAGAAGGTCTGTGGTAAACTACTCACAACTCATCAGAGAGGCTATGGTGTTGATGTAGAAGCCCTCCATGGTCGATTCCCCCTCCGGCGGAGCGCTGGCGAAGGCTCCAAGATGGGATCTCGTGGATACAGAAGGTTATGGTGGTGGAAATAGTTTTTCGTGGTCGCCCTGGATGTTTTCGGGGTACGTGGGTATATATAGGAGGAATAAGTACGTCGGTGCACGCCCGAGGGGCCCACAAGATAGGGGGCGCACCCTCCACCCTCGTGGCCGCCTCGGCAGCTTCTTGACTTGCACTCCAAGTCCTCTGGATCACGTTCGTTCCAAAAATCACGCTCCCGAAGGTTTCATTCCGGTTGGACTCTGTTTGATATTCCTTTTCTTCGAAACACTGAAATAGGCAAAAAAAACAGCAATACGGGTTGGGCCTCCGGTTAGTAGGTTAGTCCCAAAAACGATATAAAAGTGTAAAGTAAAGCCCATAAACATCCAAAACAGGTAATATAATAGCATGGAACAATCAAAAATTATAGATACGTTGGAGACGTATCAAGCATCCCCAAGCTTAATTCCTGCTCTTTCTCGAGTAGGTAAATGATAAAAACAGAATTTTTGATGTGGAATGCTACCTAGGATATTTCTCAATGTAATTTTTTTATTGTGGCATGAATGTTTAGATCCAAATGATTCAAAATAAAAGTTCATATTGACATAATAAATAGTAATACTTCAAGCATACTAATGAAAGCAATCATGTCTTCTCAAAATAAGATGGCTAAAGAAAGTTCATCCCTACAAAATCATATAGTTAGGCTATGCTTCATTTTCGTCACACAAAAATGCTCCCATCTTATACACCCCCGATGACAAGCCAAGCAATTGTTTCGTACTTAAATAATCTCAAACTTTTTCAATTTTCACGCAATACATGAGCGTGAGCCATGGATATAGCATTATGGGTGGAATAGAATATAATGATGGGGATTGTGTGGAGAAGACAAAAAAGGAAAAAAAGTCTCACATTGACGAGAATAATCAATGGGCTATGGAGATGCCCATCAGTATATGTCAACATGAGGAGTAAGGATTGCCATGTAATGGATGCACTAGAGCTATAAATGTGTGAAAGCTTAACAAAAGAAACTAGTGGGTGTGCACCCAACTTGCTTGCTCACGAAGACCTAGGGCATTTGAGGAAGCCCATCGTAGGAATATACAAGCCAAGTTTTACAATTAAAAATTCCCACTAGTATATGAAAGTGACAACATATGAGGCTCGCTATATGAAGAACATGGTGCTACTTTGAAGCACAAGTGTGGAAAAACAGATAGTAACATTGCCCCCTTTTTTTAATTTTTATCCCTTTTTTCTTTTCCTTTTTTTGGGCCTTTCTTTTTTTTGGCCTTCTTTTTTTTTCTTTGGCCTTTCCTTTTTTTATTCTTGGCCTTTCTTCTTTTTTTTCTTGAGGGATAATGCTCTAATAATGATGATCATCACACTTCTATATATTTACAACTCATGAGTTACAACTCAAAACTAGAACAAGATATGACTCTATATGAATGCCTCCGGCGGTGTACCGGGATGGGCAATGAATCAAGAGTGACATGTATGAAAATTTATGCATGGTGGCTTTGCCACTAATACGATGTCAACTACATGATCATGCAAGGCAATATGACAATGTTAATGTATGTCATGATGATAAACGGAACGGTGGAAAGTTGCATGGCAATATATCTTGGAATGGCTATGGAAATGCCATAATAGGTAGGTATGGTGGCTGTTTTGAGGAAGATATAAGGAGGTTTATGTGTGATAGAGCGTATCGTATCACGGGGTTTGGATGCACCGGCGAAGTTTCCACCAACTTTCAAGGTGAGAAAGGGCAATGCACGGTACCGAAGAGGCTAGCAATGATGGAAAGATAAAAGTGCGTATAATCCATGGACTCAACATTAGTCAAAAGAACTCATACACTTATTGCCAAAATCTACAAGTCATCAAAAACCAAGAACTACGCGCATGCTCCTAGGGGGATAGATTGGTAGGGAAAGACCATCGCTTGTCCCCGACCGCCACTCATAAGGATGTACAATCTAAGAACACCTCATGTTTCAAATTTGTTACACAACTTTAACCATACGTGCATGCTACGGGCCTTGCTAATCTTCAACACAAGCATTCTTTAAATTCATAATCACTCAACTAGCATGACTCTAATATTTCTACCTCCACATCTCAAAACAATTATCAAGTATCAAATTGATCATAGCATCCAATTCACTTCCTATGATAGTTTTTATTATACCCAACTTGGATGCCTACCATTCTAGGACCAATTTTATAACCATAGCAAATACCATGCTGTTCAAAGAGACTCTCAAAATAATATAAGTGAAGCATAATAGATCAATAATTTATTCAAAATTAAGCCACCGTTGTGCTCTAAAAGATATAAGTGAAGCACTAGAGCAAAAAACTATCTACCTCAAAAGATATAAGTGAAGCACATAGAGAATTATAATAAGTAGGCTTCTCCCAAAAGGTGTGTACAACAAGGATGATTGTGGTAAACTAAAAAGAAAATACTAATATCATACAAGACGCTCCAAGCAAAATACATATCATGTGGCGAATAAAAATATAGCTCCAAGTAAAGTTACCAATGAACAAAGACGGAAGAGGGGATGCCTTCCCGGGGCATCCCCAAGCTTAGGCTTTTGGCTATTCTTGAATATCTTGGGGTGCCATGGGCATACCCAAGCTTAGGCTCTTGCCACTCCTTGTTCCATAGTCCATAAAATCTTTACCCAAAACTTGAAAACTTCACAACACAAAACTCAACAGGAGATCTCATAAGCTCCGTTAGTGAAAGAAAGAAAAACCACCACATAAGGTACTGTAATGAACTCATTCTTTATTTATATTGGTGTTACACCTACTGTATTTCAAGTTCTATATGGTTCATACCACTTAATACTAGCCATAGATGCATCAAAATAAGCAATCAACACACGAAAAACAGAATCTATCAAATACATAACAGTCTGTAGCAATCTGTAACTTTCGAATACTTATGGAACTCTAAAAATCCTACCAAAATAGGAAGTCCTGGAAAGTTTGTCTATTGATCTACAGAAAAACGAATCAATGCAAAATCACGTTTCTGTGATTTATAGAATTTTTTCTCGTGAGCGCAAAGTTTCTGTTTTTCAACAGAATCAAATTAACTATTACCATAGGTTATCCTATAGGTTCTACTTGGCACAAACACTAAATAAAACATGAAAACACATATAAACATAAGGTAGATGCAAAATTTATTACTAAACAGGAACAAAAACAAAAAACACAAAAAAAATTGGGTTGCCTCCCAACTAGCGCTATCGTTTAATGCCCCTAGCTAGGCATAAAAGCGAGGATAGATCTAAGTAGTGCCATCTTTGGCACTCAATTCATAAGCAGCTCGCATGATAGATTCATAAGGTAATTTAATTTTCTTTCTTGGAAAGTGCTCCATGCCTTTCATTAATGGAAACTGGAATCTAATATTCCCTTCCTTCATATCAATAATCGCGCCAATCGTTCTAAGGAAAGGTCTACCAAGAATAATATGACTAGAAAGATTGCAATCTATATCAACAACGATAAAATCTATGGGCACCAAATTTCTATTTGCAAAAATGAGAACATCATTGATACTTCCCATTGGCTTTCTAATGGTGGACTCCGCAAGGTGCAAATTTAAAGAGGAATCATCAAGATAATGGAAACCTAAAATATCACATAAAGTTTTCGGAATCGTGGAAACACTAGCACCCAAATCACATAAAGCATAACACTCATGATCTTTAATTTTAATCTTTATAGTAGGTTACCACTCATCATTAAGTTTTATAGGTATAGAAACTTCCAAATTAAGTTTTTCATCAAAAGATTGCATCAAGGCATCAACAATATGTTTGGTAAAAGCTTTATTTTGACTATAAGCACGAGGAGAATTCACAATGGATTGCAACAAGGAAATACAACCTTCTAAAGAACAATTATCATAATCAAATTCCTTGAAATCCAAGATTGTGGGTTCAACGCTATTTAAAGTCTTGACCTCTCTAATCCCACTTTTACCAAATTTAGCATCAAGATCTAAAAACTCCGAATTATTGGGATGCCGTTTAATTAAAGTTGACTCATCTCCTGTCCCATTATATTAAGATTCATATTGCAAAACAAAGATCTAATAGGGGACACACCGATAACTTTATGATCTTCATCATTATTTTCATGGAAACTAGAAGAACACGCCTTTATAAATCAATCTTTCTTAGCACGCAATCTAGCGGTTCTTTCTTTGCATTCGTCAATGGAACTTCTCATAGCTTTGAGAGACTCATTGATATCATGCTTAGGAGGAGTAGATCTAAGTTTCAAAGAATCAACATCAAGCGAGAGTCTATCAATGTTCCTAGCCAAATCATCAACTTTAAGCAATTTTTCTTCAAGAAAGGCATTAAAATTCTTTTGAGAGATCATAAATTCTTTCACGCTATTCTCAAAATCAGAGGGAAATTTATTAAAATTACCATAAGAATTATTGTAGGAATTTCCATAATTATTAGAGGAATTACTAGGGAACGGTCTAGGATTAAAGTTTCCTCTATAAGTATTGTTGCCAAAATTATTCCTACCAACAAAATTTACATCCATATATTCATTATTATTCTCAATCAAGGTAGATAAAGGCATATCATTGGGATCAATAGAAGCACTCTTAGTAGCAAACAATCTCATAAGTTCATCCATCTTTCCACTCAAAACATTAATTCCTTCTATAGCATGCACTTTTTTACTAGTAGATCGTTCGGTGTGCCATTGAGAATAATTATCCATGATATTATCAAGGAGTTTTGTAGCTTCTCCTAAGGTGATTTCCATAAACGTGCCTCCTGCGGCCGAATCTAAAGAATTTCTAGAAGCAAAATTCAATCCGGCATAAAAAATTTGTATGATCATCCATAAATTCAAATCATGAGTACGGCAATTGCGAATCATCAATTTCATTCTTTCCCAAGATTGGGCAACATTCTCATGATCAAGTTGTTTAAAATTCATAATATCGTTCCTAAGAATGATGATCTTAGCAGGAGGAAAATACTTAGAGATAAAAGCATCTTTGCACTTGTTCCAAGAATCAATACTATTTTTAGGTAAAGACGAACACCAAACATTAGAACGATCTCTAAGTGAAAACGGAAATAACTTCAATTTAACAATATCATTATCCGTATCTTTTTTCTTTTGCATCCCACACGAATCAACAAAGTTGTTTAGATGGGTAGCGGCATCTTCACTAGGAAGGCCGGAGAATTGATATTTCATAACAAGATTCAGCAAAGCAGCATTGATTTCACAAGACTCAACATCATTAAGAGGAGCAATCAGAGTACTAAGGAAATCATTATTATTGGTATTGGAGAAATCACACAATTTGGTATTATCTTGCGCCATGGCGACAAGTAATCCAATACACATGCAAACAGAAAAAGGCAAGCGAAAGAGAGAAGGAGATTGGGAAAGAGAGGGCGAATAAAACGGCAAGGGTGAAGTGGGGGAGAGGAAAATGAGAGGCAAATGGCAAATAATATAAATGCGAGGGAGATGAGTTTGTGATGGGTACTTGGTATGTCTTGACTTGAGCGAAGACCTCCCCGGCAATGGCGCCAGAAATCCTTCTTGCTACGTCTTGAGCTTGCATTGGTTTTCCTTGAAGAGGAAAGGGTGATGTAGCAATAGTAGCATAAGTATTTCCCCCGGTTTTTGAGAACCAAGGTATCAATCCAGTAGGAGGATCCTCAAAAGTCCCACGCACCTACACAAGCAAACAAAGAACTCGCAACCAACGCAAAAAGGGGCTGTCAATCCCTTCACGACCACTTGCGAATGTGAGATCTGATAGAGATAGTATGATAAGATAAATATATTTTTGGTATTTTATAATATAGATTGGAAAAGTAAAGATGCAAATAAAGGTAGATTGAAAGATTATATGATAAAATATAGACTCGGGGGCCATAGGTTTCACTAGTGGCTTCTCTCGAGATAGCATAAGTATTACGGTGGGTGAACAAATTACTGTCGAGCAATTGATATAAAAGCAAATAATTATGAGATTATATAGGCATGATCATGTATATAGGCATCACGTCCGTGACAAGTAGACCGACTCCTGCCTGCATCTACTACTATTACTCCACACATCGAACGCTATCCAGCATGCATCCAGAGTATTAAGTTCATAAGAGCAGAGTAACGGATTAAGAAAGATGACATGATGTAGAGGGATAAACTCATGCAATATGATATAAACCCCATATTTTTATCCTCGATGGTAACAATACAATACGTGCCTTGCTGCCCCTGCTGTCACTGGGAAAGGACACCGCAAGATTGAACCCAAAGCGAAGCACTTCTCCCACTGCAAGAAAGATCAATCTAGTAGGCCAAACCAAACTAATAATTCGAAGAGACGTGCAAAGATAACTTATTCATACATAAAATAATTCAGAGGAGATTCAAATATTTCTCATAGATAAACTTGATCATAAACCCACAAGTCATCGGATCTCGACAAACACACCGCAAAAGGAGTTACATCGAATAGATCTCCAAGAAGATCAAGGAGAACATGGTATTGAGATTCCAAGAGAGAGAAGAAGCCATCTAGCTAATAACTATGGACCCGAAGGTCTGTGGTAAACTACTCACAACTCATCGGAGAGTCTATGGTGTTGATGTAGAAGCCCTCCAAGGTCGATTCCCCCTTTGGCGGAGCGCCGGCGAAGGCTCCAAGATGGGATCTTGCGGATACAGAAGGTTATGATGGTGGAAATAGTTTTTTGTGCTCACCATCGATGTTTTCGGGGTACGTGGGCATATATAGGAGGAAGAAGTACGTCAGTGGACGCTCGAGGGGCCCACAAGATAGGGGGGCACCCAGTAGGTGGGGGGCAGTAGAGGGGGGACCCTCCACCCTCATGGCCGCGTCGGCAGCTTCTGGACTTGCACTCCAAGTCCTCTGGATCACGTTCGTTCCAAAAATCACGCCCCCGAAGGTTTCATTCCGTTTGGACTCCGTTTGATATTCCTTTTCTTCGAAACACTGAAATAGGCAAAAAAACAACAATACGGGCTGGGCCTCCGGTTAGTAGGTTAGTCCCAAAAATGATATAAAAGTGTAAAGTAAAGCCCATAAACATCCAAAACAGGTAATATAATAGCATGGAACAATCAAAAATTATAGATATGTTGGAGACGTATCAAGGGAGCGTAAACGCGCACTCCGAGACATATATGTTGTTGATCTAGTCGCCCACAAATTCAACCCATGGTCGGCCTGTCCGATCACCTTTGATCGCAGGGATCATCCGACTAGTATCCGTCACGGGGGTTCGGCTACCTTAGTGCTCGACCCAATAATCAACGGATACCACCTCACCCGAGTCCTCATGGACGGCGGCAGTAGTCTCAATCTGATATATAAGGACACTGTTCGCAAGATGGGGATAGACCCATCAAGAATCAAGCCAAGCACACTACCTTTAGAGGAGTTATACCGGGCGTAGAATCCCGCTACACGGGCTCTATAACATTTGAAGTCATATTCGGCTCTCCCGACAACTTTCGAAGTGAAGAACTAATCTTCGACATTGCTTCGTTTCGAAGTGGCTATCATGCACTACTCGAAAGAACAGCCTTCACCCATTTTAATGCAGTCCTGCATTACGCTTATCTAAAACTCAAAATGCCTGGACCACGAGGCGTCATCACGGTCAGTGGAAACAAAGAGCGCTCTCTTCGTACAGAAGAATACGCGGCGGCTCTAGCAGTCGAAGCGCGAAACGGCCTATTCAAGCCGAGAAGCTCATCGGTCTTCAAGACCGTGGACACAGCTAAACGTGTTTGGCGCACACCTCAATGCGGCAGTTAGATAAACCTGAGCTCATTTAGCAGCTATGCCCCTATCAACCGCCCCATAAGGACACAACACACGTGCCATGTATACATAAATATACACTCAAAACCCCTTGGGTGGCGACGGGGGCACACTGCACGCAAAAAGTCCATAGTTCAGCTCGACCCTATTCGGACTTAAGAAGCTATATTTCACGGTTCATTAAAACAAACCAAATTTACTCACGGCCACACCAGATTCTTTTACCTAGTTTCTTCCTTTTTTACATATGGCCATCAGGCTAAACCCTTCAAGGACACTTCACAACAGAGATAAAGGCGCAGACGTGCAGCAGGGCCCCGTATTAAGGTTTCTTTTTAGATTAAGACCCTGTGTAAACCTTTTTTGTTAATATCTCTTGTTGTTTTATACTTTCCAGCATGTAAAATGTCCAAGAAAGATATCGGCATTATCTGTGAACATACGGTTCGCCATACTAAAATGGATGTTATAGAAGCAGCCTGTATTGTGTTTTGAGATTTATGCTCTCACCACAGGCGCTCTTTCCTCACGTCGAATTGCCACATGTGCCTTGAATCCAGGGTTCATTACCAGGGGTTGTATTCAGCCCGGTATATGTTGAAAAGTCCGAACACCTTCAGGAGTGTTCGGCGTCGCGAGTTTGGCCTTATATGCATCAGCTCTGAATCATGTCTTTGGTCAATAGTTGGGTTTGCCCGGCTCCTATTCTTGCTACCTTGTGTTCTGCTCTATTGGCTAAGGTGGTAAAGGGATAACTACTGCTATTGTGCCCTGGTTCATCTGGACGAGCACCTTAGTGGAGAAAGCCGAAAACTGACTGTCATGATAAGGCGAGAGCTGGTCAACCACTTGATGACTTAGCGGAATCTTCGCGATTCCTCCGCATTAATGAAGGACCGTCTTCCCGGTCACATATGTAAACGCACCGTATTCGGATAACCGCGGACATACCAGGGGCTAGATAGTAGCCCCACCGTCAAACTCCTATGGCTAAGTGAAAGTGTTAAAGCTCTATAGTCCAATTGCCTAGTTCGCCGCACTAACACCTCCTTAACGGAGCAAGACATTGGGTCAAGTGTGATCCAGTGCTTTTCTGAACACCCCCGCGTTATACGCGAGGGGGCTGAAGCCGACGACTGCAAACTTTCAGATTATATATATACCTTGTATATACTGCCTGCCCCATATACATACCTTGCGCCTCATCGAGTCGCCTGTTAATGAGCGTGATGTCATCATCCGCTACATCAACTTTCTGCTTCAGATGTATTACCTCTGTAGCTTGGGCAATTGCCATGGATGTAACAACCTGTGTTTCAAATTAGTCAGATCACTTCCTGGGCATACATTTTTTATCCTTTGATCGCCTCCCTTTGGATGTCAATCAGAGTCTCAGGGGCTACTATTTATACACAGGTGAAATTTGCATTTATAACATAGAAACAATTACATTACGTACCTCAAAACCTCTCAGCAGGCTCGTAAAGGCTTCATTCAATCCGCTTTTCACGGACCGAACTCTTTCAACCACCGTACCCAACAAGGTGCGGTGCTCCTCTGAGACGGACGCATGTTGCAATATGTCCATCAATGTATCCGGCGCCTCTAGATTCTCGACATGTTGTGCAGTTTCTTGGACATTGGATAGTCTGGGACTTTTGTTGTCGGTTCCCATAGGGACCGCACACCTCAGACCTGATCCTCACTGCCTCTCGCGCCAGCCGTTGATTGGGAAAGATCCTCTAGGATGCTCGTCGTCATCTGCCTTATCAGGCAGGGAGATCTGTGGAGGCGTCTCGCTCTCCATCATCTCCGAAAGGAGATCCCCCGAAGAGGAGGACTGCTGAGGAGGATTGTGTACCAGACTGCAAAACATATATTGTAAAATGTTACTCCTACAACCAATAAAGAACAGGATACCTTTAAAACACCCTGGTTCACTTACGATTCGGCTAAAGGCCTATCTCTATGGAGTGATTGCGTGTCAGCATCACCCCCTGACTGGGATTTCTTCCCCCGCTTAGAAGCTTCTTTCTTAAAGTCTTAGGAGGCGGCCCACTTTTTCCCATGAGGGGAAGGGGTGTCAGTTTGTCCTTCCCTTCCGCCTTCAGAAGAGGAAGTTCCAATTTCCTAGGACAAATGGACTGGTGTGCCTCAATAGGAGAGACTACCTTGGGCGTCCTTGCTCTTCTCCTTATCTTCCCTCACCGGCACTTGATAGGGTGCCGAAGCCAACATCCTAGTTAACATTGGATCTGCTGAATCTTCGGGAAGAGGAGCCGAACACCTAATTCTCTCCATCTTCTTTAGACAACCATGGCCGAGTAGAGTTTTATCAGTACCATGTTATAGGGAATTTAACAAAACTGTGTTTGGAAATTAAGTACTTACCGGGGAATCTGGATGATTGTAATCAAGACAAATGTATTCTGTAGTATCCGACCACTGTTTTCATGCGCCAAAGAACAATTCCGCATCTCTCTGAGCATTATAACAGAGAAGTGTTGAAGAGTCCGTGGATCTTCCGGATTGAACTCCCACATGCGGAGAGGGCGTCGCTAGCAGGGTAGAATCCGGCGGACTAGCATTATTTGGATTACATTGAAAAGACCGGTTTCCATCTCAATAAGGCTCTGAATGCGGCTTTGCAGCGTCTGCACTTCATCAATAGGTCCCCAGTCCAGCCCCTTGTTGACCCACAATGCTAGTTGTGGTGGGGGGCCATATCGAAACATGGGTGTGGCCGCCCACTTTTTACCGCGGGGTTCAGTGATGTAAAACCACTCCCGTTGCCATAGGTCAGCAGATTCTGCGAAGGAGCCCTTTGGCCAAGGAGAATTGATAAGCTTGTTTATTGAAGCAACTCCGCACTCTGTTTGATTCCCGTCTACTACCTTCGGTTTCACGCTAAAGGTTTTAAGCCATAAGCCGAAGTGTGGGGTAATGCGGAGGAAGGCCTCACACGTGATGATAAACACCGAGATGTGAAGGAATAAGTCTAGAGCTAGATCATGGAAATCTAGTCTGTAATAAAACATGAGCCCTTGAACGAAGGGGTGAAGAGAAAAACCTAGCCCTCGGACGAAGTGAGAGATAAACACAACCCTCTCATTGGGTCTAGGAGTAGGGATAACCTGCCATTGAGTAGGAAACCTGTGAAGGATTTCCGCAGTCAAATACCTTGCCTCCCTGAGCTTTGTGATGTCCTCCTTTGTGACAGAAGAGGCTGTCCACCGGCATTGAAGGATGGATCCGGACATGGCTGGAGGTCCAAAGCGATTGGGTTAAACCTTGGGTGTTGGAACTTGAGGTAGGAGGAAGAGAGGACTAGCGTGGAAGGAAAAGGACAGGTCTTGGCCTCCTTATAAAGACGACGAATATCAAACGTCCCCTACGTGGCCTTAAAACATGCCTATTGCCAAGGAATCATACCAACGGAATGCTTGAGTTACCCATGCCCGTGTTAATAAGAATCTCGTGATAAGGGGACACAATCTCTGCTTGACAAGACGTGCCAATAGAACCGCCTCGCGAAGCATGGAGTAGCAGGCTGGAAAAACGATTCGAAATAATGGCCGGACGATGACGTAATGTCGCGTTGAAAAAAATTGTCAGCGGATTGGACTCGTGAAAATATTATACTCTCTACATTTTGCAGAGCCAGACATGATTCTTGTGTTCAAGATCTACTTTGAATTATTCGGAGAAGGAACCCGCCTTGCAATGCCGAAGAAAATCTATGCGCCGGACTCATCGTCATTGAAGCCTGGTTCAGGGGCTATTGAGGGATTCCTGGATTAAGGGGTGCTCGGACAGCCGGACTATATGCATGGGCCGGACTGTTGGGCTATGAAGATACAAGATAGAAGACTTCGTCCCGTGTTCGAATGGGACTCTCCTTTGTGTGGAAGGCAAGCTTGGCGATTCAGATATGTAGATTCCTTTCTCTGTAACCGACCTTGTGTAACCCTAGCTCATCCGGTGTCTATATAAACTTGAGGGTTTAGTCCATAGGGCAAGAACAATCATAATCATAGGCTAG
This sequence comes from Triticum dicoccoides, assembly GCF_002162155.2. NCBI lineage: Eukaryota > Viridiplantae > Streptophyta > Magnoliopsida > Poales > Poaceae > Triticum > Triticum dicoccoides. The sequence continues at coordinate 779,749,525 of NC_041383.1, forward strand.
CTTCTAGGGTTTAGCCAATACGATCTTGTGGTAGATCAACTCTTGTAATACTCATATTCATCAATATCAATCAAGCAGGAAGTAGGGTATTACCTCCATAGAGAGGGCCTAAACCTGGGTAAACATTGTGTCACCCGCCGCCTATTACCATTAGCCTTAGACGCACAGTTTGGGACCCCCTACCCGAGATCCGCCGGTTTTGACGCCGACACCAGCGTCTAGCAGTACAGCCAGAGGCGGGAGGCAGTACAGTTTCGGTCCATCTATCAAGCCTGTAGAGAAGTTACTATATGAGATGACCATGGCGGAAAATGCAGAGATCGTTAAAACCCAAGTGATGGACTTGTTTTAAACACAAAGAGCTATGAAACATCCACCTCCGGAGGAGAAGATAGATCCAGTCAAAGTGAAGCGCACTATCAAGGCCCTGAAGCGACCACCACCGCGTTCGTCGGATAACAACCATCTCCGCTGTCTTAAAAAGACATTGCAAGAAGCGCACAAGTCGGGAAGTACTTCAATTGACAAAAGGTTAAAAGATTGAAGAAGTGGGAAAAATATTCCCCAGCTCGGAGAACAGGAGAGCTAATCATCCCCCCCCCACTCAAGGTGTCTAGAGATATCGTCGCAAATCAGCCGCTGCTGCCCGGTTTCACTATTGGTGATTACCTTCCCGAGATGTAGATTTTGAAACAATGGAGGTGGAAGAATTCAAATACCATTACAGGAAGCCTCTCGTCAAAGATACTCTTGCTCTAACAAAGATGATGTGAAGATTCCATGACCGGTACATGAAAACCCGCAACGGGTCTGGGAAGGATGCTTTGTCGATGATGATTTAAGAGGACCACGACTTCATTTGCCAAGAACTGTTAACTGTTGAGTTTGACGAGTTTTTCTAGTTCTACAGTCGAAAGGCCCTCGACAAATCACTTGTGGCTTCCTACTGTCTGTAAGTACTACTTTCTGTAATTAAGTCTCTCTATATATATAGCTCAGCTCTTTCATTGCATGTATATATAATTATCCTCACTATATTATGCAGATTGAAGATCGTCGAATGCAGAAAAACACAAATCTATGACATTGGATTTAGTAACCCAAATGTCATACATAAATGGACGGTTCAAAAGAATGTCACATAAACCGAGGACAACTTGCTAAAGTTGTTGCTCAAAAATCAAACCAAAGATAAAATACTCTTTCCTTACAACTTCAGGTGAGTGTTACTGTCTTGTGCACATTCGGTTTCCCTTATTACTCGAGGTTATAGTCATGTAACTGATGAGTTGTGCATGCGTACGTAGATTCCACTTTATTCTCCTAGTGATTAAGCTTGAGAAGGGAGAAGTAACCATGTTAGACTCGAGATGAAAAGATCCCGAGGACAATGCAGACATGACTGGAATGCTCCAGAAGTAAGTTCAATCGATCATTATCGCACCATATCGGCAACTTTGTTCATTTCCTGATATCAATTAATTATTTTCTTTGTCTGGCATGGTTTGGAAAGAGTTCACCGCAATTTCTCCAGGATTGTCGACCGAGCTGACATTTAAACATCTGAAAGTAAGTATTACTACCTAGTTCCGCTCATCTCCCATTGATTGTAGCTAGTTTCATCAATACCATTTAGCATGCTTTCTTATCTGTTTGATTGACCTCTATTTCTCGTAACGTGCTTGTGGCAGGAACAAGGAAATAATTTCTGTCCATACTATGTTTGCAAGTTCATCTACAACGAGATGGCCAAGAATAAGTGGGGCTACTCTGAAAAACAATATCAAGTGCATAAGAAAAAATATTCACAGTTGTATTTTATTACCATCATTTGTGTTGAGTTTCATTCACACACATGTATTGACCCTCTTCTTCCATTTAGATCTGGCAGATGCGGGATGAGCTCCTACCACATGATCGCATAAAAGAAATTCAAGAGGAATTGGCGGGATTCTTTATTGACCACGGCATCAATAAAGCTGGATAATACCATGTGGCACTTGACTTCAGATGTTAGGGATTGTAATAGATCTTATATTGTATATATGTAGCTAGTAGCATCGGATAGATATACGAAAACTTGTTGTTTGACCAATCTCTAGGAGAAGGAGAGGTCGATCACTTCTCTCTATATATGTTCATGACGATCTTCTTTACTTAATGGATTCCTTCATTTTCTTACTAGCTAGCTAGTGTGTCGAGTCCTCTCTATACGTATAGTACGTAGCGTTGACCAAGAATGAAGATAAGAGAGGACACTTCTCTCTATTAGCTAGCTAACACAATATATGAAACCCCTAAATTAACCCTACAAAACCCCCAACCCAACCCCCCCCCCCTTTAAAAAAACAAAAAACCCAGCTCCTGTACTACTGACGCGTGGATGCCTTTTGGTCCCGGTTGGTGCTACCAACCGGGATAAAAGGCCCTCCTGCCTGGGCAAGCCGCAGCGGCTACGTGGAGCCCCATCTGTCCCAGTTTGTAGGCGAACCGGGACTAAAGGTATTGGGCTTTAGTACCGACCCGTTAGTCCCGGTTCCGGAACCGGGACAAATGGGCCTTATGAACCAGGACAAATGAGCCTTTTTCTACTAGTGTTTCATTCTCTCTCTATCTTCTGCCGTGGTCAGGTTTTGAGTCTTACTCAACTTCATACCTTGCAATGCAGGCAAGAACCCTTTTTTGGCCGATCCATTTTGAACTTCTTCCAAACTCTGTCAAGGTATGTGCTTTGTGAAAGTCCTATTAAGCGTCTCGATCTATCTCTATAGATGTTGATGCCCAACATATAAGTAGCTTTAGCAAGGTCTTTTATTGAAAAAATCTTATTCAAGTATCCTTTTATGCTATCCAGAAATTCTATATCATTTCCAATCAACAATATGTCATCCACATATAATATCAGAAATGCTACAGAGCTCCCACTCACTTTCTTGTAAATACAGGCTTCATCATAAGTCTGTATAAAACCACATGCTTTGATCACCTCATCAAAGCGTATATTCCAACTTCGAGATGCTTGCACCAATCCATTAATGGATCGCTGGAGCTTGCACACTTTGTTAGCAACTTTAGGATCGACAAAACCCTCTGGTTGCATCATATACGACTCTTTTTAAGAAATCCATTAACGATTGCAGTTTTGACATCCATTTGCCAGATTTCATAAAATGCAGCAATTGCTAACATGATTCGAACAGACTTAAGCATCGCTACAGGTGAGAAAGTCTCATCGTAGTCAACCCATTGAACTTGTAGAAAACCTTTTTTGCGACAAGTCGAGCTTTGTAGACAGTAACATTACCGTCAACATCCATCTTCTTCTTGAAGATTTATTTGTTCTCTTTGACTTGTCTATCATCGGGCAAGTCCACCAAAGTCCACATTTGGTTCTCATACATGGATTCTATCTCAGATTTCATGGCTTCAAGCCATATGTCGGAATCTGGGCTTGTCATAGCTTCTTCATGGTTCGTACTTCGTAGGTTTGCCTTGGCCTAGTAACATGACTTCCAGGACAGGATTACCATACCACTATGGTGCGGAACGTGTTCTGGTTGACCTACGAAGTTCAGTAGTAACTTGATCATTAGCTTCCTCTATAGTTGGTGTAGGCATCACGGAAATGGTCATTTGTGATGTGCTACTCTCCAATTCGAGAGAAGGTGCAATTACCTCATCAAGTTCTACTTTCCTCCCACTCACTTCTTTCGAGAGAAACTCCTTCTCAAGAAAGGATCCATTCTTGGCAGCAAAGATCTTTCCTTCGGATCTATGATAGAAGGTACGCCCCATTGTTTCCTTATGGTATCCTATGAAGACGCACTTCTCCGATTTGGGGTTGAGCTTATCAGGCTGAAGCCTTTTGACATAAGTGTCACAACCCCAAACTTTAATAAAGGACAACTTAGGTTTCTTGCCAAACCATAATTCATACGGTGTCGTCTCAACGGATTTAGATGGTGCCCTATTTAATGTTAATGTGGCTATCTCTAATCCATAACCCCGACAAGATAGTGGTAAGTCGGTAAGAGACATCATAGATTACACCATACTAATAAAGTAAGATTATGACGTTCAGACACACCATTATGGTGTTGTGTTCCAGGTGGCATGAGTTGTGAAACAATTCCACATTGTTTTAAATGAAGGTCAAACTTGTAACTCAAATATTCGCCTCCACGATTAGATCGTAGAAACTTTCTTTTCTTGTTGCGATGATTCTCCACTTCACTCTGAAATTCTTTGAACTTTTCAGACGTTTCAGACTTGTGTTTCATCAAGTAGATATACCCCTACCTACTCAAATCATCTTTGAAGGTATGAAAATAAAGATACCGCCGCGTGCTTTAACACTCATCAGACCACATACATCGATATGTATTATTTACAATAAGTCATTAGCTCACTCCATTGTTTTGGAGAACGGAGTTTTAGTTATCTTTCCCATGAGGCATGGTTCGCAAGTATCAAATGATTCATAATCAAGTGACTCCAAAAGTCCATCTACATGGAGTTTCTTCATGCGCTTTACACCAATATGACCTAAACGGCAGTGCCACAAGTATGTTGTGCTATCATTATCAACTTTGCATCTTTTGGCATCAATATTATGAATATGTGTATCACTACAATCGAGATTCAATAAACAATTCACATTGGGTGTATGACCATAGAAGGTTTTATTCATGTAAATAAAACAACAATTATTCTATGATTTAAATGAATAATCGTGTTGCAATAAACACGATCTAATCATATTCATGCTCAACGCAAACACAAAATAACATTTATTTAGGTTCAAAACTAATCCCGAAGGTAGAGGGAGTGTGCGATGGTGATTGTAACAACCTTGGAATCACTTCCAACACACATCATCACCTCGCCCTTAACTACTCTCTGTTTATTCTACAACTCCTGTTTCGAGTTACTAATCTTAGCAACTGAACCGGTATCAAATACCCAGGGGCTACTATGAACACTAGTAAGGTACACGTCAATAACATGTATATCAAATATACCTTTGTTTACTTTGCCATCCTTCTTATCCACTAAGTATTTTGGGGAGTTCCGCTTACGGTGACCATTTCCTTTGAAGTAGAAGCACTCAGTTTAAGGTTTGGGTCTAGCTTTGGGCTTCTTCATGGGAGCGGTAACTTGTTTGTTGTTCTTCTTGAAGTTCCCTTTCTACCCCTTGCCCTTTTCCATGAAACTAGTGGTTTTGTTAACCATCAATATTTGATGCTCTTTCTTGATTTCTACCTTCATCGATTTTAACATCGCAATTCGTCATCCCTTGCAAATTATAGTTCATCATGAAGTTCTAGTAGCTTGGTGATAGTGACTAGAGAACTCTTGTCAATCACTATCTTATCTGGAAGATTAACTCCCACTTGATTCAAGAGATTGTAGTACCCAGACATTCTAAGCACATGCTCACTAGCTGAGCTATTCTCCTCCATCTTGTAGGCAAAGTATTTGTCAGAGGTCTCATACCTTTCAACACGGGCATGAGTCTGAAATACCAATTTCAGCTCTTGGAACATCTCATATGCTCCATGGCATTCAAGACGTTTTTGAAGTCCCTATTCTAAGCCATAAAGCATGCAACACTAAACTATTAAGTATTCATCATATTGAGCTTGCCAAACATTCATAACGTCTGCATCTGCTCCTGCAATAGAGTCTCTCACCTAGCGGTGCATCAAGGACATAATTCTTTTACGCAGCAATGAGGATAATCCTCAGAGCACGGACCTAGTCCGCATCATTGTTACTATCGTCTTTCAACTTATTTTTCTCTAGGAACATATCAAAAATAAGGGAGCTATATCGCGAGCTATTGATTTACAACATAGATATGCAAAAGTATAAGACTAATTTCATGATAAATTAAGTTCAGTTAATCAAATTACTTAAGAACTCCCACTTAAATAGACATCCCTCAAGTCATCTAAGTGATACGTGATCCAAATCAACTAACCCATATCCGATCATCATGGGAGATGGGGTAGTCATAAACAACATCTCTATGTTGATCATATCTACTATATGATTCACGTTCGACCTTCCGGTCTCCAGTCACTAGTAGAAAAAGGACCTAATATGAGACACATTAGTGCCGGTTTGGTTTTGAGCCGGCACTAATGTGTCCAATAGTACCGGTTCCAACGGCTAGCCGGCCGTTATCATTAGTACCGGTTCGTGGCGAACCTATAGTACCGGTTTGTGCCACGAACCGGTACTAAAGAGGGTGGTGGAAGGGTGTTGTCAGTCTGGGGCCCGTCCAGCACCTTTAGTACCGGTTCGTGGCACGAACCGGTACTAAAGGTCGACGTACATAAACCCTTCGTCCCCCCGAGCCACTCTGTTCTTCCCCTTTCCCCTCACTTCCTCTGTTCTTCCCCCTCTCTCCTCGAGCTCCTCACAAATTTTCCCCAGAATTTGTCAAGATTTGAAGGCCCCCATCCATTCAAATGATCACAAAGGTTAGCAACTTTGTCCTTTCAACTCTCATTGCTAGATTAGCTCTTGCAATGCTTTGTATAGTGATTAATTTGGGAGGAATAATTATATTTGCTAGTATTTGATTTATATGCAATTTGAGCACAAAAATAACACTTAGTTTGCACATGTAGGTGTGGTTTACATAGTGCCTTCTAAATCACCGTCGTAACCACCGTCAATCGCCCGCACCGTCCCGTCACCGGCACCACCTTCTAGTGAGGCTCTTGTTCATGAATGTTTTACATTACCAAATTGATGTTTATGTGATTTGGATATATAGTTACTCGTATAATTATCTTACCCGTACGTTGTTTGTTATACATAGTGCCATGGTTTTGATATCCGTCCCCGTCGGCCCTCGTCCTTGTTATGATTGGGATGTGGTATATTCTCTTTTAAAACTAGTTGTTGCATTTCATGTTTATGACAAATTATGCCCATCAAGTTGACATAGATATTTTTATCTAGGAGGTATGTGAACCGGAAATTCCAACCGACCCTATTGTCGAGAGGTTAAATTTAGTTGAAAGAGAAAACGAGTATTTGAAAGAAAAATTGAAAAGAATTGAGGGTGACAAGATGGAATTATAGTTGCATGTTGCCGATGTCGTCGATGATCACAAGATCAAGATAAAGAAAATGAGGTTGAAGATTAGAAAGATTAGAAAATATGCCATTGATAGTGTGGCTTGGTATCATTATGCTGTTGGATCAATTGTTACCTTAATTGCGATCTTCATCGCATTTGTTGTTGCATTTAAATTCTTTAGCTAGAGAGTTATTTGTATGTTGCATTTAATTAAGTGTTGTATATGAACTTTATGTATGAAATTGTATTAATTTGGTCTATTCGGTGTTGTGTAATGAAGATGAGCCGACAATGGATGTATGATGACAGATGCTCTCCCGAGTTCATTAATGGCGTGCATACTTTTCTGCTTGCCGCTGAGGCAAACAAGCGGGCGGATGGTTTTATGCCTTGTCCATGTGCTGGCTGTAAGAATGGTCACAGTTACTCTACGTCAAGAACCATTCACGTCCACCTATTTGAGTCCGGTTTCATGCCCCACTATAATGTTTGGACCAAGAACGGAGAAATAGGGGTTATGATGGAAGACAATGAAGAAGAAGAGGACGACGATGGCTATCCTGGCCATGGGTTCCCTGAATACGATGATACAACAATGGGGGAAGAAGCTGAGCCGGCAATGCAGAAAGAAGCTGAAGAAGAGGCATCAGATGAGCCCGCTGATGATCTAGGTCGGGCCATTGCCGATGCAAAGAGAAACTGCGCAAGTGATCTGGAGAGGACGAAGTTGCAATGCATGTTAGAGGATCACAAGAAATTGTTGTACCCGAATTGCGAAGCTGACAAAAAAAAGTTGGGCACCACACTTGAATTGCTGCAATGGAAGGCAGAGAATGGTGTATCTGACAAGGGATTTGGAAAGTTGCTGGTAATGATAAAGAATATGCTTCCAAAGGACAACGAATTTCCCAAGAGTACGTATGAAGCAAAGAAGGATGTCTGCCCTCTAGGGTTAGAGGTGCAAAAGATACATGCATGCCCTAATGACTGCATCCTCTACCGCGGTGAGTATGAGGATTTGAATGCTTGCCCGGTATGCGGTGCATTGCGTTATAAGATCAGTCGCGATGACCCTGGTGATGTCGAGGGTGAGCGCCCCAGGAAGAAGATTCCTGCCAAGGTGATGTGGTATGCTCCTATAATACCACGGTTGAAACATTTGTTCGAAAACAAAGAGCATGCGAAGGCGATGTGGTGGCATGCAGAAGACCGTAAGAAAGACGGAAAGTTGAGAGTACCCGCTGACGGTTCGCAGTGGAGAAAAATCAAGAGAAAGTACTAGGAGGAGTTTGCAGGTGACCCAAGGAACGTATGGTTTGGTCTAAGCGCAGATGGCATTAATCCTTTTGGGGAGCAGAGCAGCAACCATAGCACGTGGCCTGTGACTCTATGTTTGTATAACCTTCCTCCTTGGTTGTGCATGAAGCGGAAGTTCATTATGATGCCAGTGCTCATCCAAGGCCCTAAGCAACCCAGCAACGACATTGATGTGTACCTAAGGCCATTAGTTGAAGAACTGTTACAACTGTGGAATGGAACAGGTGTACGTGTGTGGGATGAGCACATGGGGGAAGAATTTGACCTAAAGGCGTTGCTGTTCGTGATCATCAATGATTGGCCTGCTCTCAGTAACCTTTCAGGACAGACAAACAAGGGATACCGCGGATGCACGCACTGTTTGGATGATACCAATAGTATATATTTGAATAGTTGTAAGAAGAATGTGTACCTGGGACATCGTCGATTTCTTCCGAGCAGGCATCCCGTAAGAAAGAAAGGCAAGCATTTCAAAGGTGAGGCGGATCACCGGACGAAGCCTATCCACCGTACTGGTGCTGATGTACATGATATGGTCAAGGATTTGAAGGTAATCTTTGGAAAGGGTCCTGGCGGACAACCTGTTTCGAAGGACGCTGACGGACGCGCACCTATGTGGAAGAAGAAATCTATATTTTGGGACCTGCCATATTGGAAAGACCTAGAGGTACGCTCCGCAATCGACGTGATGCACGTGACGAAGAATCTTTGCATGACCCTGCTTGGCTTTTTGGGCGTGTATTGGAAGACAAAAGATACACCAGAGGCACGGGAGGACCAGCAACGTATGCACGGAAAAGATGACATACATCAAGGTCAGGCGAGCTACGCTCTTACCAAAGAAGAGAAGGAAATCTTCTTCGAATGCCTGCTCAGCATGAAGGTACCGTCTGGCTTCTCGTCAAATATAAAGGGAATAATAAATATGGCAGAGAAAAAGTTCCAAAACCTAAAGTCTCATGACTGCCACATGATTATGAGGCAACTCCTTCCGGTTGCATTGAGGGGGCTTCTACCGGAAAACGTTCGGTTGGCCATTATGAAGCTATGTGCATTCCTCAATGCAATCTCTCAGAATGTAATCGATCCATAAATCATACCAAGGTTACAGAATGATTTGGTGCAATGTCTTGCCAGTTTCGAGTTGGTGTTCCCACCATCCTTCTTCAACATCATGACGCACGTCCTAGTTCACCTTTGCGAAGAGATTAACGTTTTGGGTCCTGTATTTCTACACAATATGTTCCCCTTTGAAAGGTTCATGGGAGTCTTGAAGAAATATGTTCATAACCGTGCTAGGCCAGAAGGAAGCATCTCGAAGGGCCATGAAAATGAGGAGGTCATTGAGTTTTGTATTGACTTTATTCCTGACCTTAAGACGATTGGTGTTCCTGAATCGCGGCATAAGGGCAGACTGGAAGGAAAAGGCACGCTAGGAGGGCATCAAATAATATGTATGGACGGGCATTCTCTCACTAAAGCACACTACATAGTTCTACAGAATTCCGCCTTGGTGGCTTTGTATATGGAGGAACACAAGAATTTTCTACAGTCCAAACTCCCGGAGAAGTCTGACGACTGGATTACACGCGAACAAACGAGGACTTTCGCCGGTTGGTTGCAGAAACGTGCCCTGAATGATGGCGATATTCAAAATGACCTGTACTTGCTGTCCCAGTGTACTAGATAAATGGGAATACATTTTACACGATCGCCCAAGATAAGAAGAGCACCAACCAAAACAGTGGTGTCCGCTTTGATGCAACAACCAACACGGGAAAGGAAACATATTATGGTTACATAGAGGACATATGGGAACTTAACTATGGATCAGGTGATTTGAAGGTCCCTTTGTTTCGGTGCAAATGGGTCAAAATGACACGAGGCGGGGTAACGGAAGACACGCAGTACGGAATGACAACAGTGGATCTCAACAATCTTTCGTATGCAGACGAACCATTCGTCCGAGCCAATGATGTGGCGTAGGTTTTTTATGTGAAAGACATGTCTACCAGGCCGAGAAAAAGAAAAGATAAGGAAGCGAATGGATCATACGACGAGCCAAAGCGCCACATAGTTCTTTCAGGAAAAAGAAACATCATGGGAGTGGATGACAAGACAGACATGTCAGAAGATTATGAAAAGTTTGATGAAATTTCTCCATTCACAGTGAATATTGACCCGAGCATCCAGTTAAATGATGAAGATTTTCCCTGGCTACGGCGCAAAGGGACACACGAGAAGAAAAAGTTTCACACCCAAAGATCTGGGATGTGATTGGCTTCACTATCATCACTTTCTTCTGTGTTTCACACCCAGGAGGGAATGTATGTAATAGTTAGGGTAGTTAATTATGTGTTTTGGCATTTGAAACGCGAAGAAATTTTATGTGCAAACAAATTCTTTTTCATGCATTTACTGTTTTTTTCCAGCTAAATGACCCTGAAATTGAAAAGCATTTGAAATGAACTCAGAAAAGTTTGAAAGTTGGCATGGTATCATAATTTCATACAAATAGCATGTGCAAAAAACTAGAGAGGGTTACGGCAAAAACTGGATGCACTTCGTGTACAAAATGGACAATCTTTTTCGAACTATCAGGGTTTCCGGCGAAAACTGAAATGTTACAAAGGCATTTCATTTTTTAAATAACCTAAGCATTACCAAATTGAATATAATGATAAAACACACTAATATTAAACATAAGAAAAAAGAATCACTGAAAAATCTTTTTCCAAAGTTAAGTTATTCACAAACTAGTGATTCACACAAATTTCAAATAATTCAAAATTTAAACTATTCAAATTTGAAAACTACCGGCACTAACAGATCAAAGTTTGTAAATTTTTGTACCTAAAGCAAAAATATTCACAAAGAAACTCTAAATACAGCAAAAAACAACTCAAAAATAAATAAAACAAATAAAAAGCAAAAAAATTTAAGAAAATAAAAAAGCCCGCCTATTGGGCCAAAGCGGCCTGCATACGACTAGAAACTCAACCTTTTGTTGGGCCAGGATGCAGGCCCGCAAAGGCCCAGTAGGCCCACATGGCAGCAATGAATTGGTAGGCCCAGTAGGCCTGCTTAGGAGAGGAGCTCGAGAGAGCTACCGCACTGGGGCTTATAAACCAGTGCGGTAGCCCTTCGACTAGCGAGGTGGGACTAAACTTGCCGCACCGCACTGCGCCAGCGCACCCCCTTTAGTACCGGGTGGTGGCACCAACCGGTACTAAAGGGGGGCCTTTAGTACCGGTTGGAGCCACCACCCGGTACTAAAGGGGGTGCGCTTCCCACCGCTTGGCCTGGCCAAAACAGACCTTTAGTACCGGTTGGTGGCTCCAACCGGTACTAAAGGTCCATCCTATATATACAACACTTGAAAAAAATTCAGTTTCCCTCTGTTCT
>NC_041383.1:779761852-779825422 GCF_002162155.2 Triticum dicoccoides
CCCCGTCTCGTTGCCCCGTCGTCACCGCCCCGTCCCGTCGCCCCTTCGTCTCCGCCCCGTCGTCGCCTCGCCGGTGAGCTCGCCCCGGCCGCCAATGTACACACACACACAGTACTACACACACACACACACACACACTACACACACACACACTACACACATTAGTTTGTTTGTTATAAATTTTTTCTGTTTTTTAGTTATAGAAATGTTAGAAATTATTTTGTTTTTTAGTTATATAAATATTAGAAATGTTAGTTTTATAGAAATGTTATAAATGTTTTCTGTTTTTTAGTTATAGAAATATTTATAGAAATGTTAGCAATTTTTCTGTTTTTTAGTTATATAAATATTAGAATTGTTATGGAAATGTTAATTATATAATCATGAAATTTTAGAATTAGTTTTAGTTAGATGAATTAGTTTAATGTCAAATTGTTAGAATTTGCATATATATAGAATTTTAGTTATCACAATCCAATCATTTAAAAAACGTTACTTTTTGCGGGCATATAGTATTTGTTCTCGGCGATATGCCCGGCCCGCATCCTCGCCGTCGACCCGTTCGCGACGACGTCATGCTTCAGGGGACCCATGTCCGGGACTGGGCTCCACCGGGCTGGCACTGGGAGGTGCTACCTGGAGGGGCGCGCCACTTGGTGAGGAACCCGACCTCGGGTCCCGTCGTCGACCCTGATCTTCTTTGGTGGCGTTCGCGTGGGCCACATTCGGTGCAGAGGCAGCCGGCCCCGTCGGAGGTGGTGCGTCGCCGTGTCAGGGAGGAAGATGAGCACATCCATCGCTACATGGCTGCTATGGACGACGTCAGGTTCTCCACTACTTGGCGGGTTCTTTGGGCAGATGACCGGAGATATGATCCTGTGATGGTTCCTTCTCTTTGGGTGTGCACCGCCCGCGCCCCAGGAACTGCGAGTGGCGCCCTAGATTCTTCTGTAGTACTCGATCTTTATTAGGTACCTAGCCAGTGATGTATTCTATATATAGTATTCGAGACGATGTATTCGAGATTATATATATTAAGACGATGATGTATTCGAGATTATATATTCGAAAGGATGTATTCGAGATTCAGATTTTCCTTATTGATTAATTGCATCCATGCATTGTAATTTGAATACTAAATTGTTTTATATTTCTTCTGTATTATTAGTAAAGTAAAAGCTATGGCGAAAAATACCGGCAGAGAGAGAGAAGAGGAATTGTTCGACATCATACGCAGCCCTCACAGGCTAGATGATCTGAATGAAGCAGATGACGGCTCCCAATATCTTAACAATACCGAAGAGGGTGATGAAAAGATATTCGATCTCGACGACCGGGCTGATGAAGTAATGAACTATGATTATGATTATGACACAGACAATGTTTGTGATGACACACACAATGCTGATCTTCAAATAACAAACACTACCGGCGAGGTATATTTATATAAGCATGCATCATGGTGATCATCACATGTTTTTTTAATTGAAGATATATTAACGAATCGATCTTTCTTCTTTCAGCCCTCCGGATCGAGCAAATCTGCTTCTACAGACAGCAAGACAAAGTGAGGCCCGGGCAGATTGTTGAAGGATGGTGTAAAGTACCACATCGAATCCATCAAACCTAGTGGCGAACCCCTCACGCCTAAGAACATTGCGAACAAGTGGACTCGTCAGTGCGGAGTTCTTGTGAAGGACAAACTCCTGATCTCCATTCAAGAATGGAAAGAGCCAAAGACTAAACGTCTAGGTGTTACTTGGGTCGATGGCAGAGCCAAAGAAGACCTGGTGAAATCTCTGATGGAACATTTCACCCTACCAGATCATTTCACTAAAGCAGATGTGGACAAAGTCAAGGCCGCTGCTCTTAAGAAGATGGCAATTGCATTCAACACCCACAAGAAAACTGTATGGGCCAACTACCTCGCTAATGAAAGGAAGATTCCATATTTCAAGGGAACACTGGAGAAGCAAAGAGAACATTGGGACGATTTCGTGACCTTCAAGGATTCAGAAATATCTAAGGAATGGTCGATGAAAAACAAGGCAAATGCCGCAAGAAAGACGCAGTTCCATAGGCTGGGTCCACTTGCGGTGGCATTGCCTAAGTGGGATAAGTCTGAGCAAGAGATGGAGGATGCAGGGGTCACTCCGGTTACCCGGCACTGGCCCCCCAGGTGCAGAACTTGGTTCTATGCGCATGGGGGGGCGTTGGACCCGAAGACAGGCCTGGTTTTGAAGAAGCAAGTCTAAGAGGAGTCAAACAAAAGATAATTGACGCAATAGAAGAAGCTCGAGCGGGGGTGTTCACGCCCAACAGAGAGAACGACGAGCTTACGCGCGCCCTGGGAAATCCTGAACACCCGGGAAGAACACGAGGCATGGGTGTTATTCCCTGGTATGAGGGCTTTTCGGACTGGAATGACGACTACAGGTCCCGTGCAAGAAAGAAGATGGAGGAGGAGAAGAAGAGGAAGCTGGAGGAGGAGCAGAGGAAGCAGGACGCAGAACATCTTCAAGGCCTAGAAGAAAGGCACGCGGACCTGGCACTCAAATTCCAGCAGCAGCAGCAGCAGATTGACTCACTTAGCCAGGAAAGGGGGTCTCAGCAGCGGCAGCAGCAAGCGGATGATCGTCCAGCATTGGATAGCACTGTCCCATCCATGCCGAGAAGCGGCATTGGTTCTGCCCCGGGCGACACACTGCTTGATACATACCCTGTGGATGACATCATAGAGAACACTAACTATGAGCTACACTCCAAAATGAAGAACATATCCATGAAGGTGGCGGACAGTGTTGCTTTTCCAGTTACCCCCGAAGCAACCTACCATTGCATCCCGATTCCAGAGGGCTATGCTCGTGTCATGGTTGATGAAGTGGTGGACCCATATTCGGGGCTAACGCTTGACATTACTGGAGGTGAAGACGAGCGCACACTCGGAGAGGACATACATCGTATCATCCTATGGAGAAAGGATTTCATAATCTTTCGAAGTCCACCGACACCGCGTTGTCTGCCGACTCCTCGAAGTCCGCCACCGAGTCAGCAGACTCCCGCTGTTCCAAGTCCATGAATGCGTGAGACGACTCCTCCTCGAAGTCCGCCACCTCCTCCAAGTCCCCGAACGCGTGAGCTGACTCCTCCGGTTTCAAGCCCGACACAGCGTCATGCCACTTCTCCGGTTGCAAGTCCGGCACCGTGTCAGGCCACACCTCCTGCTTCAAGTCCGGCACATCGTCAGGCCACTTCTCCTGGTCCAACTCCACGTCAGCCTTCTCCGCCGTCTCAGCAATCGCAGAAGAGACATCCCGCAGCTTTGGTGCGTAGTGGTACGAGTCGAGGTAGTTCAGGAAGTACAGGCGAAGGCAAGCGATATAAATATGGTCCAAGCCTCGCTCCTCTTCCTCAGAGGCCTTACAACATGACTGAGGAGCAAAACACAGCCATAGTGCAAGCCCAAGTGGACGCCCATTTTGGACCGAAACCGGCACCGCCGCCAAAGGAGAAAGTGCCTGAGAAAGTAATTGACCACTTCATTCGTATGGCTAGAGAACCAGCTCCCAAGCCTGTTGACTCGGACTATGAGCGCCAAATCAGGAAGGCACATCGAGCACGACTATAGAAGGAAGCGAGCTAAAGCTCGAGCCAACAAGCAGCTGGCAAAAATGCGGGAAAACCGTTCCCCAGTTGGGAGAACAGGCGGCACAAGCGATCCCCCCGCTTGTTGTGCCAACAACACATGAGAGGGGTAGTACACAAGCCAAATATTATTGTGGGCAAACCGTTAGCGTTCCCCAGCATGGCGATGTGGTAATAACAGAGGATCATACAATGCAGGCTCAAATGCTCAATATCTCTGTTGGACAACTCCTCGAAATCGAGCCCATGCCTACGCTTAAAGAATCGGAAATAGCATGGCAATATGTCCGGGCCAAACCTTTGGTCCATCCAGACAAGGTCAAGGACCTCCCAACGAGAATGTATCAATTGCATCAATGGTACATGAACATTACCAAGATTTCCAATAGAGAGTCCCTCATGGTGAATGTCAAGCATGAGCATTATTACCATGAGAAAGCTCTGGCCATTGAGTATCCAGAACTATTTCAGTTATTTAATCAAGACGCACTCGACAAGTCTATCGTCAGTTGCTATTGTCTGTAAGTGATTTTTTTCTGTAATTTAAGTCTCAAGCTAGGTATGTAGTGATAATTTTGATCAATCATTACATGTAATTATCCTCACTATATTCTTTTTCTGTGGTATTATATGCAGGATGAAGATGTATGAAATGAAAAAAGTTGGACGCTATGGCGTTGGGTTCATTGACCCAAATACCATTAATCAGGACATATGGGAGATTGAACATTGTAAAGCTGCTGTAGAGGAAAGCATGCTAGAGTTCTTGAAGCGCCTCAATACCTTCGAAGATATACTACTTCCTTACAACTTCCCGTAAGTCACACTGTCTTGTACTACAAATTCTGTTTTTGCTTACTAGCTAGCTAGATGTTAATAATTAAGTGTATATGGTTTACGGTAGTTGATTAATTTTATACACATGCCCGCTTAATTAAGAAATGCAAACGTGTGCGTATGCAGTTGGCACTGGGTCTTGATAGACATTAAAGTTGAGGAAGGAAAAGTTGAATTACTGGACTCACTAACTAAAGAAGATAAAGACTACACCATCGTGAAGGCGATAGTCAACAGGTAATTTCAATCATTATTAACTATTAGTTCCTGATATGAACTATTTAATAACCCCTTTATTAATTTTCTTTGCCGGCGGGCAGGGCATGGGCAAAGTTCATCGCGGTGACTCCAGGAGAATGGAAAAAAAATTGTTTTGGCATCGACCCAAGGTAAGTAATTAAGTAGTACTAGCTAGCTACCATCTCTTTAATTCTTGTTTCAATATCATTAATTAATTATTATGCTTGATTAATCATTATCTGATTCAATTCCATTCTCATAAAGGCCCTGAGGCAGGCGAAAGGGAATAATCTGTGTGCATACTACGTTTGCGAGAACATTCGCATGATGACGTGCGAAAGGAGCAGATCTGATAGACAGGACTGGGTACGTTTTTGTCAGAACACTATTCACACCATTATCGATATCTAGTCACACAACTAACACACATGCATATTGATCTCCTTCCTAACAGTTCAGATCGGTGCGGGATAAGCTCCTACCATCGGACCGCATACAAGCACTTCAAGAGGAAATAGCCGGATTTTTGCTCGACCAGGTCATAGATCCGAAAGGAGAATACTATTACCCGCTACCGCCGCCATGAACCACTTGTCATCGTGCTCCGAAGGCACCAAGGCAACATGTAGTAGAAATTGTATATGTATATACATGTGTATATGTGTGAATAGTTAATGGTGTTGGCTGTGAGACATTCGATGATATATATATATATATATATATATATATATATATATATATATATATATATATATATGCAGTTCTACGTATGAGAAAATCTATTTAATATATATGCATAACGTGTACAATTTGTAGTATCGTGAAATACCAGCAAACAAAAAATAATTAAATGGAAAATAAAGCCAAATTGAAAACACAAAATTAAAGCAAAAATAAAAAAACACCCAAACATTTAGTACCGGTTGGTGTTACCAACCGGTAGTAATGTCCTACACACACACGGGCCTGGCTCGTGCCATGTGTTTGCACTTTAGCGCCGGTTCATGACAAACCGGTACTAAAGGGAGGGGGGCCTTTAGTCCCCACTCTTTAGTGCCGGTTCGCCAACCGGCACTAAAGGCCGTCACGAACCGGCACTAAAGCCCGGTTCTGCACTAGTGTGTGTTCCGAGGCCATGTCTGTACATGCTAGGCTCATCAAGTTTAACCCAAGTATTCCGCATGTGGAAAACTGTCTTGCACCCGTTGTATGTGAACGTAGAGTCTATCACACCCGATCATCACATGGTGTCTCAACACGACGAACTGTAGCAATGTTGCATACTCAGGGAGAACACATTTACCATGAAATTTAGTGAAGGGATCATCTTATAATGCTACTGCCGTACTAAGAAAAATAAGATGCATAAAAGATAAACATCACATGCAATCAAAAATATGTGACATGATATGGCCATCATCATCTCGTGCTTTAGATCTCCATCTCCAAACAATCGTCATGATCTCCATCGCCACTGTCTCCACACCTTGATCTCCATCGTAGCATCGTGGTCGTCTCACCAACTATTGCTTCTATAACTATAGTTAACACATAGTGATAAAGTAAAGCAATTACATGGCGTTTGCATTTCTTACAAAAAAGAGACAACCATAGGGCTCCTGTCGGTTGCCAGATATCTTACAAAACATGATCATCTCATACAATAATGTATATATTATCATGTCTTGACTAGTAGTTCATTGGTTGGTTTCGATTTTTGATTCAGTTGTTGTGCTTCTACCGTCCAATATTCGCGTGTGGTTGTTTCTAGAATAAAAAAGGAGGTACCCCTACTTATTTTACTCCCACTATGCCTAGCCTAAGGTTAGTAGGTGACCTTGCGCTTGGCTCTTCACCTCTTCCAGAAGTTGAACAATAATTATGGTTCTACAGTAGTACTTCTGGCAATATGATACCAAATGAACTGTTGCACGTCCACCGCTTGTAAGCAAAAGTTCCTCCTCGTGCCGCGAGCCACCACGCACGCGTTGGCGAGGGAGAAGTCATAGTAAGCAAGATTCTCGTCGTTCTTCGAGTTGACATGACACATCAAAGTTATTTAGTACGTACTCTCTCCAAAAAATGGCTGACCATGTCATGGCTACCATCTCGTGCTCTGTCATTGAGTACGTGCACTATTCACATGCCATCGAGGAGAAAAAATATTGCGTAGTAGGTGCCATCGAAGTGCACGAATCACTTACGCACTACTTATCTGATTATCTCCATTTTATTGCATGACACGTGCACTGTGATGCTAGATGTCTCGCGTGTTGGCAAAAGGATGAACAAAGCTCACATAAAAAGAGTTGAAGAACATAGATTCCCGACGACCGAGAAGGAGCAAGGAACCTCGTGGTGGAGCGTCTGCAAGGAACCTTGCGTGTTTTCCCCTGTTTTTTGCCACCTGCCCACCAATAAACAAATAAAAGAATATGAACTCTTTGCTAACCACTAGAGACGATGGATCCTAAGGTTGAAGATGTTTTATAGTTTATATTGATAACCACGCAGGTACAGGACGCATGCAGCAACACATGTACACACGCCAACGCACCAAGTCATGCCGATCCAACTCATGCACATACGCGCACAGCACGGAGCACACAACGCACGTACACAACACATGCATGCACACACATTCGGCCGCAGAATGCACATGAATAACACATGCATGCGCACACACTCGGCTGCATGGAGGCGTGCGCCATCTGCGCGACGTCCGGTTCTTCGTGCTACAGCGAAGCTCGCACACAACGGCGCCTACGCATCTCTTGCAGCACCTCTTTGCCGTTGTCGCTCAATGACTAGTCGGAGACGAAGACGACCGCAGCCTCGGCCTTAGACCTAGCACCGATGGAAAAGCACGCACGCTGCATGCGCACGAGCACGTATGGAGTGCCCACGACATGGTGCGTCCCCAGTCGCCTCTTCTCCTTCTGCGCACGTACTCCATTGATGACCCACAAGTATAGGGGATCGCAACAGTTTTCGAGGGTAGAGTCTTCAACCCATATTTATTGATTCGACACAAGGGGAGCCAAAGAATATTCTCAAGTATTAGCAGTTGAGTTGTCAATTCAACCACACCTGGATAACTTAGTATCTGCAGCAAAGTATTTAGTAGCAAAGTAGTATGGAAGTAACGGTAACAGTGGCAAAAGTAATAATAGCAGTTTTGTAGTAATTGTAATAGTGGCAACGGTGAAGTAACTAAGCAAAGATCAATATATGAAAAGCTTGTAGGCAATGGATGAGTGATGGATGATTATGTCGGATTTGATTCCTCATGTAATAGTTATAACATAGGGTGACATAGAACTAGCTCCGGTTCATCAATGTAATGTAGGCATGTATTCTGAATATAGTCATACGTGCTTATGGAAAAGAACTTGCATGCCATCTTTTGTCCTACCCTCCCGTGCTAGTGGGGTCGTATTGGAAACTAAGGGATATTAAGGCCCCCTTTTAATAGAGTCCCGGACCAAAGCATTAACACTTAGTGCATACATGAACACCTCAAACTACAGTCATCACCGGTAAGTATCCGGATTATTGTCACTTCGGGGTTAACGGATCATAACACATAATAGGTGACTATAGACTTGCAAGATAGGATCAAGAACTCACATATATTCATGAAAACATAATAGGTTCAGATTTGAAATCATCGCACTCGGGCCCTAGTGACAAGCATTAAGCATAGCAAAGTCATAGCAACATCAATCTCAGAACATAGTGGATACTAGGGATCAAACCCTAACAAAACTAACTTGATTACATGGTAAATCTCATCCAACCCATCACCGTCCAGCAAGCCTACGATGCAATTACTCACGCACATCAGTGAGCATCATCAAATTGGTAATGGAGGATGGTTGATGATGACGATGACGACGGATTCCCCTCTCCGGAGCCCTGAACGGACTCCAGATCAGCCCTCCAGAGAGAGTTTAGGACTTGGCGGCGGCTCCGTATTGTAAAACATGATGAATCCTTCTCTCCTATTTTTTCTCCCCAAACGTGAATATATGGAGTTGGAGTTGAGGTCGGTGAAGCTCCAGGGGCCCGACGAGGCAGGGGGCGCGCCCTTTGTGGGGGGAGGGCACCCTCGTGGACAGGGTGTGGGCCCCTGGTCTTTATTCTTTTGCTAGTATTTTTTATTAATTCCAAAAAGTTGCTCCGTGGATTTTCAGGTCATTCCGAGAACTTTTATTTCTGCACAAAAATAACACGATGGCAGTTCTGCTGAAAACAGAGTCAGTCCGGATTAGTTCCATTTAAGTCATGCAAGTTAGAGTCCAAAACAAGGGCAAAAGTATTTGGAAAAGTAGATACGACGGAGACGTATCAACTCCCCCAAGCTTAAACCTTTGCTTGTCCTCAAGCAATTCAGGTGATAAATTGAAAGTGATAAAGAAAAACTTTTACAAACTCTGTTTGCTCTTGTAGTTGCAAATATGTAAAGCTAGCATTCAAGTTTTCAGCAAAGATTATGAACTAACCATATGCACAATAACACTTAGGTCTCATGTTTACTCATATCAATGGCATAATCAACTAGCGAGCAATAATAATAAAACTCAGATGACAACACTTTCTCAAAAGAATCATAATATGATATAAAAAGATGGTATCTCGCTAGCCCTTTCTGAGACTGCAAAACATAAATGCAGAGCACCTTTAAAGATCAAGGACTGACTAAACATTGTAATTCATGGTAAAAGAGATCCAGTCATAGTCATACCCAATAAAAATTAATAGTAATGCATGCAAATGACAGCGGTGCTCTCCAGCGGGTGCTTTTTAATAAGAGGGTGATGCCTCAACATAAAAGTAAATAGATAGGCCCTTCGCAGAGGGAAGCAGGGATTTGTAGAGGTGCCAGAGCTTGATTTTGAAATAGAGATAAATAATATTTTGGGTGACATACTTTCATTGTCAACATAACAACCAAGAGATCTCAGTATCTTCCATGCTACACACATTATAGGCAGTTGCCAAACAGAATGGTAAAGTCTATACTCCCCCACCACAAACAATCATCAATCCATGGCTTGCCTGAAACAACAGGTGCCTCCAACTAACAACAATCCTGGGGGAGTTTTGTTTGCAATTATTTTGATTTGATTTCAGCATGGGACTGGGCATCCCGGTGACCAGCCATTTTCTCATGAATGAGGAGCGGAGTCCACTCCTCTCGAGAATAACCCACCTAACATGGAAGATACAGACAGCCCTAGTTAATACATGAGCTGTTCAAGCATGCAAAATATCATTTGAAGGTTTGGAGTTTGGCACATACAAACTTACTTGGAACGATAGGTAGATACCGCATATAGGAAGGTATGGTGGACTCATATGGAATAACTTTGGGGTTTACGAAGTTTGGATGCACAAGCGGTATTCCCACTTAGTACAAGTGAAGGCTAGAAAAAGAATGTGAAGCGACCAACTAGAGAGTGACAACAGTCATGAACATGCATTAAAATTAATAGACACTGAGTGCAAGCATGAGTAGGATATAATCCACCATGAACATAAATATTGTGGAGGTTATGTTGATTTTGTTTCACCTAGATGTGTGAACATGTGCCAAGTCGAGTCACTCAAATCATTCAAAGGAGGATACCACCCTATCATACTACATCACAGCCATTTTAATATCATGTTGGCATGCAAGGTAAACCATTATAAACTCCTAGCTAATTAAGCATGACATAAGCAACTATAATCTCTAATTGTCATTGCAAACATGTTTATTCATAATAGGCTAAATCAGGAACGATGAACTAATCATATTTACAAAAACAAGATAGGTCGAGTTCAAACCAGCTTCTCTCATCTCAATCGGTCCATCATATGTCGTCATTATTGCCTTTCACTTGCACGACCGAACGGTGTGGGTAATAATAATAGTGCACATGCATTGGACTAAGCTGGAATATGCAAGCATTCAATTCAAGGGAGAAGACAAGGTAATATAGGCTCTTGGTTAAATCAATCAATCATGCATAAAAGAGCTACTCAACATTTTCATCATGGTCTTCTCCTCTCAACCCCCAAAGAAAAGAAAAGAAATAAAACTATTTACACGGGAAAGCTCCCAACAAGCAAAAGAAGAACGGGATATTTTTTTTAGTTTTCTTTTAATTATTACTACTACAAGCATGAAAAGAATCCTAGCTAAAAGCTATAGCTAATTTTTTTGTTTTTCTCAAGATTATTCAAACACACAAGAAGAAAGCAGGAAAAGGAAAATAAACTAGCACGGATAGTACAATTAAAAAGTATGAACACCGACAACTATAATGAGTGTGTGAACATGAATGTAATGTCGGTGAGAAATACGTACTCCCCAAGCTTATGCTTTTCGCCTAAGTTGGTCTATGCCCACAGATCAAAGTTGTAGCTGGGGTTGTACCGAGATGCAGTCGATATTGCCTCATGAGCTGCAGCTTGGAGGCGAGCTGCCTCCGTCCTCCTCTCATACTCGTTCGCTTCCTCCCTGGTTATAAAGTATCTCCTTTTTTCCTGAAAGTCAAAGAAACCAGGAGTAGGGAGAGCAATATGGACAGCGCGATGTCTGTCAAAGATTAGTTGGTACTGGAGGAACTATTCATTCCTCTCAAGAAACTGATGGCTAACCATGGCATTATAATCTAGATAAGCAGGAAGCAACTCCACATCATTTTCATATATGGGCATCTCAAGGAAATTAGCTATACAGGTTGCATAAATCCCACCAAACAGGTTTCCAAATAAACCATGATTATGCAACCTACATGCAACGATGGCCGTCAGGTTATATTGTTTATATCCTAACACCACACTCCTGAGAACACTAAGATCAGGAACACACATGTGACATGCTTCGTCCTTATCATTTATACATCTACCTATAAAGAGAGCAAAATAATGTATAGCGGGAAAAAGAATGCTCCCTATGGTAGCTTGTGTTATTTCTTTGGATTTCCCCACAGTGATACTAGCAAGAAAATATTTGAATTCAGATTTGCGAGGTTCGCTAGCACTACCCCATTTTGGGAGTTTACAAGCGGTAGTAAAATCTTCTAAGTCCATGGTATAAGATTTATCATAAAGATCAAACAGGACGTTGTGAGAATTGAACGAAGATGTAAATTTAAACCTTCTCACAAAGGAATCAGTTAAATGGTAGTATTGAGGGCACTTATCTTGCATGAAGTCCTCAAGATCAGCATTACGCACATATGCGTCGAATTCATCCTTGATGCGTGCATTGACCAAAAACTCCTCTGACGGCCATTCCCAAGGCCGCACGTAAGCTTCCCTTGGCGGTTCATTGTCCTGCTCACGTATTGCGAGCCTGGGCCTTGCTTCCTTGAAGAACCACCTTGGTACATTTTCCTAGACATATTTCTGTCTTCGAAAAATTTCTAAAATTTTTAGTAACTTAAAATAAAAGTGAACCAAACTCAATAAAATTGATAGCAACTACTCCTACAAGTGCCTAGAGAGTATATCATGCATTAGAACTACTTGGGACCAAATAAATTTGACATGCAAGCTCAAGAACAGGGTCACCTTAGTAGCAAAATTTTGCAATGAATAAAGTACTAGAACAAAAGTTAATTGGACCATTGGAGGAGTCACATACCAAAGAACAATCCCCCAAAGTAGTTTTGTGAATGGAGCTTTGAGCAAGGAGGTTGAAAATGGCAGCAAGATGAGCTAGAACGCGTGCTTGAGCTGGTTGATGATTTTTTGGGAGTAAGAAGTTTGTGGGTGCAGGAATAAGTGGAGGGGGGTCACCAGGGGCCCATGAGGCAGGGGGCGCGCCCCAGGGGGGGCGCCCTGGACCCTCGTGGCCAGGTGCTGGCTCCCTCTGGTGTGTTCTCAGTGCCAGATATTCTAAAATATTCCAGAAAAAATCATATTTAATTTGCAAGGCATTTGGAGAAGTTTTATTTTTGGGGTATTTTTATTGCATGGATAAATCAGAAAACGGACAAAAAAATACTTATTTTTTGCTTTATTTATTCTAAATAACAAAAAGTAAAAGGAGGGTACAAAAAATTGTGCCTTCTAACTTCATCCATCTCATGCTCATCAAAAGGAATCCACTAACAAGGTTGATCAACTCTTGTTAACAAACTCATTCCGAATCACATGAAACCGGAGAAATTTCGAAATGACACTAGGTTACCTCAACGGGGATATGTACATCCCCAATAATAAGAGTATCATACTTCTTCTTGATAGTAGGAAGAGGAAATTCAAAACCTCCAATAATAATTGATGGAATTTTTCCAATAAAATTGATACTGTGAACTTGAGGTTGTTTCCTCGGAAAGTGTACCGTATGCTCATTACCTTTAACATGAAAAGCGATATTTCCTTTGTTGCAATCAATAACAGCCCCTGCAGTATACAAAAAGGGTCTACCAAGGATAATCGACATAATATCGTGCTCGGGAATATCAAGGATAACAAAGTCAGTTAAGATAGTAACGTTTGCAAGAACAACAACAGGAACGTCCTCACAAATACCGACAGGTATAGCGGTTGATTTATCGGCCATTTGCAAGGATATTTCAGTAGGTGTCAACTTATTCAATTCAAGTCTACGATATAAAGAGAGAGGCATAACACTAACACCGGCTCCAAGATCACATAAAGCAGTTTTAACATAGTTTCTTTTAATGGAGCATGGTATAGTTGGTACTCCTAGATCTCCAAGTTTCTTAGGTATTGCACCCTCAAAAGTATAATTAGAAAGCATAGTAGAAATTTCAGCTTCCGGTACCTTCCTTTTATTTGTAATAATATCTTTCATGTACTTAGCATAAGGATTCACTTTAAGCATATTAGTTAAACGCGTACACAAAAAGATAGGTCTAATCATCTCAGCAAAGCACTCAAAATCCTCATTCATCCTTTTTCTTGGATGGTTTAGCAGGAAAAGGCATGGGTTTCTGAACCCATGGTTCTCTTTCTCTACCATGCTTCCTAGCAACGAAGTCTCTCTTATCATAACATTGATTCTTTGATTGTTAGTTATCAAGATCAACCGCAGGTTCAATTTCTACATCATTGTTATTGCTAGGTTGAGCATCGACATGAACATTATCATTAGCATTATCACTAGGTTCATGTTCATCACCAAATTGTGTTTCAGCATCAGAGACAGAAATATCGTTAGGATTCTCAGGTGTGTCTACAACTGGTTCATTAGAAGCATGCAAAGTCCTATCATTTTTCTTCTTCTTCTTTTTAGAAGGACTAGGTGCATCAGTATTATTTCCCTGAGAATCTTGCTCAATTCTCTTAGGGTGGCTCTCAGGATACAAAGCTTCCTGCATCATTCTACCACCTCTAGTCATAACTCTACCAACATTATCATTTCTCTTATCACTTAATTCATTGAGCAAATCATTCTGAGCCTTAAGCACTTGTTCTACTTGAGTGGTAACCATAGAAGCATGTTTACTAGTGAGTTTAAGTTCACCCTTAACTCTAGACATATAATCACTCAAGTGTCCAAGCATATAAGCATTATTTTTCAATTGTCTACTAACATAAGCATTGAAGTTTTCTTGTTTAGCCATAAAGTCATCAAATTGATCCAAACATTGGCTAGCAAACTTAGTAGACGGGATTTCAACTTTATCATATCTATAGAGAGAATTTACCTTCACCTTCACTACCTGTGTCGGGTTACCAAGACCGTGTATTTCTTCAATAGGTGGTATATTAGGGCCATGTATTTCTTCAACAGGAGGTAAATTCTTAACATCTTCAGCTTTAATACATTTTCCTTTCATAGATTTCTTTGCCTCTTGCATATCTTCAGGACTAAGAAATAGAACACCTCTTTTCTTCGGAGTTGGCTTAGGGGTTGGTTCAGGAAGTGTCCAATTGTTTTCATTAGTCAACATATTATTCAATAGTAATTCAGCTTGATCAACTTTTCTTTCCCTGAAAACACAACCAGCACAACTATCCAGATGGTCTTTGGAAGCATCGGTTAGTCCATTATAAAAGATATTAAGTATTTCATTTTTCTTGAGAGGATGATCAGGCAAAGCATTAAGTAATCGGAGAAGCCTCCCCCAAGCTTGTGGGAGACTCTCTTCTTCAATTTGCACAAAATTATATATTTCCCTTAAAGTAGCTTGTTTCTTATGAGCGGGGAAATATTTAGAAGAGAAGTAATAAATCTTATCCTAGGGACTACGCACAAAACCAGGATCAAGAGAGTTAAACCATGTTTTAGCATCACCCTTTAATGAGAACAGAAATAGCTTAAGGATATAGAAGTAATAATTTTTCACATCATTAGTGAATAGGGTGGCTATATCATTCAGTTTAGTAAGATGTGCCACAACAGTTTTAGATTCATAGCCATAAAAAGGATCAGATTCAACCAAAGTAATTATCTCAGGATCGACAGAGAAATCATAATCCTTATCAGTAACACAGATAGGTGAAGTAGCAAAAGCAAGGTCATATTTCATTCTAGCATTTAGAGATTTTTCTTTAAGCTTAGCTAGCAATTTCTTAAGATCAGATCTATCATTGCAAGCAAGAAAATCTCTAGCAGTTTCTTCATCCATAACATAACCCTCAGGAACAACAGGCAATTCATATTTAGGGGGAGAACCTTCATAATCACTTTCATCAATATTATCAGTTTCAATAATTTCATTCTCTCTAGCCCTAGCAAGTTGTTCATCAAGAAATTCACCTAATGGAATAGTAGTATCAAGCATAGAAGTAGTTTCATCATAAGTATTATGCATAGCAGAAGTGGCATCATCAATAACATGCGACATATCACAATTAATAGAGGAAGCAGGTTTAGGTGTTGCAAGTTTACTCATAACAGAAGGAGAATCAAGTGCAGAGATAGATGGAAGTTCCTTACCTCCCCTTGTAGTTGATGGATAAATCTTAGTTCTTTCGTCTTTCAAGTTCTTCATAGTGATCAGCGGATATAAATCCCAAGTGACTCAAAGAATAGAGCTCTGCTCCCTGGCAACGATGCCAGAAAATAGTCTTGATGACCCAGAAGTATAGGGGGTCGCAACAGTTTTCGAGGGTAGAGTATTCAACCCAATTTTATTAATTCGACACAAGGGGAGCCAAAGAATATTCTCAAGTATTAGCAGTTGAGTTGTCAATTCAACCACACCTGGATAACTTAGTATCTGCAGCAAAGTATTTAGTAGTAAAGTAGTATGGAAGTAATGGTAACAGTGGAAAAAGTAACAGTAGTAGTTTTGTTGTAATTGTAACAGTGGCAACGGTAAAGTAACTAAGCAAAGATCAATATATGAAAAGCTCATAGGCATTGCATTAGTGATGGGTAATTATGTCAGATGCGATTCCTCATGTTGTAGTTATAACATAGGGTGACATGGAACTAGCTCCAGTTCATCAATGTAATATAGGAGTATTCTGAATATAGTCATACGTGCTTATGGAAAAGAACTTGCATGACATCTTTTGTCCTACCCTCCCGTGGCAGCAGGGTCCTATTGGAAACTAAGGAATATTAAGGCCTCCTTTTAATAGAGTACCAGACCAAAGCATTAACACTTAGTGAATACGTGAACTCCTCAAACTACGGTTATCACCGGTAAGTATCCGGATTATTGTCACTTCGGGGTTAACGAATAATAACACACAAGAGGTGACTATAGACTTGCAAGATAGGATCAAGAACTCAAATATATTCATGAAAACATAATAGGTTCAGATCTGAAATCATGGCACTCGGGCCCTACTGGCAATCATTAACCATAGCAAAGTCATAGCAACATCAATCTCAGAACATAGTGGATACTAGGGATCAAACCCTAACAAAACTAACTTGATTACATGGTAAATCTCATCCAACCCATCACCGTCCAGCAAGCCTACGATGGAATTACTCACACACGGCGGTGAGCATCATGATATTGGTGATGGAGGATGGTTGATGATGACGACAACGACGGATTCCCTCTCCGGAGCCCGGAACGGACTCCAGATCAGCCCTCCCGAAAGAGTTTAGGGCTTGGCGGTGGCTCTGTATCGTAAAACGCGATGGATCCTTCTCTCCTATTTTTCTCCCTGAACGTGAATATATGGAGTTGGAGTTGAGGTCAGTGAAGCTCCAGGGGGCCCATGAGGCAGGGGCGCGCCCTAGGGGAGGGCGCCCCCACCCTCGTGGACAGAGTGTGGCCCCCTAGTCTTTATTCTTTCGCCAATATTTTTTATTAATTCCAAAAAGTTGCTCCGTGGATTTTCAGGTCATTCTGAGAAATTTTATTTCTGCACAAAAATAACACCATGGCAGTTTTGCTGAAAACAGCGTCAGTCTGGGTTAGTTCCATTCAAATCATGCAAGTTAGAGTCCAAAACAAGGGAAAAAGTATTTGGAAAAGTAGATACGACGGAGACGTATCATCTATCAAGGCGACTGCATGCCTAATGTTGATGTGGGTGAGATCTTCTAGGACTCAGATGATGACGAGGAAAATTATGAGACTACCCACACTGGGAGTAACATAGGTAGTAACATCACACATGTCTAGATAAAGTATATGATGTGGCAAGCAATAAATGAAGAAAGATAGGAAAGTAGTAACATCACACATATCAAGGCAAGATGTGTCTATAGCCTAATAAATGAAGTGTTGCATGTTACCACACATATGTTACTATAGAGGTAGTAACATAGACTAGTAACATGAGCATTTTACTAGTGTATGTTACTACCCATTGTGGCTAGTCTGAGGGGGGGTGTCTCCAACAGTGTTCCTCGGCTCGCGCCTCTTGCATCACGGTGGTCGAGCTTGGAGTCATTCATCTGGTACACGTGGCATCTCAGATCTGGACACAAGGTGACGTACACCGTCAAGGTCCACGGTCAAGGGGGTGCTAAGTGCTAAGTGCTTAGATGTGCTTAGATGAGGTGCTAAGTGCATTAAATGGCTTAGAAACTCAAGTCTCCAATGCATAGTTGCTTAGTTTGTTGTTGCTAAGCTTGCTTCATTTAATTAGCTATAGACTCAAAACTGTCTTTCCACCGTTTCTTCCTCGGGTCACCAAACTAGTCTCTCTCTTCTTAATTAACTTGCCACATCATATTTATGCCTACGTGACAGGCTTAGCAGCTATACATGGTGGAGCACCGGGAGAGGCCAAGGCTAGTCATAGTGGGGAGTAACTTATACTGTAACATATTACTATGTTACTCTAAACATCCCTATAAACCAGAAAGGAGGGAGTAGTAACATAGACTAGTGTCATATGCATGAAACTACTAGTGAGTATGGGAGCACATGATATTTCCCTGTACGGACCGATCCCAAGTTGTTTTCTCACCTTCTTGGCCCAACAAAAACCCCTCCCCCCTCCTGCGCGCGCTTCCCGCTCGGCGCCAGCTCAGCCAGCCGCTCCACATTGATGGCAAGTCTGGGCAATGCAACCTCTCACTGCTTCTGCCGTTGAAGCGGCACGCCGTCCGAGTGCACCTCCTATTGCACGCTTGACATTTCAGATTACACAGTGGAGAGTAACTTTAGAGCAACTACTACAATTAGATGACATAAGCAGGCTATAAGGATTTAAATATAGCATTTGTGCTTAGTTGAAGGAGAGAAGAGAAGCAGGTTGTAAACTTGTAGCCGGTTGTAGCAGGAGCTCCAACATACTTTGTGAGACAAAAGGTGGGGCCATTATTAATGATATAGTATTATACTAAAGGGACTAACTATTGTACTAGCAAGCTATTAGGTTGGTTCTAGATGATGTGTCAAGTTCATATAGCCGGATGTTGGCTATACTATTCACCATGCTCTAAGTGCGGTGTGAGTAGGTGAGTGTGAGTTGCACCACTTTTTAATATGATCTATTCTAGCATTTGCATGAGCATGATAATAGTCACTCGCCAAGGAACTTGAGTACTTCAAGTGTGTGTTGCCGGACAAATTTGTTGTTGGGACCATCATTGCCTAGCTTCCACCTTCGTGGAATAATTTTGCTACTTCTCTGAAAAACAATAGACATGAGTTTTCTATTTCGGATCTCATTAGCACTGTTGATTTTGAAGAGAAGGCGAGATCAAAAGACAGACATGCTCGGGAAGCTGAGGGAGCTTCTAGTGCCCACATGGTACACGATAAGAACTTCCAGCCCAACCAGCCCCAAAACAACAAGAAGAGAAGCCGAAGGTGGAAATCAACTAAGGACTTATGAAATTATATATATTCTTCCTCAGGTAGATCCGTATCCCCTTTGTCCAGATGATTGTGTTTTGTCATGCTGAACTATTATATGTGCTACTATTTTGCAACACCATTTAATTATAGCTATTGTTTTCCTATCTTTTTAGATTTAGGACAATGAAGATGATTTTAGGGGAACTGCACAAATTGGACTCATGTTGAGTCATCTCTATTGCCTCATGTGTTTGCTGCAAATGCGTCAGCATCAATTGCAAGATGAGGCAACTAGCTAGCTGTGGAGTTGCCAACATGCTCAAAGTGCTCGCAATATTGAGAAGAAACAAGCATGCCCAGGAAATTAATGCGTGCGCATGGAGGCCCTTTTCTCAGATAAGCATCGAGCGATTTTGTTTATTTCCACACCTTCTCACAGCTTTGTATTGGTTATAGTATGGTGAATCATTGAAATGTATAAACATGCTGAACTTTTGTTCTTCTGAATGTTAGTATGCATACAGTATCTTCTGAAGCTTAGTTTAATGTGATTGTCTGCATCCAGTACCGCATCCTCTAATTTGGTGGATGCCAAGTTGAAAAGGTTACCGATGAGTAGCCATAAGGTGGAGGCGTCTCTTTTTTCTTTTGAATGGGCAATAAGCTGGAGAGTGTCTCGGGCTGCCTCTAGCACAAGGCCCTCCAATAAAAAACACGGGCAGCTGACTGGGCCGATATAAAAGCCTATCCATCTTAAAGCCCATTTGTTTTTTTTGCGAGGAGAAGCCCATATTTCTTGAAGAGGGGGCGATCCCAGAAAAAAAAACTTCCTCCTCGCTCCCACTTATACTCCCTCTGTCTGGGTTTATTAGGCCCATGAGCCAATTGCTAAGACCAAGAATATGCACACAGAGAAGATAAATCTCCTTAATTTACTCCATAACCACCCTATTAAATAGGACTAGTAACAAACCAGGAGCATGCAGTGGCCGGCGGGCACATGCAGCCTACATACATGGCCAGTCAGCCAAGTCCATGCGCCAGCTCCAATGCAGCAATGCAAAAGAAGAGAGCAATTCTTGGGGAAAAGCGAGTAGTTAGTGCAGCGGGCCTTATAAACATGAACAACTCGCTCTCCCGCTTCCGTCTCCCCCCAATTCCCCCTGCTCCCCATCTTCCTTACTAGTCCAGAAAACCCCGTCTCACCTTCTTCATCACTCGTACAGAAAACAGGTGCTCCTCTTCTTCCACTCCTACGGAAATTCCAAGCCCTCCTTCTTCCCCACTCGCACTACCACTAGGCTCGTCTCTGGCTACTCTGCTCAAGCTCGTCATCTCGGCGCGACGCCCACAAGGGAAATGGATTCGGCTGGCCCCAACGCCAGGAAGATGAGGCTCATGCCAGTGGCGACGTTGGTTGTAGACCCCACACCTGGCAGCGCGGGGAGAAGCGGCGAGCCCCCCCCCCCACCCGGATCTTAGGAACCGGTAGAATCTCTGGTGGACTACATCAGCAACCTCCGGGATGTCATCCTTGAGGAGATCATCTCGCTTCTCCCCACCAAGGATTGCTGCCACACACAAGTCCTCTAAACTCGAATGTCGTCAGATATCTGTCCTTCCTGAATTTGATCTCCTCAGAGCCATCATATCCTCTCACCAGCAGGGCCCCATTCAACGCCTCTGCATCCCGACATGCTACCTGCTGTCCATACCCGACACGATGGACGTTTGGCTACATCCCTAGAATTTGGAAAACTCCAGCAGATTGAGTTCTACCATTACCACAAAAGTTTCATACCACGAACACACCAAGAATTTGTGACCACACCATCGTTGTCCATCTAGCGATTTTCCTCCTCTCTCCACACCGCCACCTTCGCCCGGTGCCATCTACCATACGATCTGGTACAAATGCTTTGACTCCCACTGCTAAAAAAAACTTTTTCTTGTGGTGGTTTATCTGTCGGAGGCCTCACTACACAGCATCATCCACTCCAGTTGCCCTGCCCTGGAGCGCTAGCTGATTGTTTTGGGAATATGAATCCCTATCAGCTGTCTCCAAATAAAATCAGCTCACCTTAAAAGCATTGGAATTTGTTTTGAAGGACAGTAGCTCATCATCGAAGATGCCCCTTCACTTCAAAGGTTGCTCCTTGATAAATATAATAAACCTTCGCAAATAATTGTCGTCTCTACGCCCAAACTGGAGACCTTGGGCATAATTCATGACCCATTTAATGATCACAAGAAGTTGGTGTTTGACTCCTCACTTTTTCAGGTACCGTATATTATCATCTACACATTTGTAATCATAAGCTTCGTTTTTCATTTGTGTGCATAAGTTTTATATCATCTTGGAGTACACTTTGGGTACTAATATTCTGGTATATGCTCAATGAAGAGTTCGTCCATTGACAGCCTATCAATGCTGTTGGATTCTGTCAAGATCTTATATATCAAAATGTTTAGTTTTGATCTGAACATAATTGTTGGCTTGTTGCGATGCTTTCGATCTCTAGAGAATTTATATATAGAGGTGATGATTTCATACAAATTGAAAGCCCGTATGTATTGTACTAGAATTAACTGTTCAGCTGTGGTTCTTTCGACATACTCTTTTTTCAGACTTTAAATTGTTTTCAATCTTCATGTCTACTTACGCACAACCACATGGAGCAAAACATATAACCAATCGGTGGCGTAATAAGCACCAGGATTTTCTCAATTCTCATGACATTCGTTTGAGGACAATAACAATGGAAGGATATGCATCCAACCACGCAAACAAAAGCTTTGTCACATTCTTCATGTTGAATGCAAGGCTACTATTGTCCATGAGGCTTAAGTTTTACCGCAAGAGATTTCTCATGGACGAACACGTTGAACAGCAAAAAAAAGAAGCTTCAGGTGGACAAATGGGCTTCTAAACGTGCTAGGCTTCTATTTACAACAAGTTGTTATCATCCTAAAATAATTTTTTTTGCACAGGATGTTCATTTTATGGATCAGACCAATCCATTTGTTTCTGACTGCGAAAAAGAGTGGTTGGGTTAGATGTTTCTGCCATGTTCAATCTGGGTTTTCTCTAAAAATTTGATGAACAATTAATCCTTGGGCTTTTTGTACCATTTGTAAGCTTGAGTTGCATGTTGTTGCCCTCGTACTTCCCTCCACCTGCCACTACACTTCCGCATCTTCCACGGCTATTGTTCATTCCCGTCCGAGGCCTCGCCGTCGTTCTCCGCCTTGGTTCGCTCGCTCTGCCCGCTGCCGTCTGGCATTGTCAACATGGTCAACAACCAAGAGGAATCAGGAGATGACTGTACATGGAGAGGCTGACAGTAGGGACCCACCAGGGTCATTGCATTACGCAAGCAGGTGCATTGTTATTACAAGCCAAAAAATACTTCCTCCTAATTGTTTGACAACTAGGTCCCACGCCAATGTCAATGTAGTCAATAAACAAGAAAATTACACAAGGAGCAGATAACACCAGGGACCCAGCAGCTCGCCCAGTTGTTTTTTAGTTTCAGAGATGGAGCTCAACTGTGCGCTGTGCGGGGGCTATGGCCCGTCTAGCCCACGCTTACGCTTTTATTTAAGCACATGACGAGCCCAGTTGATATATTTTTTTCTTTCTGAAAATGGCTAGCCCAGTTCTTTTTTTTTTGGAGAATACCAAAACCGAGGCCTACTTTGCTTTTCTTAGCCCTGCTGGGCTGCAAATCTTTCAAGACGAGGAGGGATATAAGTAGTAAGAAATGGGCTTCCCCAGAAAATGGGCTATAAGTTGTAAGAAACGGGCTGTAGATTATTAAACCAAAGCCAACCGGCAATTATATTAAAATATCTTTTTTTTCTGGATTTCTCTACTCTCTACTCTTATAAAAACCAAAGCCAACTGGCAATTACTTTAAAATATCATCTTTTCTCCCGCAAGATAAACTACTCATACAAATGCATCTTCATGTTCCGTGCAACGAACGGGCATCTTGCTAGTTAAGATTTTAAATTTCATTCATTTTTTGCGAAGAATTGTTTTTTGAATTTTATTTTGATATAATTTAGAAAAATTAACGTGACTCAAAATTTCGTGATTAAAATAGTTCAGACCCCACAGAAATATGCAAAATTTCATTGAATATTTTAGCAGTGCCCAGAATATATGGTCTTTAATGCTAATTAAAAGAATATGGGCTTCAAATATCCTTAAGAATTAGCAAATGGGCTCTAAATTATTGAAAATAATGGCTGATGGGATGTATGTTGTTTTCCACAGATTTGGAGGCTGACATCTGGGCCTACTAGGTTGACGATGACGCTATCCTAAAAAAATTGACGCGTATGCAAGGCTTTGTCAACTAAGTCAACACAGAGCAGTGACTGTTGCATGTCCATCGAACAGCCGTCATGCTTCTTCAATCTCTGATCTTCCTGCTCCAATTGTCCAAACCAGCACCAGCAGGAGTGCCTGCTCCCTCCTCCTGTGGCTGGCTGTGCTGCCGCCAGGCCATCCCTCTACCCACCGACACATCCTATTATTTTTCAGCGACGTCAGCCTCACCTCGCTCGGACTCTCCTCAGCATGGGCATCCGATGTATTGGCTTCGCAGGCTCCGGGTCATTCCCTTCCAAGGCCTCGCCCTTGTCCACCGTGTTTGTGATCTCGGCGCGGCGAGGTCAACATGGTCAACAAACAACAACCATTGGAAGAGGATGACAGTAGGGGCCCACACAAGGAAATGCCTCCTTATTACGCGCAAAATAATGATCCTCCACCTAACAGCTGGACCCACCAGAAGGGCCTCTGTATTTTGCAAAAAAAATGTTCCCCCCGCTGTCAGCTCGGGTCCACCAGCTATATCTTCGCACGCAAGGAAGTGCCTCCTTATTACGCACGAAAAAATGAATACTCCCCCTGCTAGCTGGTACCCACTATAGTGGGAGGCTGACTTGTGGCCCTACTAAGTTGACGGGGACGGAAGGCTTTGTCAACTTAGTCAATATGAACGATTCTTGCTCCAGTGACTGTATGATGTCCATCCAACGGCCGTAGTGCTTCTTCAACCTATGGTCTTCTTGATCCAGCCGCCCAAAGTAGCACCAGTCATGCCGCATGCTCCTCCCTCCCGTGGCCGGTTGTGCTGTCGCGGAGGCCTCACCGCCCCCTACTATTCCCACTGCTGGCCAGGCCCTACGGCGACGGCAGCCTCACAGCGCAGCCGAACCAGTGAACCCTCATACTACTCTCCGCGTGGGCATCCACTATCGCGTCTTCCCCGGCTCTGCGTCGTCCCCTTCCTAGGCCTCACCGTCATCCACCGCCTTGGTGCTCTCGGCACAGCCTGGTCAATGTGGTCAATGAACGACTTCCACTTGGAAGAGTACTTTACGTGGAGAGGCTGACAACTGGGTCCCCGGCCGCAGGAAGGAAGTGCCTCCTTATTATGAGGAAAATAATGATTCCTCCACCTGACAGCAGGGACCCATCGGACGGGCCACCGTATTTCGCAAAAAAATGTTTCCTCCCTGACTATTGGGACCCACCAGCTACATCTTCGCATGCAAGGAAGTGCGTCCCTGTTACGGGCAAAAAAATGATTCGCCCCCTGACTGATGGGACCC
This sequence comes from Triticum dicoccoides, assembly GCF_002162155.2. Lineage (NCBI taxonomy): Eukaryota > Viridiplantae > Streptophyta > Magnoliopsida > Poales > Poaceae > Triticum > Triticum dicoccoides. Next base: position 779,786,395 of record NC_041383.1, read on the forward strand.
ACCAGCTACATCTTCGCACGCAAGGAAGTGCCTGACAGTCGAGATCCACCTGGTCGAAGCGTACGTAGCATTGTCATTCTGGTTGCGGGCGTGTACGTACATGCTAGTCGATCGGTCTGTCTGCAGTCTGCAGCGATGAACCGTGGCTGTGTAAGGAAGGGCATGTGTCATAGTAGAGGCGTGCACGTAGCATGCCATGCAGTCCCGTTAATATCGTGTACATGTACGTACAGCGGCCAGGGTGCAAGAAAGTAAATACGGCAACGTACATACATATGGGCGGGGTCTCGAACGCCTACTCGCGCATACGTACGGCCAGGGCTCGTGTACATGGCTGGGTCGGAATGAAGAAACTGCATCGTCGTCATGTTCATGGGGAGGCAACAAAATGTGTCGTGTTCATCGGGAGGCAACAGAATACGTCGTGTTCATCTGGAGCCAGCCGGCTTGGATGGAACAACCAATCGAAATGGGGCATGGCTGTCACATCCCTAGTTCTGGTATGCTCGAGGCTAGCTAGTCATGTGTGCATCATGTTTAAATTCCATTTAAAATTGAAATGAGGATTTGTGAAACCCTCAGAATTATCTCTGGAAATGACCTAGATAAACATTGCTCCAAAAAGGTCCAAGAAAATGTTCATGTTGCTCTATAAAAATATTGGACAGAGATAAAAATCAAACCAATATTTTTAGGAGCTCATAAGTATTTATTTTGGGCATTTGGAATTAATGCATAATTATTTGCATTGGATATATATTTGTTATATATATAATATATGTCCAAAAATTATACCATTTGTTGAGGAGCTCTGGAATAATACCACTAGTTCCTACAAAAATTGGTATAAGTAAATAAAATGATTTAGTATTATTATTAAATCAAAACAAATCTCAGAAAATAGAAAAGAGAAACAAAAACAGAAATAAAAGGGAGAAGAGACTTACCTGGCGCTTACCTCCCCGTGCAGCCCGTTCCTGTGCGGCCTGGCCGGCCCAGTTGGCCAGCCCAGCCCACCTGGCCTCCTCCTCTGTCGTCTTCCTCCCCCTCGCCCAAGCAGTTGCGTGCCCGCGCCACAGCCGGCCGCGGCCACGCGCCCGGCCACCTCCTGCTTCCCTCCTCATCACTCTGGCCTCCCTGGACGTCGCCACGACGCCCCGCACCTCTCTCCCTCTCTCTCATTCCTCCGCCTCCCCTGGTCTCTCTCCCACGTGCACGGCCGAACGCCACCGTCGCCGCTGCTCGCCGTCACCGTAGCCACCGCCTCCCCCTCGCCTCTCTGATACGCGCAGGAGCTCCGCCTCCTCGTCCTGAAGCTCTCCGCCGAGCCACGCAAGCCGGAGCGCCCCGTGGAGCCGTCGCCGTCGCCATCTTCGCCTCCGGTCGCCGGAGATCGTCTTTGCCGCCCCGCCGTCTTCAGCGCGTCCCCGAGCTCGCCGACAAGCCCGTCGAGTCCGCTATGAGCTTCTTCTCTGTTCCCCTCTCCTCACTCCTCCGTTCTCGCATCATAGCCCCCTTTATCCCCGCCATGGCCGTAGCTCCTCGCCGCCGTTCATGCCGCCGCCGTCGCCCTGGCCACCATAGCCCGCAACCGAGCGCGTCACCGTGCTCCTGGTGCCACGAGGGTGCCGCAGAGCCCCTTGGTTGGCCTCCCCGTGCCCTCCAGGCCCTCTGCCGCTCGAGCCCGAGCTCCGGCCGCCGCCGCGAGCTCTGCTCCAGCGAGATCCGGCGCCCCCGCAGCCTCCCACCTGCTCCCCTAGATGCGGGCGAGCGTGAGCTCTCCACTGGTGCCCTCAGCGCGTCGAACCGCTGCCGGAATAGCGTCTCCGGCAAACATCCGCCGCGGTTTGAGGTCGTCGCCGGCCAAACTCCGGCGAGGTCGACGTGGCTGTCATTAGCGCCTAATCCTGCAGCCTAAACCACCCCACCAGCCGCTGACCGTGGGCCCCAGGGCCAAGTCAAACCCTGGTCAGTGCGGGTTTGACCCGGGCTTAACCACTGTGTCACTGACGTGTCGCCCCCACACGTCAGGTTTGAACCAGGTTGACTGCTGACGCAGTGCTGACGTCATGCTAACACAATTATTTATTTTCTAGATTTAAATTAAATCAGGAATTCCAGAAAATTAGCCAAACTTCAAAAAATCATAGAAATTCAACCGTAGCTCAGATTGAGATAATTTATATATGAAAAATTATCAGAAAAATGCAATCTTTCCATCTGTACTAGTTTCATGCATGACTAAACAACTTATACATGCTGTATAAGTGAAAACATGTAAATGGCATGTATAAGAGCTTAACTTGGAGTTGCATTTGAATCTTTGGTTCAAATGGACTCCATCCAAATAACAGCCAGTTGCATTAGCTCAAACAGCATCACATCTTCATGCCATGTTCATGCATCATATTGTTGCATACGCTTGAGTATTGATTGCCGACACCGTTCCTTCTCGATAGGTCCTGCTCCGGAGAGTGTTCCAGAGTACCTGTCCGAGGAGCAGTGCCTTCCTTGTTGAGCTACCAGGCAAGCAAACCCCCTTGTTCATTCCGATACAATCCTACTCTCTCGCTCCTGCTCTCTGTTATTGCATTAGGACAACAACGATTCATCTACTACTTTGTGCTGCGGTAGTTGAACCCATTCCTCTGCATGACCTGTCATTGCCATAGTAAATAGTTGAAACCCACTAGCATGTGTAGGTGTTGATTGAAGCCATTGTTGTGTTCCTACCATGCCATGCCTGCTATTGCTTAGAGTTGTGTCAGGTCTGATTCATTGGGAATGAATTGGAGTGCAGTGTTCTATGTTTTGATGCTGAGAGTGAAGTGTGGTGAAGTGTGTGAACACGATTTGGTAAAGGTAGCGGTGAGAGGTCATGAAGGAGTACATGGTGGGTTGTCTCACTGGAACCGTCCTTAAGCACTGAGTTCTATGTATGTTATTCAATGACTCGATACTACCACACATTGGGTTTCGGTAACTCGGCCCCTCTCGACTTATGAACCTACTTGATCTCTGTCCAGGAGTCGCAACTAGTTTCTGGTGTTTGTAGGTAGTGCTATTTTTCTACCAAGTGGCACCCGGTAGGGTGGGCTTGGGACAGACTAGGCACACGTGGCCTGGTGTACCGAGTGGCACCCGGATGGTGGGCTCGGGAGCCCTGCACACATTGTTTGGGGTCGTGAGCGACACCCCGGCCGGATCTCCTTGCGAATGGAACCCGAATAGGCGATAAACCTGGAGTAGAGTCTTGTGTGGTTAGTCAGGTCGTGGCCGACACCCTCGTCAGGCTTCCGCTTGAAGGTTGCCGAGTTACATGACGTGTACATGGCGGTAAGTGGCGAGAGCGTGTGTGAGGAAGTACACCCCTGCAGGGTTAACATGATCTATTCGAATAGCCGGGTCCGCGGTTATGGACTTCTTGGATGTTTAAATGGTACATAGACAACTTGAAGTGGATACTATAAAATGCTCAAGACAAGTGTGAGTACTATGGATGGCCTTCTCGTAGGGAGACGGGGATGAATCCATAGTAGTGTATTGTGTGGTGATTAGTGGACTCGTGTACGTTGTCTCACCTCAAGAGTTTCTCGTAGTCGTAGAACAGGATAGCCACTGAGTCAAAGCTGGCTTGCTGCAACTAAACCCCACATTACCTTCTTGATACAAATGCATGTATGATAGGATCTGATGTAAGTCTTGCTGAGTACCTTTGTACTCATGTTGCTTTATTTATGTTTTTGCAGCGGAGACTTCGGTCTTTCCAGTGTTCTCGTGGACTTCGACGAGTAGCTTGTACCTCAGCTACGATCTTGATCGGATGTTGTAGATAGTCAGGCTCTTTAGCCTTTTTCATTTGTAGATGTCTGTACTCAGACATGTAATGCTTCCGCTTGTTGCTTGTTTGCTCTGACTGTTGGGTCATGTGACCCCTGTTTGTAATAAATGTTATAATGGCTCTTCTGAGCCTTTATCTATATGAGTTGTTGAGTTATGCTGTGATGCCATGTTGTACAGCACATACTTGCATGTTATGCGTACGTGTAATGTGTATTGCTATGTGTGGGATCTGACTATCTAGTGTTTATTCTTAGTAGCCTCTCTTACCGGGAAATGTCTCCTAGTGCTTCCACTGAGCCCTGGTAGCTTGCTACTGCTCTGGAACACTTAGGCTGGCCGGCATGTGTCCTTCTTTGTTCCTGTGTCTGTCCCTTCGGGGAAATGTCACGCGATGAATACCTGAGTCCTGTTAGCCCGCTACAGCCCGGTTCACCGGAGTCCTGCTAGCCCAGTTGCTACAGCCCGGATTCACTCGCTGATGACCGACACGTTCGATGCTGGGTCATGTATGCCTGTCCCTGTAAGTTAGTGCCACTTTGGGTTCACGACTAGCCATGTCAGCCCGGGCTCCTTATCATATGGATGCTAGCGACACTATCATATACGTGTGCCAAAAGGCACAAACGGTCCCGGGCAAAGGTAAGGCGACACCCGTGGGGATACCGTGCGTGAGGCCGCAAAGTGATATGAGGTGCTACATGCTAGATCGATGTGGCATTGAGTCGGGGTCCTGACAGCTTTAGTATCAGAGCCTGACTGCTTGTAGGATTACCAAGCCAAACTAGTCGAAGTTGAGTCTAGAAATTCTTTAGTTATGTAAGGGAATTGATTGTGGAAAGGAACGTAAGGCTCTTTTTACTCCTTTACCTCATGGCCTTCTGATCTGAGTCATCCTATCTTTCCTGCGGGGTTAAGGAACTAGGCTTTCTCTCCTATCTATCAGGATCATGTGTTACTACTCTGTAGTCCCATAGGATTGATTGATTAGAGTCATACCCCAGTTTTCGAGTACTTCCGGTGTAGTCTATTTAGTACTATCCTAGAACCTTGAGTGGTGTTGTTGAGTTGTTGTACTACTCCATTTTTAGCAGGATGTCTCATTCTAAGCATTTTACTGCCATTATGCTACCGGAATTGCCCTAGGAGTTCGAGAGATACTAATTTCCTTATCCTGCATTCTATAGCCTATAATTGATGTTGATTCCGTCCTTGGTTTCGTTTTTCAGGATGTCATCAAGTTCTATTATTCGTAGCCAGAACCACGGAGATGGTAGGGACGAGGATCCTCCCGACCCTCCTTCGTTGACAGAGTTCATGTTAGAGATGGAGAGGAACAAGTGTGAGTCTAACCGCTTGTTGGCACGTATCGAGGAGAACACCGCCCATCAGTTCAAAGGGTCTGTAACCATTCATGACTTCATCCGCTTGCACCCACCTACTTTTCATCATTCCATCGAGCCACTCGATGCAGATGACTGGCTCCATAGCATCACTCATAAGCTGCATTCCGCGAACGTAGCTGAAGATGACAAGGTCACATATGCCACATACCACCTGGAAGGTCCTGCTAATCTTTGGTGGCAGAACTATGAGGCTATGCTTCCAGCTGGCCAGATTCCTACCTGGAGGGATTTCATTGAGGCTTTTCGCGAGCATCACATTCCTGAAGCCCTCCTCGATCGCAAGAGAGAAGAGTTCTGTAGTTTCACCCAGGGTAAGATGGCTGTTGATGCTTATAGTAGAGAGTTTGAGAACCTCGCCCGCTATGCCACAGAAGAGGTGTCCACGGACGCCAAGAAGCAGGCTAGGTTCCGGAAGGGTCTCAACCCCAAGTTGCATCGTGATCTCCACCTACATCATTGTGATACATTCCAAGCTCTTGTGAACAAAGCCATTAATGCAGAGACAGCTCAGCTCACTTACGAGGAGTCTCATAAGCACACCCGTGATTTGGGATCTTCCTCCGGTTCTGGTTCTCAGAAGCGTCGGATTTGGATTCCAAACTCCGCTCTTCCTTCTGGATATGCACCGAGGCCATCCCATGTGGTGCCTTCCCCAACTCAATCGTATGTTCCACCCAGGCCTACTGGTAGACCGCTTGTCAGTGCGGGTCCACGTCCAACCTCAGGGACTTGATTCACATGCGGGAAGCCAGGACACTATGCACGTGACTGCTCTCAGACTAGTTATGCTCCACCCCAACCCGACAAGTCTGTTGGCCATGGTAAGCCATCACGCAAGATGATCGGTGTCAAGTCAGCCCCCACTGAACATGGACGTGTGCATCACGTCTCAGCTAAAGACGCTCATGATGATCCGGATATTGTTCTTGGTACACTCCTTGTCAATTGTCATCCAGCATCGGTTCTGTTCGATACTGGAGCATCTCACTCCTTCATTTCTGAAAGCTATGCTCGTTTGCACGACATGTCATTTTGTGATATGCCAACTCCACTTGAAATCCAAACCCCAGGGTCTAGATGGCAAACCACCAGAATCAGCTATGGTAATGAAATCCTTGTTGATAGACTTGTATTTCTTGCATCACTTGTAGCCCTCAAGTCCTTAGATATTAACATCATCTTGGGTATGGACTGGATGACAGCTCATCATGCCAAGATTGAATGTTACACCAGGTCTGTTCAGCTTACACACCCATCTGGCAAGATAGTCACTGTCTCCACCAGAGTTGCAAAGCGCCAACTCTATTCTCTTAATGCCAGCCCTCTCCCTAACCTTGAAGATATCCCGGTAGTCCGTGACTTTCCGGATGTCTTTCCAGAGGAACTGCCAGGTGTTCCACCTGACAGAGATGTAGAGTTCGTCATAGATCTTATCCCAGGAACCGCTCCAATCTCTAGGAGACCTTACAAGATGGCACCCTTAGAACTAGCCGAGCTTAAGAAACAACTTGATGAGTCCTTGCAAAAGGGTTTCATCCGTCCTAGTTCTTCTCCTTGGGCTTGCCCCGTCCTCTTCGTCAAGAAGAAGGATGGTACGGACCGGATGGTTGTAGATTATCGTCCCGTTAATTTGGTCACGATAAAGAACAAGTATCCGCTCCCCAGGATCATTGATCTGTATGATCAGCTCGCTGGATCCTCAGTCGTTTCCAAGATGGATTTGAGGTTAGGCTACCACCAAATCAAGATCAGAAATGGGGACATTCCTAAGACGGCTTTTGTCACTCGTTATGGTCAGTACGAGTACACCGTCATGTCCTTTGGTCTAACCAGCGCCCCAGCCACTTTCTCCCGCCTGATGAACTCGATCTTCATGGAGTACTTAGATAAGTTTGTCATGGTTTACCTCGATGATATTCTTATTTACTCGAAGAACGAGGAAGAGCATGCCGAACATCTTAGACTTGTGTTAGAAAAACTCAGAGAGCACCGCCTTTATGCCAAGTTTTCCAAGTGTGAATTTTGGTTGCCAGAAGTGACCTACCTAGGCCACATAATCTCTGGTAAGGGCATTGCTGTCAATCCCGAGAGAGTTAAGGCCGTTCTTGATTGGACTCCACCTGAAACAGTCAAACAAGTTAGGAGTTTCCTTGGTCTAGCCAGCTATTGTCGCCGCTTTGTTGAAAACTTCTCCAAAGTAGCCAAACCCCTCACGGAACTTCTCAAGAAAGATAAAAAGTTTGAGTGGTCCCCACAGTGTGAGTACAGTTTTCAGGAACTGAAAAGATGCCTGACTTCTGCTCCCATACTTGTGCCACCGGATTTCACTAAAGACTTTGTTATCTACTGCGATGCCTCATGAGAGGGACTAGGTTGCATTCTTATGCAGGATCGTCATGCGATTGCCTATGCATCTCGACAGTTGCATCCACATGAGGAGAATTATCCTACACATGATCTAGAGCTTGCAGCCGTAGTCTATGCACTCAAGACCTGGCGATATTACCTTCTTGGTAAACGTTGCGAGATCTACACCGATCACCAGAGTCTCAAGTATATCTTCACCCAACCAGATTTGAACCTTAGGCAAAGACGTTGGTTGGAGTTGATCACAAATTATGATCTAGGGATTACCTACACCCCAGGCAAAGCCAATGTCATGGCTGATGCTCTAAGCCGTAAATCCTTTTGCAACAATCTCATATTGCATCAAGGCCAACCACTTCTCCATGAGGAATTCTGTAAGCTTAACCTTCACATTGCTCCTCACGGATTCCTTTCTACCTTGGTGGCGAAACCTACCCTCGAGGATCAGATCATTACTGACCAGAAGTTTGATAGGGGTGTTATCCGCATCAAGAGAAACATTAAGAAGGGAGTTGGTGGATGTTTCTCTATGGATGATCGAGGTGTTGTTTTCTTTGAGAATCGCTTGGTGGTTCCCAAAAATCAACATCTATGACAATTGATTATTAAGGAGGCGCATGAATCTCCTCTCACGATTCATCCCGGTAGTACTAAGATGTATCAGGACCTACGCCAGAGGTTCTGGTGGACTAGGATGAATAGAGAAATCGCTCAGTTTATTGCTAACTGTGACATTTGTCGTCGCGTTAAGGCAGAGCATCAGAGACCTGCTGGCACCCTTCAACCTTTAGCTATTCCTGAGTGGAAATGGGATAAAGTTGGTATGGACTTCATTACCGGTTTTCCCAGGACCAAAAGAGGGAATAATGCTATCTTCGTAGTCATTGATCGTCTCTCCAAAGTGGCGCACTTCCTACCTGTTCGAGAGAATATCACCGCTAGTCAGCTCGCTGACTTATATATTTCTTGAATAGTATCACTTCATGGTGTTCCACTAGAGATCAATTCAGACCGTGGTAGTCTTTTCACTTCGCATTTCTGGGAGAGTTTCCAGACTGCCATGGGAACCCATCTTTCCTTCAGTACCGCTTTCCACCCTCAGTCGAGTGGTCAGGTGGAAAGGGTCAACCAAATTCTCGAAGACATGCTCAGAGCTTGCGTTATCTCATTCGGTATGGACTAGGAGAAATGTCTTCCTTTCGCCGAGTTTGCTTATAACAGTAGCTATCAATCCAGTCCCAAGAAAGCTCCTTTTGAGATTCTCTATGGACGAAGATGTCGAACACCTTTGAACTGGTCAGAAACCGGTGAAAGACAATTCTTTGGACCGGACATGATCTAGGAGGCAGAAGAGCAAGTTCGCATCATTCGTGAGAATTTGAAAACAGCCCAGTCTCGTCAAAAGAGCCAGTATGATCATCATCATAAGGATATGACTTATGAAATTGGCGATAAAGCTTACCTTCGGGTTACTCCTCTAAAGGGTACCCATAGTTTCGGTATCAAGGGCAAGTTGGCTCCTCGTTACATTGGCCCATTTCGCATTCTTGCTAAATGAGGAGAGGTTGCCTACCAGTTGGAACTACCCCCACATCTTTCTCGAGTTCATGATGTCTTCCACGTCTCTCAACTCAGGCGTTGCTTCTCGGATCCCATCCGCGGAGTGGACCACGAAACGCTTGATCTCCAAGATAACCTCACATACCGAGAGTACCGGTTCGCATTCTTGATCAAGCAGAGCGTGTTACCCGATGTCAGAACATCAAGTTCCTCAAGGTTCAGTGGTCTCATCATTCCGAGAGAGAAGCTACTTGGGAGAGAGAAGATCGTCTTCGACTGGAGTACCCCACTTTCTTTCCGTCGACCCCTGAATCTCGTGACGAGATTCTTTCAAGTGGGGGCGAGTTGTCACATCCCTAGTTCTGGTATGCTCGAGGCTAGCTAGTCATGTGTGCATCATGTTTAAATTCCATTTAAAATTGAAATGAGGATTTGTGAAACCCTCAGAATCATCTCTGGAAATGACCTAGATAAACATTGCTCCAAAAAGGTCCAAGAAAATGTTCATGTTGCTCTATAAAAATATTGGACAGAGATAAAAATCAAACCAATATTTTTAGGAGCTCATAAGTATTTATTTTGGGCATTTGGAATTAATGCATAATTATTTGCGTTGGATATATATTTGTTATATATATAATATATGTCCAAAAATTATGCCATTTGTTGAGGAGCTCTGGAATAATACCACTAGTTCCTACAAAAATTGGTATAAGTAAATAAAATGATTTAGTATTATTATTTAATCAAAACAAATCTCAGAAAATAGAAAAGAGAAACGAAAACAGAAATAAAAGGGAGAAGAGACTTACCTGGCGCTTACCTCCCCGTGCAGCCCGTTCCTGTGCGGCCTGGCCGGCCCAGTTGGCCAGCCCAGCCCACCTGGCCTCCTCCTCTGTCGTCTTCCTCCCCCTCGCCCAAGCAGCTGCATGCCCGCGCCACAGCCGGCCGCGGCCACGCGCCCGGCCACCTCCTACTTCCCTCCTCATCCCTCTGGTCTCCCTGGACGTCGCCACGATGCCCCGCACCTCTCTCCGTCTCTCTCATTCCTCCCCCTCCCCTGGTCTCTCTCCCACGCGCACGGCCGAACGCCACCGTCGCCGCTGCTCACTGTCACCGTAGCCACCGCCTCCCCCTCGCCTCTCTGATACGCGCAGGAGCTGCGCCTCCTCGTCCTGAAGCTCTCCGCCGAGCCACGCAAGCCGGAGCGCCCCGTGAGCCGTCGCTGTCGCCATCTTCGCCTCCGGTCGCCGCAGATCATCTTCGCCGCCCCGCCGAATTCAGCGCGTCCCCGAGCTTGCCGACAAGCCCGTCGAGTCCACTGTGAGCTTCTGCTCCGTTCCCCTCTCCTCACTCCTCCGTTCTCATGCCGTAGCCCCCTTTCCCCGCCATGGCCGTAGCTCCTCGCCGCCGTTCATGCTGCCGCCGTCGCCCTGGCCACCATAGCCTGCAACCGAGCGCGTCACCGTACTCCTGGTGCCATGAGGGTGCCGCAGAGCCCCTCGGTTGGCCTCCCCGTGCCCTCCAGGCCCTCTGCCGCTCGAGCCCGAGCTCCGGCCGCCGCCGCGTGCTCTGCTCCGGCGAGATCCGGCGCCCCCGCAGCCTCCCACCTGCTCCCCTAGATGCGGGCGAGCGTGAGCTCTCCACTGGTGCCCTCAGCGCGTCGAACCACTGCCGGAACAGCGTCTCCGGCAAACATCTGCCGCGGTTTGAGGTCGTCGCCGGCCAAACTCTGGCGAGGCCGACGTGGCTGTCATTACTGCCTAATCCTGCAGCCTAAACCACCCCACCAGCCGCTGACCGTAGGCCCCAGAGCCAAGTCAAACCCTGGTCAGTGCGGGTTTGACCCGGGCTTAACCACTGTGTCACTGACGTGTGGCCCCCACACGTCAGGTTTGACCCAGGTTGACTGCTGACGCAATTATTTATTTTCTGGATTTAAATTAAATCAGGAATTCCAAAAAATTAGCCAAACTTCAAAAAATCATAGAAATTCAACCGTAGCTCAGATTGAGATAATTTATATATGAAAAATTATCAGAAAAATGAAATCTTTCCATCTGTACTAGTTTCATGCATAACAAACCAACTTATACATGCTGTATAAGTGAAAACATGTAAATAGCATATATAAGAGCTTAACTTGGAGTTGCATTTGAATTTTGGTTCAAATGGACTCCATCCAAATAACAGCCAGTTGCATTAGCTCAAACAGCATCACATCTCCATGCCATGTTCATGCATAATATTGTTGCATATGCTTGAGTATTGATTGCCGACACCGTTCCTTCTCGATAGGTCCTGCTCCGGAGAGTGTTCCAGAGTACCTGTCCGAGGAGCAGTGCCTTCCTTGTTGAGCTACCAGACAAGCAAACCCCCTTGTTCATTCCGATACAATCCTACTCTGTCGCTCCTGCTCTCAGTTATTGCATTAGGACAACAACGATTCATCTGCTACTTTGTGCTGCGGTAGTTGAACCCATTCCTCTGCATGACCTATCATTTCCACAGTAAATAGTTGAAACCCACTAGCATGTGTAGGAGTTGATTGAAGCCATTGTTTTGTTCCTACCATGCCATGCCTGCTATTGCTTAGAGTTGTGTCAGGTCTGATTCATTGGGAATGAATTGGAGTGCAGTGTTCTATGTTCTAATGCTGAGAGTGAAGTGTGTGAACACGATTTGGTAAAGGTAGCGGTGAGAGGCCATGAAGGAGTACATGGTGGGTTGTCTCACTGGAACCGTCCTTAAGCACTGAGTTCTATGTATGTTATCCAATGACTCGATACTACCACACATTGGGTTCCGGTAACTCGGCCCCTCTCGACTTATTAACCTACTTGATCTCTGTCCAGGAGTCGCAACTAGTTTCTGGTGTTTGTAGGTAGTGCTATTTCTCTACCAAGTGGCACCCGGCAGGGTGGGCTTGGGACAGACTAGGCACACGTGGCCTGGTGTACCGAGTGGCACCCGGATGGTGGGCTCGGGAACCCTGCACACATCGTTTGGGGCCGTGAGCGACACCCTGGCCGGATCTCCTTGCGGATGGAACCCGGATAGGCGATAAACCTGGAGTAGAGTCTTGTGTGGTTAGTCAGGTCGTGGCCGACACCCTCGCCAGGCTTCCGCTTGAAGGTTGCCGAGTTACATGACGTGTACATGGCGGTAAGTGGCGAGAGCGTGTGTGAAGAAGTACACCCCTGCAGGGTTAACATGATCTATTCGAATAGCCGGGTCCGCGGTTATGGACTTCTTGGATGCTTACATGGTACATAGACAACTTGAAGTGGATACTATAAAATGCTCAAGACAAGTGTGAGTACTATGGATGGCCTTCTCGTAGGGAGACGGGGATGAATCCATAGTAGTGTATTGTGTGGTGATTAGTGGACTCGTGTACGTTGTCTCACCTCAAGAGTTTCTCGTAGTCGTAGAACAGGATAGCCACTCAGTCAAAGCTGGCTTGCTGCAACTAAACCCCACATTACCTTCTTGATACAAATGCATGTATGATAGGATCTGATGTAAGTCTTGCTGAGTACCTTTGTACTCATGTTGCTTTATTTATGTTTTTGCAGTGGAGACTTCGGTCTTTCTAGTGTTCTCGTGGACTTCGACGAGTAGCTTGTACCTCAGCTACGATCTTGATCGGATGTTGTAGATAGTCAGGCTCTTTAGCCTTTTTCATTTGTAGATGTCTGTACTCAGACATGTAATGCTTCCGCTTGTTGCTTGTTTGCTCTGACTGTTGGGTCATGTGACCCCTGTTTGTAATAAATGTTATGATGGCTCTTCTGAGCCTTTATCTATATGAGTTGTTGAGTTATGTTGTGATGCCATGTTGTACAGCACATACTTGCATGTTATGCGTACGTGTAATGTGTATTGCTATGTGTGGGATCTGACTATCTAGTTGTTTATTCTTAGAAGCCTCTCTTACCGGGAAATGTCTCCTAGTGCTTCCACTGAGCCCTGGTAGCTTGCTACTGCTCCAGAACACTTAGGCTGGCCGGCATGTGTCCTTCTTCGTTCCTGTGTCTGTCCCTTCGGAGAAATGTCACGCGATGAATACCAGAGTCCTGTTAGCCCACTACAGCCCGGTTCACCGGAGTCCTGCTAGCCCAGTTGCTACAGCCCGGATTCACTCGCTGATGACCGACATGTTCGATGCTGGGTCATGTATGCCTGTCCCTGTAAGTTAGTGCCACTTTGGGTTCACGACTAGCCATGTCAGCCCGGGCTCCTTATCATATGGATGCTAGCGACACTATCATATACATGTGCCAAAAGGCACAAACGGTCTCGGGCAAAGGTAAGGCGACACCCGTGGGGATACCGTGCGTGAGGCCGCAAAGTGATATGAGGTGTTACATGCTAGATCGATGTGGCATTGAGTCGGGGTCCTGACAATGGCGTACCGTAGAACGGAGGAAACGGCCTTGTGTTCGATCGGGCACGGTCGAAACAGGATCCTTTTCATCAGGAGGGGTCTGGCGTACCGCAAAACGGAGGAAACGGACTTCTCTTGGACCTCCTACGGTCAAAACAGGGCCTTGGACCTCCTACGGTCGAAACGGGGCCCTGTTGATCGCGAGGGGTGTGGCGTACTGCAAAACAAAGGAAACGGACTTGTGTTGGAGCGCTATGATCGAAATGGGGGTCCAATTCATCGGCAGGGGTGTGGCGTATCGCAAAACGGGACTCCACGGGATACTATTCATCTCCACTGTCAACCTCCTCCAGCCTCCACGGGCTAGTGTTCATCCACCGTTAACCTCCTCCAGCCTCCACATGCGACTATTAATCCACGGGCACCTGTTCATCCAGCCTCCACCGCTCCTCCATCGGCTACTGTTCAACCAGCCCTCTCCACGGGGTCCTGTTCAACCACCCCTCCATGGGGCTACTGTTCATCCAGCCCTCCACTGGCTACTGTTCATCCAGCCCTCCAAGGGGCCATCCTGTTCATCCATCCCTCCACAAGGTCCTGTTCATCCACCCCCAACCAGCTTGATCGGGGTCATGTTCATCCAGAGGCAACACCACGGGGTCCTGCTCACCTCCACCGTCGACCTCCTCCAGCCTCCATGGGCTACTATTCATACACCGTCGACCTCCTCTAGCCTCCACCTGCGACTGTTCATCCACGGGCTCCTGTTCATCCAGCCTCCACCGCTCCTCCACTGGCTATTGTTCAACCACCCCTCCACGGGCTACTGTTCATCTAGCCCTCCACCGGCTACTGTTCATCCATCCCTCCATGGGTTCGTCCTGTTCATCCAGACCTCCACGGGATCCTGGTCATCCACCCCCAACCATCTTGATCGGGGTCCTGTTCATCCAGAGGCAACACCATGGGGTCCTGTTCATCCACCCCACCGGGAACAGTTCATTCAAACCCCCCAACAATGCTCATTGTTCATCAAGGGAAGGAGGTAGCAGGGTTCGATCGGCTTCAACTAGAAGCAGTAGCGAAGGAATCACTCGGGTTCAGTTAACAGAAAGGGATCGATCGCTCAGGTTCAGTAACGTAGCTAGTGCAATCGCTCGGGTTCAGTTAGATCCCAACGCCTCGCTCGGGTTCAGTTAGAGCCCAATGCCTCACGCACACACGCGCGTACGTGTACGAGAGAAACGCGCATCGCTCGGCCCCCGACCATCCATCGTAACCGGGAGCTCCCCGATATTTTCCTCGCCCTCGCTTCTACCATGGTGTTTTCTGTCATGGATAGCACAAAGAATGTCATGCAGTTGCGTGTCCACACTACAAGGATTCCGGTCTATTGCAACAAAAAATATTGCTACAACCATCTTTTGTTGCAATAAAATGCTATATTACCACAAAATTCCAGCTTGTGGTAATAGGATCTACATATTGCCACAATTTTGTTTCATCGCGCTAAGTACTTGTTTTGTTGCAATAGAAGCCATGTATTGCCACAAGCTGCATCGGCGTTGTAATATGGTAGTGATATTGCAACAATTCCGTCCCATTGCATGAATTGGTCATCTTGTTGCAATAATGGCTAGGTATTGCAACAAAGTACATCTTTGTGGTAATATTTAGACATATATTGCAACGCTCTGACATGTGGCGCTAGTCATAGATACTATTGCAACAAATCATGTATTGGTTGTAATAGGGTGACTTTTTGCCTCACCTTCCTTGTGTTGCAATAACTATTACATATTGCGACAAATTGAGCATGGTAATACGTACAACATAATGCAACAACCCTCTAGTGTTGCCAAAAAAGGAGCGGGATATTGCAACGATATTCTCTATAGTGCTCCAGATTTTTCCTTTATTTATTATACTATTTCACAGGATCTGATTAAAGTCGCGTACTAGTTTACAGAAGCATTAATACATTAGGTCCAACAACTTGCGACTAAGTTGCATTTTAGTCACATATGTTGCAAAGTGGACATCGGTGGTACCACAACTTGGAGGAACGCTCGCTTACGCGCGTGCGAAGCATTGCACACTCGCGGACGCCCTTCACTTTAGTGTTTCTTGCACCGCCAAGGTCTCCTCCACTCACCCTACTAACCTACTCCGGTAGCAAGGTTGTACTCGACACCGAAAAGACGCCAAGCTCAGTGCCCTTCTCACAAAGGTGAGTCATGAGAACTGAGCAGCAAATCCTCACATTCTCTTCCTAACTTTTCTCTATCTTGCTTGATGTGATTGTATGTGTTTATGTGTGCTATTAATAAAAAAGGAGATTCAATATAAAATTATGTGTTAAACAGAGAAATTGAGCAAGGATGCATGCTATCTATTTTTAAACACTCCCAGGCTCCATTTAAACAACTCTTTAGCCACCAATTGAGCAGCATAACAACTAACTACATCAAGATATATATAAGGACATATGACACACGATTTTAGTAGGATATAACAAACCATCTCAGCAAGATATATAACACATATTTCAAAATGACAGCACACAAATCAAATTGTGGCATCAGGTGAGTGTTGCCACGGGAAAACATGTGGCAACTTCCCGCCTAGATGTTGTGATAGCACGCTTTATTGCCACAATTGCTTTTTTGTGGTAATAAGCTATTACCATGTGTCCAGTCGCAACGGCTGCCAACGAATGTCGTTTCGTGGCAATAGGTACTTATCGCCACGAAATAACATGTATTACAACAAACGGGTTTGTTGCAATAGACCCGGATCCTTGTAGTGCCAGCCCGCCCAGGATGAAAAGCCCATTTTCTATCATGATTTTTCTTCATAGAAGTAGGAGCCCACCACATCTATGATAATACCGGGTTTTGTCACAATTATTGTCATAGAAGTGTCATAAGCATGACAGGAAAAAAATTGTTCGGCCCAAAATGTCACGGATGTGTCTTTCTTTAGTAGTGTAAGAGCAAATGCCTTGACCTTTGGCTCTATTTTTGGATCCTCCTCTGGCGGTAGGGTGAAATTTGTCTTCAGGGAGGTCCAAAGATCATTTTTCTATCCATCCTGGACATAAGAAACTTCAGTGTCATCCTTACTCTTCATTGCTGGATGCTGATCGAGATGATGTCCCTAGCAATAGCTCCGCACTGACCAAAAAATGTGTCGTTGGTCCGCTTGGGTTCAATCGGTTGGCCATCGTCCATGATTTCTGTGATCGTGAACCTTTTATCCTGGCGGACGCCTTTTCTTTGGGCCTCGTCTCCTTACGGAAGTTTGGCTCGATCCGGAGGGCTATAAAAGAAGAAAGAAGCGCTAATATATGTACATACCAAAACAACTAATCCATCAATTAGTCAGCACAAGCTTAATCAATATATACACCTCGCCGGACTTTGCAACAGCTCCCTCCTCCATTCGGTCACCGGAGGTCATTGTGGTCTTCTTCCTCCGCCATTCAGTCACCGGAGCTGTCACAAACTCGTCACTCCTCCATTGTTGGATCACCGGAGCCGGCATCCTCTCCTTCGTGACTATCGGTGTCATTCAGAAACGAGAAGACATCACCTCCGTCACGGATTATATCCCCCAACAACTCTTCTTGTTCTAAGTCTCTGTCCATAGTTTCCGCAAATATTACTGCATGGCAATATACAAACATGAGAGATGGATATATTAGTGTCAAACATAGACCTAGATAATATAACAACAAGGGGCGGGACGATTTATCGGGTAGGGGCGGGTGGGGGTAGGAGATCGACAACACTCTTTCTTCTAGGGTTTGGGTGGCCTCGAGAGTTGGTCGGGCGAGCGGACCGGGAGTAAATTTAGTAACTTTGAACTTTGTATATTTGGTCGGGCGAGAGGGGGTTGATCGACTTCCCCCCTCATGTCGAAGTTATCGGGGATACGTTTCGAGAGAAAATACAACACTTGATATGTTTCTAATATATGAACATTTTAACTTAGTAACTCTCGTTTCGAGAGATAACTTTCTATTAACATCATTTTAACTTAGTAACTTAGTAACGTTTCGAGTGAAAACTTAGTAACTTGGTAACATTTTAACTTAGTAACGTCAAAACTTTCTATTAACATCTCTCTCCCTCCTCATGCATGTCCGACGTCGTGTCCCCCCCCCTCATGTCGAAGTTATCGGGGAGGGGGTAGATCGACAACGACATACATACATACATACATACATACATGAAAAAAAATTATATCCATCCATACATACATAGCCACATACATAAATGGAAAAAATGCGATCCATCCATAGGTACATAGCCACATACACAAAAATACGTATGGCCACATATATGAAGAAAATACATATATGAAGAAAAAATGCTATGAACAAAAAAACATCATATAAAGTGCACTTTGTTGTTTTGATCTAAACAACAAGGTTAAGTTGCTTTTTCATGCATGAAAATGCCACGTCGGCATTTGCCGGAGTTCGGCCGGCGACGACCAAATCCACGGTGGAAGCTCGCCAGACTTGCGCTACAGAGGGTGGTTGGATGTGCGGAGACCACCAGGAGGTAGCCCGCATTTGTACGCAACTAGCAGACCCAACAGAAAGGTCATGGCGTTGCTGGAACAACGACGACGACCACGGGGGCGGCAGCCGGAGTTTGGCCGTCCACGGTTCAGGCACTATGGGGCATGGAGAGAGTAGTTGAGGGGTTGTACGGGTTCCCAGGGTCACCATGAGCATGCTGATGCAACGCACGCAGGTGGAGGAGCTCGGGAAGACAGAGCTCAACGGCCATGGCGGCGGCCGACGCTCGGGGCTTGTGGGACGGCGGCTGGAGGTCAAGCGCGTCGACGACGGGTTTGGAGAAAGGAAGCAGAGCTCACTGCGGTTCGGAGGAGCAGACCAGCGAGGTCGGGGAATCATGGATGGCGGCGAATCGGTGATGGGCATCGCCAGCACTCGAGGTCGATGACGATGATGTTGGCGATGGCAGGGGCGGGGGCAAGGGAGCGGGCTCGGGGATGACGATGGCGAAGGTGATGACAGGGCAGGGGCGCGGCGACGGCGACGGTGCAGGGGTGGCGGACGGCGTCGCGGCAGCCTAGCGGCGTCGAGCTCGATCGGCGTCGTCGGGGGAACTGGCGATGAAGTGTGAAGATTCCTAAATGTGGGCTTATATACCGCACCGTTTAGTCCCGGTTGGTGTCACCAACCGGGGCCAATGCTACACTTTGGTCCTAGATCGTGCCACCAATCGGGACCAAAGGTCTCTTTTCGTCAGCCCAAAGGGCTGGAAGCAGAGACCTTTGGTCCCGGTTCGTGGCACGAACCGAGACCAAATGGTATCATTGGTCCTGGTTGGTGTCATCAACTTTGACCAAAGGTGGGTATTGGTCCCGGTTGGTGCCACCAACCGGGACTAAAGGTAGGTGCTGCCCGGGGCCAAAAGTTTAGTCCCACCTCGCTAGCTGAGAGGGCTTGTGACTTGTTTATAAGCGTTGCTGCGCCGACCGTCTTGAGCTCCTCTCAACTACAGGCTTACAGTCCTAATGTCACACACCTCTGCAAGTGGGCCTACTGGGCCAGCTGCGGGCCTGAATCCTGGCCCGATGGTTTTCTAGTCGCATTCAGGCCATGGTGGCTCAGTAGGCGGCATTTTTTTTGTTTTTTTTATGCTTTATTTATTTTCTTTTGTTTGTACTAACTAAATACTTACAGTTTTTCAGTGGTTCTGTTTTTCTTTTAGTTCACAAAAATTATAAACTTTCTGTTAGTGCCATTACTTTTCAAATTTGAATTGTTTTAAATTTGTGTGAATCACTATTTTGTGAATAACTTTAATATGAAAATAGATTTTTGAGTGATTCTTTTTCCTGCTATTTAATATTACTGTGTTTTATCATTATATTCAATTTGGTAATTTTTTAGGTTATTTTAAATGTCTGTTTTAACCAAAAACCGATTTTGTTATTTTAGTTTGCTATTAAAGTTTCTAAGAATAACATTCTTCATGAAAATGCTTCTTGCTATTAATGTTTTGAACAAAAATACTTTGATACTTTTAGTAGCATAAATTTTATTAAAAATTAGTTTCAAAAATAGTAGAGGTTTATAAAATCTTGTTAGTTGATTCCTTTTGCTATTAGAGTTTTATAAAAGCTTTTTAATTGATTCTTTTTTCTATTGAAGAATATTATAGTTTTGTTTTAGTTGATTATTTTTATTTCATTATTTTTGCTATTAGAGTTTCCTAAAAGTTTTATAGTTCGTTCTTTTTGCTATTAGTTCATTTTTTGAGCTAAATGACCCTAAAATTGAAAAGCACTTCAAATGAAATCTAAAAACGTTGAAAGTTCGCATGGTATCATCATTTCACCCACATAGCATGTTCTAAAAAGTTGAGAGGGTTACAGCAAAAACTGGATGCACTTCATTTGCAAAACAGAAAATCTCTTTCGAAGTATCAGGGTTTCGGACAAAAACTCATCTTTTACAAAGGGATTTAATTTTTTGAGCTTATTTGAACTCTAGAATTTTTGTGTGTTCAAAACGCACCATTCAAAGCAACATCATCAATTTTCAACCCTTTCTGACTTCATTTGGTATTTTTCATGCATTTAATAGTTTTTTTTGAGCTAAATGACCCAGAAATTGAAAAGCACTTCAAATGAACTCTGAAAAGGTTGAAAGTTGGCATGGTATCATCATTTCACCCACATAGCATGTTCTAAAAAGTTGAGAGGGTTACGGCAAAAACTGGATGCAGCTTGTGTGCAAAACGGACAATCTCTTTCGAAGTATCAGGGTTTCGAACGAAAACTCATATGTTACAAAGGGATGTCATTTTTTTGAACTTATTTGAACTCTAGACTTTTTGTGTGTTCAAAATGCACCATTCAAAGATACATCATCAATTTTCAACCCTTTCTGACTTCATTTGGTATTTTTCATGCATTTACTGATTTTTTGAGCTAAATGACCCTGAAATTGAGAAGCACTTCAAATGAACTCTGAAAAGGTTGAAAGTTTGCAATGTATCATCATTTCACCCACATAGAATCTTCTAAAAAGTTGAGAGGGTTACGGCAAAAACTGGATGCACTTCGTGTGCAAAACGGACAATCTCTTTCGAAGTATCAGGGTTTCAGACTAAAACTCATCTATTACAAAGGGATTTTATTTTTTCTGAATTTATTTGAACTCAAGGATTTTTGTTTGTTCAAAATTCAGGATTCAAAGCGACATCATCAATTTTCGACCCTTTCTGACTTCATTTGGTATTTTCATGCATTTACTGATTTTGTGAGCTAAATGACCCTGAAATTGAGAAGCACTTCAAATGAACTCTGAAAAGGTTGAAAGTTTGCAATGTATCATCATTTCACCCACATAGAATCTTCTAAAAAGTTGAGAGGGTTACGGCAAAAACTGGATGCACTTTGTGTGCAAAACGGACAATCTCTTTCGAAGTATCAGGGTTTCGGACTAAAACTCATCTATTACAAAGGGATTTCATTTTTTTGAATTTATTTGAACTCCAGGCTTTTTGTGTGTTCAAAATTCACGATTCAAAGCCACATCATCAATTTTCGACCCTTTCTGACTTCATTTGGTATTTTCATGCATTTACTGATTTTGTGAGCTAAATGACCCTGAAATTGAGAAGCACTTCAAATGAACTCTGAAAAGGTTGAAAGTTTGCAATGTATCATCATTTCACCCACATAGAATCTTCTAAAAAGTTGAGAGGGTTACGGCAAAAACTGGATGCACTTTGTGTGCAAAACGGACAATCTCTTTCGAAGTACCAGGGTTTCGGACTAAAACTCATCTATTACAAAGGGATTTCATTTTTTTGAATTTATTTGAAATCCAGGCTTTTTGTGTGTTCAAAATTCACCATTCAAAGTCATCAATTTTCATCCCTTTCTGACTTCATTTGGTATTTTTCATGCATTTACTGATTTTTGAGTTAAATGACCATGAAAATGAAAAGCACTTCAAATGAACTCTGAAAAGGTTGAAAGTTGGCATGGTATCATCATTTCACCCACATAGCATGTTCTAAAAAGTTGAGAGGGTTACGTAAAAAACTGGATGCACTTCGTGTGCAAAACGGACAATCTCTTTCAAAGTATCAAGGTTTTGGACGAAAACTCATCTCTTACAAAGGGATTTCATTTTTTCGAACTTATTTGAACTCTAGGCATTTTGTGTGTTCAAAATGCACCATTCAAAGCCACATCATCAATTTTCAACCATTTCTGACTTCATTTGGTATTTTTCATGCATTTACTGATTTTTTTATCTAAATGACCCTAAAATTGAAAGGCACTTCAAATGAACTCTGAAAAGGTTGAAAGTTGGCATGGTATCATCATTTCACCCACATAGCATGCATGTTCTAAAAAGTTGACAGGGTTATGGCAAAACTTGGATGCACTTCGTGTGCAAAATGGACAATCTCTTTCGAAGTATCAGGGTTTTGAACTAAAACTCATCTGTTACAAAGGCATTTTATATTTTTGTACTTATCTAAACTCCAGACTTTTTGTGTGTTCAAAATGCACCATTCAAAGCAACATCATCAATTTTCAACTCTTTCTGACTTCATTTGGTATTTTTCATGCATTTACTGATTTTTTAAGCTAAATGACCCTGAAATTGAAAAGCACTATGAATGAACTCTGAAAAGGTTGAAAGTTGGCATGGTATCATCATTTCACCCACATAGCATGTTCTAAAAAGTTAAGAGGGTTACGGCAAAAACTGGATGCACTTTGTGTACAAAACAGACAATCTCTTTCGAAGTATCAGGGTTTCGGACGAACACTCATCTGTTATAAAGGGATTTCATTTCTTTACATGTAACTGCAGTGATATTCTAGATCAAAGGCGTCATCATAATAGTTGTGGAGAGAAGGTCATCACTTTTTCTTTGCTTGTGTCCTTTGCTTATTGCGCCGTAACCATGGATAATCTTCATCGTTTAACAGGGTGCTTGGGTCAGCCTTGACTTTGAAGGGAGGAATTTCATGAAACTTTTCTTAATCTTCAGACATGTCTGTCTTGCCCTCCACTCCCATGATGTGTCTTTTTCTTGAAAGAACTATGTGGCACTTTGGTTCATCGTATGATGTATTCGCTTACTTATCTTGTCTTTTTCTCGGTTTGGTAGACATGTTCTTCACATAGAAAACCTGCACCACATCATTGGCTAGGACGAATGGTTCGTCTGTGTACCTAAGATTGTTCAGATCCACGGTTGTCATTTCATACTGTGGGTCTACCTGTACCCCGCCTCCTGACAGATTGACCCATTAGCACTGAAACAAAGGGACCTTAAAATCATGTCCATAGTCAAGTTCCCATATGTCTACTATGTAACCATAATATGTGTCATTTCCCCTCTTGGTTGCTGCATCAAAGCGGACACCACTATTTTGGTTAGTGCTCTTTTGATCTTGGGCGATCGTGTAAAATGTATTCTCATTTATCTCGTACCCATTGTAAGTCAATACAGTCGAAGATGGTCCCTTGGCCAACGAAAACAACTCATCAGAAAGAGCATTATCACCCATGAGGCGTTTTTGCATCGAAATGTCGAAAGTCCTGATGTGTTCACATGTAATCCAGACGTCATGCTGCTCCGGGTGTTTGGAGCGCAGAATATTCTTGTGTTCATTGACATACGGGGTCACCAAGGTAGAATTCTGTAGAACTGTGTAGTGTGCTTGAGACCAAGAATGCCCGTCCCTACATATTGTTGAGTCTGGTCCTAGCATGCCTTTTCCAGTCAGTCTTCGCTCATACCGCGATTGAGGGAGACCAATCTTCTTATGGTCAGGAATGAAGTCAACAAAAAATCCAATAACCTCCTTTGTTTGATGGCCCATGGAGATGCTTCTTGCTGGCCTAGATAACCAATATCGTCGACTAGATGAACTAGGACATGCGTCATGATATTGAAGAAGGATGGTGGGAACACCAACTCGAAACTGACAAGACATTGTGCCACATCACTCCTTAACATTGGTAGGATTTATGGATCGATCACCTTCTGAGAGATTGCATTGAGGAATGAACATAGCTTCACAATGGCTAATCGAATATTTTTCGGTAGAAGCCCCCTGAATGCAACCGGAAGAAGTTGCGTCATAATCACGTGGAAGTCATGAGACTTTAGGTCCAGAAACTTTTTCTTTGCCATATTTATTATTCCCTTTATATTCGACGAGAAGCCAGACGGGACCTTCATACTGAGCACGCATTCAAAGAAGATTTCCTTCTCTTCTTTGGTAAGAGTGTAGCTGGTAGGACCTTCATACTGCTTTGGAGGCATGCCATCTTTTTCGTGCACATGTTGTTGGTCCTCCCGTGCCTCCGGTGTATCTTTTGTCTTCCCATACACGCCCAAGAAGCCTACCAGGTTCACGCAAAGACTCTTCGTCACGTGCATCACGTCGATTGTAGAGCAGACCTCTTGGTCTTTCCAATAGGATAGGTCCCAAAATATAGATTTCTTCTTCCACGTGCACTACTAGAATCAGGTTCTTTGCCATCAGCCAGCTCTTTGCCGTCGGCAAAGAAGGTCTTTGCCACCAGCTTCCGGAAAACTGACAGCAAAGAATGAGCTGTCGACAAAGATCATGTTTGCCGTCAGCCAGCTCTTTGCCGTCTGCTAGCAGACGACAAAGAGGGAGGGTGGCCCACTAGCGAGAACCACCTAACGGCCACTTCCTTTGCCGTCTGCTAGCAGACGGCAAAGAAATTGGCCAACCTAACGTCCGTTAGCTAGGCTCTTTGACGTCTACTAGCAGATGACAAAGTGTTGTGACCTAACTAAAAAGCGGCCCGCGCCCGCGCCCGCGCCCCATCCATCTCTCTCTCCCCTCACCACACCCACGCCGCCACCCCCGCGCCCGAGCCGACCCCGTAGCCCCGGCGACCCGCCCCGCCACTCAGGCCGCCCACCGCCTCCTCCACCACCGCCGGAGCCAAGGTGAGATTTGTTTTTGTGTTTTTCTATTGTTCTTTGCTGTTTAGTTTTAGGTGCTATTAATAGGTTTAGATTAGTGGTAGGTTTAGGTTAGTGCTAGGTTTAGGTTTAGATAATTAGAAGAAGAAGAAAGTTGAAACAAAGAAGAATAAGTAGAAGAAGAGGAAAAGGGAAAAAAGGAAGAGGGTCGTGGATCGCCAGTCTCGGAGGGGATAGATGGTTGGGATGTCATTTATGATGTCCCCCAATGAAGAGGATTATGAACCTCACATTAACCCAGACACATATGAAGGAGAATTCTTCCAAGAAACACGTCTTTCCAAAAAAAACATTTCAAGAACCGCTCTACTTCACCCTAGAACATTAAAGTAGACAGCGATAGTGAACCCGACCTCACCTCGGCCATAACAAGAAGAGCCTGAACTAGAAGAGGTTACTGCTGCGGATGATCGGTCAATGCTTGACCAATTACGTAGAGGTGGCCTTCCACATGATGATGCATTTATTAATAATGATGAAGAGCACGTCATTACTGATAGTGATGATGATGATGTATTTATTGATCCTGGAGCATTTATTGAACCCGACAATCCAGATTATTATTAGGTATTTAATTTTTATGTTGTAATAATTGATTTATATAGTTACTTGTATGATTGTATGATTTATATAGTTACTTGTATAATTTTCTTAATTTGTATATTGTTAGTTATACATAGTGTCATGGTCTTGATATATGTCCCCGTCGGCCCTCGCCCGCTTTATGTTTGGGATGTGGTAAATTCTCTTTTATAACTATTTGTTGCATTTCACATTTATGACAATTATGGCCATCAAGTTGACATATAGATATTTTAATCTAGGAGGTATGTGAACCGGAACTTGCAACCAACCCTCTTGTCGAGAAGTTAAATTTTGTTGAAAAAGAAAATGAGTATTTGAAATAAAAAAATAAAAGAATTGAAGAAGAGAAGATGAAATTGGAGTTGTATGTTGTCGATGTCGTCGATGATCACAAGATGAAGATGAATGCAATGCACTTGAAGATGGATGCAATGCGCTTGAGGATTAAGAAGATTAGAAAATATGCCATTCATAATGAGGCTTGGTATCATTATGTTGTTGGATCAATTGTTACCTTAGTTGCGATGTTCATTGCATTTGTTGTGATGAGGGTAAGTTTTCTCTAGTGTTTTGCTTAACAAATGCATACTTAGCTTACATTCCTCCTAAATGGCATAATTACCTAAGTTAGATAAAAAAATGAGCTATACTTAGCTTCTTGAGTTCATTTATGACATACTTAGCGTACTTAGGTCAAAAATGGCATGATAATCTTTGTTACCTCCAAAATGACATAGACTTAGCTTATTTTCCTCGAAAATGACATAATAATCTTACTAAGCTCCAAAATGACATATTTACCTAGCTTAGCTCTAAAATAACCTACACCTAGCATTTTTACCTAGCTTAGCAATAAAATGGCATATTTACCTACCTTAGTTAGAAGAAGAAGAAAAAGAAGAGGAGAGGAGAAATTGATTGAATTTAAGAAAAAAACAGAAAAAACAGGGGCTATAGAGGCACTTTGCCGTCTGCTGCTGGCAGACGGCAAAGAGCTTTGCCATCAGCCAACAGACGGCAAATATGCCACATGTCAGCTACCTATGCAACCAGGGGTGCACTAGGCTTGCATATATGGCATGCTTTGCAGTCTGTTGGCGGACGACAAAGATGCAAAGTTCTTTGCCTTTCGCCAGCAGACGTCAAAGCACGCCACGTGTCAGTTACATGGGGGCATTTGGGCTGGCCTATTTGGGTGCTTTGTCGTCTGCTGGGTGATAGCAAAGCACACAGTTAACCTCTTAACGGACCTAAGCTGTCATGTGTGTCGTCCAGACCCTTTGGCGTGTACTGGCGGACGGCAAAGACCTTTGCATCTTTGCCGTTCGCCAGCAGACGGCAAAGATCCCTTAGCCATAGTCTCTTCAGCCGGATGTGTTGCTGTCTGCTGGCTGGCGGCAAAGGACTTTGCCGTCCGCCAGGCATGCCTTTGCCGTCAGCCATGGCAGACAGGAAAGTTCCTGATTCCTGTAGTGATGGTTGCGCGTCCCTCAGTGTCATTCGGAACAGATAGTCCACCGAGACCCTTTCCAAAGAGTACTTGTAAATCATTGACCATAGCAAGTATGTGATCACCAGTATGGACGGCGGGCTTCTTCCAGTGATCTTCCTTGCCTTTGAAATGCTCGCCTTTCTTTCGACATTGATGGTTGGTCGGAAGAAATCGACGATGCCCCTGGTACACATTCTTCCTAAATTTGTCCAAATATATACTTTTGGTGTCATCTAAACATTGCGTGCATACGTGGTATCCCTTGTTTGTCTATCCTGAAAGGTTACTGAGAGCAGGCCAATCATTGATGGTTACAAACAACAATGCATGTAGGTCAAATTCTAGCTCGTCGTGCTCATCCCACACGCGTACACCTTTTCCATTCCACAGTTGTAAAAGTTCTTCAACTAATGGCCTTAGGTACACATCAATGTCGTTGCCGGGTTGCTTAGGGCCTGGGATGAGCACTGGCATCATAATGAACTTTTGCTTCATGCACAGCCAAGGAGGAAGGTCATATATACATAGAGTAACGGGCCAGGTGCTATGATTGTTGCTCTGCTCCCCAAAAGGATTAATGCCATTCGCGCTTAAACCAAACCTTATGTCCCTTGCATCACCTGCAAAGTCCCCCCACTTTCTCTTGATTTTTCTCCATTGTGACCCGTCAACGGGTGCTCTCAACTTCTTGTCTTTCTTACGGTCCTATTTGTGCCATCGCATCAACTTGGCATGCTCTTTGTTTCTGAACAGACGTTTCAACCGTGGTATTATAGGATCAATACCACATCACCTTGGCAGGAACCCTCTTCCTAGGGTGATCACCGTCAACATCACCAGGGTCATCTTGTCTGATCTTATACCGCAATGCACCGAATACCGGGCATGCGTTCAAATCCTTGTACGCACCGCGGTAGAGGATGCAGTCATTATGGCATGCATGTATCTTCTGCACATCCAATCCTATAGGGCATAGAACCTTCTTTGCTCTATACGTACTGTCGGGCAATTCATTATCCTTTGGAAGCTTCTTCTTCAATATTTTCAGTAGCTTCTCAAATCCGTTGTCAGATACACAATTTCATGCCTTCCATTACAACAATTCCATTATGGTACTGAGCTTTGTGTTGCCATCTTCGCAATTGGGGGTACAACCCTTTTTTTATCCTCTAACATGCGATCAAACTTCAACTTACTTTTCACTTTCACATTGTCTGTTTGCATCAACAATGACCCGATGAAGATCATCATCGGGCACATCGTCTGGTTCCTCTTGATCTTCAGCTTCCCCCGCTGTAGCATCACCGTATCCAGGGGCACACAGCATCCTCTTCTTCTTTGTTGTCTTCCATCATAACCCCTCTTTCTCCGTGCTTCGTCCAAACATTATAGTGTGGCATGAAGCCTTTCTCAAGCAGGTGGATGTGAAGGGTTTTTGCGTCGGAGTAAGACTTCGTATTCCCACAGATAGGGCATGGACAACACATAAAACCATTCTCCTTGTCTGCCTCAGCCACTTCGAAAAAATTATGCACGTCCTTAATGTACTCGGAGGTGCGTCTGTCATCGTACATCCATTGCCGGTTCATCTGCGTGCATTATATATATAATTAAGTGTGGCAAAAACCATTACAGAACATCATGAATAGAGAAGTGACCAAATTAATAGAAGTTCATCATCACATTAAAACCAAAGTACATTAGTGATCAAATGTTATTACTGAAAAAATTAATACATAAAGTTCATACATAGTTCTCATTGAACAACATATAGCTCTCTAGAGCATCTAATTAAACCATACATTGAAATTATGTAAATCATTTCAATGCAACAACATATGAAAATCATAATCACAACTAAGGTAACAATTGATCCAACGGCATAATGATACCAAGTCTCAGTATGAATGGCATATTTTTGAATCTTTCTAATCTTCAAGCGCATTTTATCCATCTTGATCTTGTGATCATTGACGATATCCGCAACATACAACTCCAATGCCATCTTCTCCTCCTTAATTCTTTTCAATTTTTTCTTCAAGTAATCGTTTTATTTTTCAACTAAATTTAACCTCTCGACAAGAGGGTCGGTTGGAATTTCTGGTTCACATACCTCCTAGATGAAACATCTATGTCACGTTGGAGGACATAATTATCATAAACACCAAATGAAACAAACAGTTATAAAAGATAATATATACCACGTCCGAATGATAGGCAGGACAAGGGCTGATGGGGCTGATACCAAAACCACTATATAATAACAAACAATAATAAAAGTAAGAAAATTATGCAAGTATCAATCTAAATCATACAAGTAAGCATTTTTTTCTTTTAGAAAGAAGATAAGAACAAGAGGCTCACCACGGTGGTGCCGGCGACGAGATCGGCGCGGGTGATCGGCGGGTTGAGGACGGCGGTGGGACAGTACGGACTGCCAAACCTAGACAAATCTTGAGGAAAATTGAGTTTGGACAAGGAGCTTCAAGAGGAGAAAGCTTAAGTGTGGCTCGGGCATTTCTTCGAACACCTCATGTGCATAGGAGGTGAGATAGAGCACCACAAAGCTCTCCCACGACCGGCCAAAAAAACAGAGCAGTGCACTGCTCTGCTCGCGGGCAGGGGGTATATATAGGCCTTTCTTTAGTCCCGGTTCGTGTCTGAAACCCGGACCAAAGGGGTCATACGAACCGGGACCAATGGCCCCCGAGGCCCTGCCGGCCCCTTGGCCTCACGAACCGGGACTAATATCCCCTTTGGTCCCGGTTCGTGAGTAAACTGGGATTATTGCCCTTACCCAGGCCTCAACCAAAGCCCTGTTTTCTACTAGTGTACGTAAATCTGCCATGTATGTTAAGTAAAAATTTACATGCCAATAAAGTTAAATTTGCCATGGCAATAAAAAGGTTAATTTCCCCAAGGCAAATACAAGGTTAATTTTGCCATTTGCCATGTATGTGAAATAAAAATTGCCATGTCAGTAAAATTAAATTTTCCATGGCAATAAAAAGGTTAATTTTGCCATGGCAATAAAAAAAGGTTAATTTTCCATGGTTGAAAATAACCAAAAATTGGTATGGCAATATTGAAAGTAAATATGCCATGGCAATAAAAAGTAAAAATGCCATGTTCTTAGAAAAAGCTAATGGTGATGTGGCGGAGAGTAGACGATCTGCACACGGGGCATCTGCACCCGCTTTTCAAGAATGTACTTTTTACGCGTTTTGTAATGTTCAAAAATTCTAAAAACAAATTTTGCATACATGTTGGCAAAGGTATGTCCGCGGCACAAAATTTTGTGTAAAAAATTATTTTTGTTTTGTCTCAGTAAAAAGACAAAGTTTACTGCTTCTAAATAGCGTTTAACGACACAAAATTTTGTCTTTTTTGCACAGGCTACAAAAAAAGTTGTTTTTCTGTGAAACTTTCTGCACACACAGAATATGGAGATGTCCGCGCGCACCTTTTTTCAGAATTTTTTGACATTTCAAAATGTGTTTTCCAAAGTGGGGTCATATGTACCTGGGTTTATCCATGCACTTCTCTGATGTGGCGTCCCTGGTTGCTTTAGAATTTGTGAAAAAGATTATAATAGCGCTGAGCGCGTTCAGGACGAGATGCTTATCTTACTGAACTTTGGTTAACTAGTTTCCTTCCTCCTTTTTAGTTGTGGTCGTACTTCTTTGCATAAGGGAAGTGGAGGGAATTACTTTGTTGCTTATCTAGTACCTGTTCATGTTACAAGATTTCTAACACCTGCTTCCACCGATCTTGTTCTGATGCATGCAGCGGCAGTGAGTTCCATGCAATACACACACTTGATACCAGGGAGCACCCGGTTGCACTATGGTCGAGTCAGGCCTAGCCTGCAGATCTTCTCTGTCAAACTCGCAGAAATACGAGGTGGTCTGGAATGGCCGTTGCCAGTGTACGGTACGGTCGCTGCCCGAGACCGTGTGGATCACAATCGCAACCTTCTGTTTGCCCGCAACAGGAGTGAGTGCCAGATACTCAATGAAGAGGTATCTATCTGTACCATCTTAATCTTATCAATATGCTCTTCGTTTGATTTTGAGGATATTGTGGACATGCCTGCCTGGGCCCTCTTGTTTATCAGTTGCTAAAAAGGTGATTGCTGATGCTTGCAGGCTTCCTTTTTGACCTTGACTGGCCCCTCTCGTGCAATTGTCAACGAGCAATCTGTTGTCTTTGAAATCCAACTAAAAGTAAGAGGTAGAACAAAGTCTCAAGATAAGAGACTGATTAATGGCGTATACACTTACCACAGCAGAGAAAGCCCCATTTGCTTTAGGAACTGCTTTTGCACCGTAGAATTATGTTTGGAGAGAGTTAAGAGATCCAGGCCACTATTTTGTGAATTTAGTCTTTTTCTGTACCAGTTATGACCAGGACTGCAATTTGTGAATTTGTCTTTTGTTGTATTAGGACTTACTAGCAAATACGCCCGTGAGTTGCTACGGGTTTTGCAAACCATAAATCGTACAGATCAAGAAGCCACACTCATGTCCTTTGTGTAAAAAAGCTACTGATGTTTAACGTTTATTATTTTATAGGAGCTGAAAATGTCCTATGAAGCACCAGCTAGCACAGTTGGCTTGAAACATCACGTACAAGACTCAGTTCATGAGTTCGATCCTAGGCAACAGCGTCATTTGTTTTTGCTGATCCGACCATTTTGATCGATCAAGGCCTACCAGAGGAGGCCCAAGAACTGTAGCAACACCAGGCTGAAGCAATTTCATGGCCTGGAAGCAGTGCTACGCTGAAGCAATTTCACGGGCCCAGGCGCAAAATTAGCACCCCTGGGAAGCCCAACCACGTTGAGACTTCTGGCCCAGGTGACCTACGAGACAGGCAGTGGCTAAGGCTCCAAGTGATGTACGAAACAACTTTTAATGGACTGCGTGGATTTTCCTACAAATAGTACCACCTCGCTTATATGTCTTAAATATAAAATTACTTAGGCGGGACGAAACTAAGAATATCACCTTGCTTTAATAGTACCATTTCGCTGTCTGTTTCACTTATAGATATAGATATAGATATATTTCGTATAGAAGTCACTAGAAGGAGCCCGAGCAGGGGGCTTGATCCAATGCGACCCCGCCGCATCTCCCGCGCCTCCGGCGACCGCCGAGCGTCGCCGCGCCGCCAGGTTGATTCGCAGCTGCCCCGTGCCTCTCCTCTTTCTACAGTTCTGCTCACTGCCCTCTCATCCCTCTTCTCCCTCGTTGTGCAGAACGCCGCCACCGTCTGTTGCCGGGAACGCCGCCTTCGGCAAGCCATCCTCCGGATCCGTCCATCCCCGCCCTGATCTACAAGCCCCACAGCAGGCCGGGGCGGGGTGTCGATGCGGGCCCCACTTGCTGCTCCTCGCCGTCGATGAGCACAAGAGCACTGTGCTCCGGGGTCCGCAACGACCGTCGAGGCGTCGTTGTGGGCGGAGGCCGAGCTACCGTGGCAGGCATCAAGGCCTCTTCCCTTCGCGCGCTCCTCGCTGACGCCCGCGTTGTGGGTTGGCGTCGCGCACGGCTTGAAGTGTTGCCGTGGGTGGAGGCCGAGCGCCCGCCTGCTCGCCTGAGCCACCGCGGTCGGCGTCGAGGACACCTCCATATGTGCGCTGCTCCCCGACCATCCTCCTGCCCTGCCCACAGTAAAATGGCCACAGGTCAGATAGCTGAGTTCATCCATGGATTTTCTGTCTTTTTCATGCACCAGACTGTTACAGAAATATATGTACCTTATACTACTTCCTCGTGTTTGCATGGTGCTCGAATTTTGAAGCAGCCTGAATGTTACCATCAAATTCTAGTTCACTTTGGCATGTCTCAAATTAATGTTTACATGGCAAGTTATTCCTCGAGAATAGACACAATTACCATCTTGTCAACTACAACTCCGATGTACATTTTTTGCCTCCAAAGTTGCCATGTCTCACTATACAAATTTTCTTAAATTTGCCGTCTCATTGTACAATTTTTCTTAAGCTATCCCAGAAGATGGCAAATATATATCGAATCATAGCCAGCTTAGTTCTCGGATCATGGAAAATTCATTGCTTTCTTGCCATGGCAACTTTTAATTTTTGGGTCATGGCGCATTTTTACTGTTTTCTACCATGGCATTTTTTGGGTAGACTATGACAACTAATCTTATACATTTTGCCATGTAAACATCAAAAATTTAGTTAGCTGATCATGGCAAATTTAGTTTACGCATCGCAACAAATTTGCTTCCAGGAAGATGGCAAATATAGTTATCGAATCATAGCAAATTTAGTTCTCGGATCATGGCAAATTCACTGCTTTCTTTGCCATGGCCACTTTTGAGTTTTTAAGTTGCCGCGGTAATTCTTTAAATTGTCAAAAACAACACAAAATGGCAAATATTGCCATGGCAAGTTTTACTAATTATTTCACGTTTATTAACACATCGAATTTACCTAAATCCCCATGGATTTTTTAACATTTATTGCCATGGCATGTTTTCCTATTTATTTGCCATGGCAAATTTACCTAATCTCCCTGGCAATATTTAACTTTTATTGCCATGGCAAGTTTTACTATTTATTTTACTTTTATTAACATGGCAAATTTACCTAAATTCCCATGGCAATATTGAACTTTTATTGCCATAGCAAGTTTTACTATTTATTTGCCATAGCTAATATACCTTCATTTAACATGGCAAATTTACCTAAATCCCCATTGCAATATTTAACATTTATTGCCATGGCAAGTTTTAGAAATCTTTGTAATAATCACACTGCAAATTTTAGTCTAAGTTGCCATGGCAATTTCTAGTTTAAGTCGCCATGGCCAATTTATTGGAAAGAGCATGGAAATTTTGTTTTAAAGGCAAATTTACATTTTCAATAACATGGCAAATTTAACTACGTACCAAATATACTTGTATAGCCATGTCAGTTTTTAATTTATTTCCATGGTAAAAGTAGTTTTTTGTCATGGCAAAAATTAATCCATTTCTTGCCAGGGAAAAAATTAATCCATTTCTTGCCATCGCAATTTTCACTCCATTTTTGCATGGCAAATTTGACTCCATTTTTTTTTCATGACAAAAATACATTCATTTTCACATGGAAAATTTTAGGTAAAGTTGCCATGGCAATTTTTTAGTTTAAGTCGGCATGGCAATTTTATTGTAAAGAGCATGGCAATTTAATTCAAATATTATGGCAAATTTAAATTTATAGAACATGGCAAATTTTACTATGTAGAACCTTAAATATACTTGTGTAGTCATGCCATTTTTTTATTTATTTCCATGGCAAAAGTACTACTTTTTTGCCATGGCAAAATACACCATTTTTGCCATGGCAAATTTTACTCCATTTTCGCCATGCAAACTTCTTTAATTAACATGTTAAAAAACATGTAAACTTGCCATGGCAAATTTATAGTTGTTCAAAAACATCGCAAAATTTGCCATGGAATTTTAAAATGTTCAAACACAGGGCAAACTTGCCATGGCAAACTTTTATATGTGCAAAAACATGGTAACTTCTTTTAATTAAGTTTGTTCAAAAACACGACAAACTTCTTTTTAATTAACATGTTCACAAACATGCAAACTTGCCATGGCAACTAAGTTGTTCAAAAATGTGGTAATTTATTAGATGTTCAAAAACACGGTAAATTTGCCATGGCGACAAAAATCAATATTGTTTATATTTGTTTTTTTTTCATGGCAACTAAATGCATTTTTTGCCATGTCCATCTGGAGAATGTTTGTCATGGACATTGCGAATTAGTTTAGAACACGGCAAGTTTGTTATTTCAAATTTGTTTTTTTCATGGGGATTACATGTAGAATATCATTACAATTTAAGATGTTTTCTCCATTTTTTCTGAAAAATTTCTATGTGTCTAGATAGAACTTTTTCACCATACCACTTCATGGCAACTTTTTTGCATTTTTTTGTAAACTTCGTAGTGATGGCAACTTTTCGTACTGCACAGATGCAGATCGCCATGATTTCTTTCTTTTTTGTGCCATTTTTGAAAACATAAACTTGAACATGGCAAAAAAAATCATAGAATGCAAAAAAGTTGCCATGCAACTTTTGGCATGCAGGGTTTTCATTATTTTAGCTGACCATGGCGAAAAAGTTGTACTTTTTTACTATGCACATGTTTTGCTCTGTACAATTTTTTTTATGTAATACACGTGGCAATATCCTGTTTGATTTTTCAGATTTACTTATTCTTGCATACTTTTGCTATTTATGTATTTTTTACCAGGAAGGCCCAGTTCAGAAGGCACAAGCCTACCGAGCCCAGCAGGCTGGCCGTTCGGGCGGAACCCGCGATACAGCGAACGACCCTAAGCACGGTATTTTGTTCGATCCCAGCTGGTTGGGGTCCGAACGATTCGTTCGGGATGACACGTCCCCATACCGAACGTCATTTCGTTATCGGGGTCCATTTTTTTTAATTAGCGCCATACTGCTGTCTCTACCTAAGACTAGCCATACAACTTAGCTTTTTCTAAAATAAAAAAAGAATATATATTTATATCAAGAAGATATCCATTACATCCAGCCTCTGCACCCAAAAGATGCTTAAAAACATTCAAGATGCACACGGTCAAAAAAACAATGGTGATCGCCGCAGCACACTGATGTCATTGTGAGACCCGGGAAAGCGTGCCAAAACCGAAGATACTGTGATGCAACTGCTTCAAGAATGATGGTGGGCTTCTTAACATGACCCTGATATTGCCCTTGTAAGGCTTTCAGGCAGTTCTTCCATTTTCAATGCATGCAGTCAAGTGATCCGAGAAAACCTAGCCACTCTCTTGCTTTCGAGATTGTCAAGAGCCTCTCGGTGTCTTCCACAGTTGGTTCTCTCGGGTACTGAGGTCCAAACACCTCGACCGCGGTAGTTACAAACCTGACCGTGGCATCTCCGCATGTGCTCTTGGACATCCGTAGTTACTCGCCCCACGAATTAGCGGCCGTGCACTTCTGGTAACCAGAGAAACCAATTCTTCCCACAACATCCTTCTTCAAGATGAAGTAGTCCTCAAAGGACAAGACACCATGGCAGAGACAATCGAAAACATATTTGCGCATCCGAAAGTGCCGGCAAAAATTGTCAGTGAAGAGGGTATTGGGGGCAAACTAATCGTCTGCTACTCGTTGTAGAGTTGTTGGGCTCCCCTAAAGAGGAAGGGTGAAGTAGTATAGTAGCAGATTGTATTTCTCTCAATTAAGAACCAAGGTTTATCGAACCAGAAGGAGACGGCACACAGATAACGTGAATGGTACCTACACACACAAAGTAAATGCTTGCACCCAACAAAAGGAAAAGGGGTCGTCACTCCCCTTGTTTCTTGCCAGTTGCAAGTATCAAATCTGGTAGTGATAAATAGATAAATAAAATAAAACAAAGTGAATAAAATTTGCGAGCAAGTTGTAGAATTCTTAGTAATATTGGAGAATGGACTCGGAGCCATTGTTTCACTAGAGGCATCTCTCTCATAAGCAAATTCTTGCACCCAACGAAGGTAAGAGGGTTGTCAATCCTCTTGTTCTCGCCAGTTGCAAGTATCAAATCTGTTTGTGATAGGTTGTGACGCCCCCGATTTAATCGTACACTAATCATGCACGCAAATGTGTACGATCAAGATCAGGGACTCACGGGAAGATATCACAACACAACTCTACAAATAAAATAAGTCATACAAGCATCATAATACAAGCCAGGGGCCTCGAGGGCTCGAATACAAGTGCTCGATCATAGACGAGTCAGCGGAAGCAACAATATCTGAGTACAGACATAAGTTAAACAGGGTGCCATAAGATGGCTAGCACAAACTGGGATACAGATCGAAAGAGGAGCAGGCCTCCTGCCTGGGATCCTCCTAGGTCACTCCTGGTCGTCATCAGCGGGTAGCACGTAGTAGTAGGCACCTCCGGTGTAGTAGGGGTCGTCGTCGACGGTGGCGTCTGGCTCCTGGACTCCAGCATCTGGTTGCGACAACCAGGTAGAAGGGAAAGGGGAAAAGAGGGAGAAAAGCAACCGTGAGTACTCATCCAAAGTACTCGCAAGCAAGGAACTACACTACATATGCATGGTTATATGTGTAAGGAGGCCATATCAGTGGACTGAACTGCAGAATGCCAGAATAAGAGGGGGATAGCTAGTCCTATCGAAGACTACGCTTCTGGCAGCCTCCGTCTTGCAGCATGTAGAAGAGAGTAGATTGAAGTCCTCCAAGTAGCATCTTCAAGTAGCATCTCCAAGCAGCATCTCCAGTAGCATCGCATAGCATAATCCTACCCGGCGATCCTCTCCTCGTCGCCCTGCGGAAAAGCGATCACCGGGTTGTCTGTGGAACTTGGAAGGGTGTGTTTTATTAAGTATCTGGTTCTAGTTGTCATAAGGTCAAGGTACAACTCCAAGTCGTCCTGTTACCGAAGATCACGGCTATTCGAATAGATTAACTTCCCTGCAGGGGTGCACCACATAGCCCAACACGCTCGATCCCATTTGGCCGGACACACTTTCCTGGGTCATGCCCGGCCTCGGAAGATCAACACGTCGCAGCCCCACCTAGGCTCAACAGAGAGGCCAGCACGCCGGTCTAAACCTAAGCGTGCAGGGGTCTGGGCCCATCGCCCTGAGCACACCTGCACGTTGCGTACGCGGCCGGTGAGCAGACCTAGCAACCTCCATTACAAAGGAAGTTGCGTTAACGCAGTCCAACCCGGCGCGCGCCGCTCAGTCGCTGACGTCACGAAGTGCTTCGGCTGATACCACGACGTCGGGATACCCATAACTACTCCCACGTAGATGGTTAGTGCGTATAGGCTCGTAGCCAGACTCAGATCAAATACCAAGATCTCGTTAAGCGTGTTAAGTATCCGCGAACGCCGAACAGGGCCAGGCCCACCTATCTCCTAGGTGGTCTCAACCTGCCCTGTCGCTCCGCCACAAAGTAACAGTCGGGGGCCGTCGGGAACCCAGGCCCACCTCTACCGGGATGGAGCCACCTGTCCTTTCAGCCCCCTCGTCAGAATCACTTGCGGGTACTCAATGAGCTGACCCGACTTTAGTCACCATCTGTATAGTATGTGTGTATGTATAGTATATATACCCGTGATCACCTCCCAAGTGATCACGGCCCGATAGTATAGCAAGGCAGACTGACAAGAATGTAGGGCCAATGATGATAAACTAGCATCCTATACTAAGCATTTAGGATTGCAGGTAAGGTATCACCAGATGTAGCGACAATGTCAGGCTATGCATCAGAATAGGATTAATGAAAGCAGTAACATGCTACACTACTCTAATGCAAGCAGTATAGAGGAGAATAGGCGATATCTGGTGATCAAGGGGGGGGCTTGCCTGGTTGCTCTGGCAAGAGAGAGGGGTCGTCAACTCCGTAGTCGAACTGGTCAGCAGCAGCGTCGGTCTCGTAGTCTACCGGAGAGAAGAGGGGGAAGAAATAATGATTACAGAGCAAACAAAGCATCACAAAATATAACAAGGCAATACGCGGTGTTCGGTGTGCCCTAACGCGGTAGTAGGTGATACCGGTGAAGGGAGGGAAAACATCCGGGAAAGTATTCCCGGTGTTTCGCGTTTTCGGGCAGAGGAGCCGGAGGGGGAAAGTTGCGGGTTCGATAGGTTAGGGGGGTGTGGCGGACGAACGGACCGCGTATCCGGATTCGTCTCGTCGTTCTGAGCAACTTTCATGTACAAAGTTTTTCGATCTGAGCTACGGTTTACCTTATATTAATTTTAAAAGCTTTAAATCATTTTTAGGATTTATTTAATTAATTTAATCAACATTATCCAGAATAGTGTCTGCTGACGTCATCATGATGTCAGCATGACGTCAGCAGTTGACTTGGTCAACCTGACAGGTGGGTCCCACCTGTTAGGGATTGTTTAGCTAATTAACAATTAGGGTAACTATTTATTAGGTTAATTAATCTTAATTAGTTAAACTAAACAAGATTAGATAAGTTAATTAATTAGTTAATTAATTAAATTAATTAATTAATTAATTTTATTATTAATTTATTTATTATATATATATTTTAATTCTTTTTTTTTTAATCGTTCTGGGGCTGGGGCCCCTCTGGTCAGTGGCCCGAAGGGGTCTTAGCGGGCGAGTGGGCTTGCGGGCGTCCGACCCAAGAGAGGGTCTAGTGGCACAGACGGGCGCCGGCGCCGGGCGACGACCGGAACCGCGGCGAGGGTGGCCGGAATGGGGGGGCGCCGGCGATGCTGGGCAGCGGGGGGGTGCGGCAGAGGTAGCAGCTGCCGCAGCAGTGGCGGGCGATGCG